>NC_041389.1:583667331-583726500 GCF_002162155.2 Triticum dicoccoides
CACGCTGCCGCCGCCCCGCCCCTCGCCCCGCCGGAGCCGCCGCCTCGTCGCCGGAGCCACCGCCGATCCGATCCGATCCGCCACCGTTTTTTTGGATTTAGGTAAAAAAACCTCGGTTTTGTTAAAAACCCGGTTTCATTTTTTCAGATTAGATCGGTTCATTTTTTTTGGCTTAGTTATTTAGCAGACGTTCATCCGTACATTCGTTTTAACAAACGAAATTCACCCGTTAGCCGATCGTTCGTTAGCCTGTTCGTCAGTTTCTCTTTTTCCAGGGTTTTTTCGCGATTATTTTCGATCGCGATTTCAGCCCGGATCTTAGTTTTAGTTTATCTTCTTGCTCGTTTATCGGAATCAGGCGATTCAAGCGCCTAGTTCTTCGCCTCGAAGCCCTCTTTCCGTTTAATCAACTTGCACAAGATTTTGGTACTGTAAAATTTGACCTAAGTCCAAATTAGTAATCGGATCTTGTTTCGTTCGCAGTTGAGTTTCGTTGCTTCGTTTGTTTTGATTCTTTTTGCAAACCAGAGTTCTTAAGTTGAACTTTCTGGTTAGTTCTCTTATTTGAGTTTTACCCGTGCTTCTAGTTGAGTACTTATTGTATGCTTGTTTGTTTTAGATAGAGTACCCGGAGTGCGAAGCATGCTACTACGAGTCTCTAGGTTTTGTGGATCATCAGCAAGGCAAGTAACACTTTGATCACATCTCTTTACTACCCAGTTTTATTGCATTAGACCAGTCCTCAAACAATTGCATGGTTAGGGTCTGATTTAACATGTGGGTTTTGGGAAGTAGATGAGGTTGTACCTATTTACCAGTTTATTGTCGAACCTTTGGGAGTTACTTCTACGCTATGCTTATATTGCTATGCTATGCTAATAGACGTGGATTGGGTGAGTGAATCCATGAAATATGTGATTGTTGTTAAATTAATGGTTAACTTAAGGTGGCTACTTAAAATCACATATGGGTGGATTGTTTGTGGGCACCTGGAGAATCCAATGTTGTCCTAGGATATCCCGGGGTTCCGTGTGATCATCCTATGGTCCGCCACCCAGGCTCAAAGGGATCATAAGATATTCATGCTAGAAACTTCCGTGTGCAGCCACAAGCTATTATGGGCTCTAGCATAGTTGAGTATGTTGTGTGACCTCTTATAGTGGTAGACTAGCAGATGTAGGGGATGTAGGTTGGTACTATGTACCCAGAGTAAAGAGTTAATGCTTCTAAAAGACTATGTCTCAGTCATCCTTTTCTCAAACACCATGTAGTGCGAGAATTCCAACGGAGGAGATCGAGTCTTGTGGGGAAAAGTGTGCAAACCTCTGCAGAGTGTACAAACTAATCATGGTTAGCCGTGTCCCTGGTTATGGACGTTTTGAGTATCTAGTTCTTGGATTATCATGTTGATCTCATCACTCTAAATATAATTTGACTGGGCTTAATGATGTTGCTTAATTGGGATTGAGTTGGAGGAACCTTCTTAATGTTTAACAACCACCATGATAGTTAAATAAAAATTTATTCCTTTGTTGTAGGGAAAAATTCGGTTTATGCAAAACTGTAACCATAGAGCTTTCCACTAGCCATATATGCATGTAGTGATAGCATTTATCGTGTTCATTACTCTATGTTTTACATTGCCAACATATTCCATGTGCTGACCCGTTTCGGGCTGCAACGTTCATGTTGTAGACTTTTCAGACGACGAATAAGGTGCTATAGGTCATTGTCTTTCACTCAGTGATGCCGTTGGAGTTCATGGACTCACTTTATCTTCCAAGCCTTCCACTGCTATCGATTTTAGATGGACTTAAGCCATATTTATTTTAATAAGATCTCTTTTGAGACATTCGATGTAATAAGTGTGTGATTGCTACTCTGTTATAAATCCTCGAGTACTGTGCGTGTCAACATTACCGATCCAGGGATGACACTGATGCACAGAGATCAGACTGTTTGAGGTTTGATCACTACACCTAAAGGCTCCGATATGTGACCCTTCCTGAAAAGATGATGAATTGTAGTTGCAAAGTTGACTGAGAAAATAGTTTGTTGGTTTACAATAGAGTTTAAGTCACTTGTTCATGAGAAGTCTATGATAAAAGTTCTATAATAAAAGTTTCGTATTAAAGTTTGTGGTTGTTATAATAAGTCACATGATGCTGCTATGTCCGTATTTTTGTTTTTATCGACACCTCTCTCTCTAAGCATGTGGGCATGTTTTTCAAGTTCGGTTTTCGCTTGAGGACATGCGATGTTTAAGCTTGGGGGAGTTGATACGTCCATTTTGCATCATGTTTTCCTACTGTTATTTATGTTGTTTTATTGTATAATAATGCTTTTTGGAGTAATTCTAATGCCTTTTCCCTCATAATATGCAAGGTATGCACCAAGGGGGAGAATTCTGGCAGCTAGAAATCTGGACCTGAAAATGCTACGTCAAACTACCTATTCTGCACAACTCCAAATGAGCTGAAACTCTCTGAGGATTTTTATGGAATACTTAATAAATATCGGAGCAAATAAGTACCAGAGGAGGGCCACGAGGTGGGCACAACCCACCTGGGCGCGCCAGGAGGCCCAGGCGCGCCCTGGTGGGTGCTGCCCTCCTCGGCCCACCTTCGATGCCCATCTTCTGCTATATAAGTCATTTTGACCTAGAAAAAATTAAGAGAGGAAATTCGGGGCTAAGTGCCGCCGCCTCGAGGCAGAACTTGGGCAGGAGCACTTTTGCCCTCCGGCGGAGCGATTCCGTCGGGGGAACTTCCCTCCCGGAGGGGGAAATCATCATCGTCATCATCACCAACAATTCTCCCATCTTGGGGAGGGCTATCTTCATCAACATCTTCACATCACCAACTCCTCTCAAACCCTAGTTCATCTCTTGTGTTCAATCTTTGTATCAAAACTATAGATTGGTGCTCGTGGGTGACTAGTAGTGTTGATTACATCTTGTAGTTGATTACTATATGGTTTATTTGGTGGAAGATTATATGTTCAGATCCATTATGCTATTCAATACCCCTCTAATCTTGAGCATGTTTATCATTTGTGAGTAGTTACTTTCATTCTTGAGGTCATGGGAGAAATCATGTTGCAAGTAATCATGTGAACTTGATATGTGTTTGATATTTTGATGGTATGTATGTTGCCATTCTCTTAGTGGTGTCATGTGAATGTCGACTACATGACACTTCACCATATTTGGGCCTAAGGGAATGCATTGTCGAGTAGTTATTAGATGGTGGGTTGCGAGAGTGACAGAAGCTTAAACCCCAGTTTATGCGCTATTCCGTAAAGGACCGATTGGATCCAATAGTTTAATGCTACGGTTAGAATTTATTCTTAATACTTTTCTCATAGTTGCGGATGCTTGCGAGAGGGTTAATCATAAGTAGGAGGTTTGTTCAAGTAAGAACAACACCTAAGCACCGGTCCACCCACATATCAAATTATCAAAGTACCGAACATGAATTAAGCCAACATGATGAAAGTGACTAGATGAAATTCTCGTGTACCCTCAAGAACACTTTGCTTATCATAAGAAACGTTTTGGCCTGTCCTTTGCCTCAAAAGGATTGGGCTACCTTGCTGTACTCTTTCTACTACTATTGTTACTTGCTCGTTACAAATTATCTTGGTATCAAACTACTCCGCTACTTCCAATTTTAGCACTTGCAGACATTACCTACTGAAAACCACTTGTCATTTCCTTCTGCTCCTTGTTGGGTTCGACACTCTTACTTATTGAAAAGGCTACAATTGACTCCATACACTTTTGGGTCATCAGACGACACCATATGAACTATGGTTTGGTAAGAAACCCAAGTTGTCGTTTCTTAAAGTTTGGGGCTGCGATGCTTATGTGAAAAAGCTTCAACCTGATAAGCTCGAACCCAAATCGGAGAAGTGCGTCTTCATAGGCTACCCAAAGGAAACTATTGGGTACACCTTCTATAACTGATCCGAAGGCAAGATATTCGTTGCTAAGAATGGATCCTTTCTAGATAAGAAGTTTCTCTCGAAAGAAGTGAGTGGGAGGAAAGTAGAACTTGATGAGGTAATTGTACCTTCTCCCAAATTGGAAAATAGTTCATCACTGAAATCAGTTTGAGTGATTCCTACACCAATTAGTGAGGAAGCTAATGTTGATGATCATGAAACTTCAGATCAAGTTACCGCCGAACCTCGTAGGTCAACCAGAGTACGATCCGCAACAGAGTGGTACGGTAATCCTATTCTGGAAGTCATGTTACTAGACCATGATGAACCTATGAACTACGAGAAAGCGATGATGAGCCCAGATTCCGCGAAATGGCACGAAGCCATGAAATCTGAGATGGGGTCCATGTATGAGAACAAAGTGTGGACTTTGGTGGACTTGCCCGATGATTGGCAAGCCATTGAGAATAAATGGATCTTCAAGAGGAAGACGAACGCTAATGGTAATGTTACTATCTACAAGGCTTGACTTGTTGCGAAAGGTTTTCGACAAGTTCAAGGAGTTGACTACGATGAGACCTTCTCACCCGCAGCGATGCTTAGGTTCGTCGGAATCATGTTAGCAATTGCCATATTTTATGAAATCTAGCAAATGGATGTCAAAACTGCATTCCTTAAATGGATATTTCTTAAAGAAGAGTTGTATATGATGCAACCAGAAGGTTTTGTTGATCCCAAAGTTACTAAGAAAGTGTGCAAGCTGCAGTAATCCATTTATGGACTGGTGCAAGCCTCTCGGTGTTGGAATATACACTTTGATATTGTGATCAATGCATATGGTTTTATACATACTTTTGGAGAATCCTGTATTTACAAGAAAGTGAGTGGGAGCTCTGTAGCATTTCTAATATTACATGTGGATGACATATTGTTGATCGGAAATAATACATAATTTCTGGATAGCTAATAGGGTACTTCAATAAGAATTTTTCAATGAAAGACCTCGATGAAGCTGCTTACATATTGGGCATCAAGATCTATAGAGATAGATCAAGACGCTTGATAAGATTTTTCAATGAGTACATACCTGGACAAGATTTTGAAAGAGTTCAAAATGGATCAGTCAAAGAAGGAGTTCTTGCCTGTATTACAAGGTGTAAAGTTAAGTAAGACTCAAAGCCCAACCACGACAGAAGATAGAAATAGAATGAAAGTCATTCCCTATGCCTCAATCGTAGGTTCTATAAAGTATGCCATGATATGTACCAGGCCAGTTGTGTGCCTTGCAATGAGTTTGGCAAGGGGGTACGATAGCAATCCAGGAGTGGATCACTGTATAGCGGTCAAAGTTATCCTTAGTTACCTAAGAGGACTAAGGAAGTAT
Source organism: Triticum dicoccoides (assembly GCF_002162155.2). Classification (NCBI taxonomy): domain Eukaryota; kingdom Viridiplantae; phylum Streptophyta; class Magnoliopsida; order Poales; family Poaceae; genus Triticum; species Triticum dicoccoides. The sequence goes on from NC_041389.1 coordinate 583,672,661, forward strand.
TTCTCGGTTATGGAGGTGATAAAGAGTTCGTCATAAAGAATTACATCGATGCAAGCTTTTACACCGATCTGGATGACTCTGAATCTCAATATGGATGCATATTGAAAGTGGGAGCAATTAGCTAGAGTAGTTCCATGCAGAGCATTGTAGACATAGAAAATGCAAAATACATACGACTCTGAATATTGCAGACCCGTTGACTAAACTTCTCTCACAAGCAAAACATGATCACACCTTAGTACTCTTTGGGTGTTATCACATAGCGATGTGAACTAGATTGTTGACTCTAGTAAACCCTTTGGTTGTTGATCACATGGAGATGTGAACTATGGGTGTTAATCACATACAGATGTGAACTATTGGTGTTAAATCACATGGCGATGTGAACTAGATATTGAATCTAGTGCAAGTGGGAGACTAAAGGAAATATGCCCTAGAGGCAATAATAAAGTTGTTATTTATATTTCCTTATATCATGATAAATGTTTATTATTCATGCTAGAATTGTATTAACCAGGAACTTAGTACATGTGTGAATACATAGACAATACACAGTGTCCCTAGTATCTACTTGACCAACTCGTTTATCAAAGATGGTTATGTTTCCTGACCATAGACATGTTGTGGCACCCCGGGTCAGAGAAACCGGAATGCCCCATATTCCAACCCATAGATCTAGGAGAAGTCTCTGGAATACGACATTGCTTGACATAGAACGAATGATCTCTTATTACAAGAATAATAATACAAGGGTCTGATGCTACAAAGAAGCATATCAGCACGACGACACTACGCCTGCGATACTACACTTGCTCTATGCTAGCAGCGGAACAACTCAAAGCAGCGGAAATCTTCTAGCAGCGGAACAACGACGAAGGTGGTGAACTCCACTCCGCAGGGACTCTAGCTGGGACACGATCTAGCTCGCACGAACGGAAACCACGACAAGCAATCAAGCAATCACGGCATCACCTGCAATCTAGCATGACACACCAGGTCGGTACATTGAATGTACTTGCAAGCTCACAACAACCAAAAATATCAAGGCAAGACAACAACATAGCATTAAGTAGGTTAATTAAATTAATAGCTACCATGATACAACAAAAACTACTAAGCATGATATGAAACTACTACAATATTGATAGGTCACCATCTCTCAAACCGTGATCCTTACGGCGATCACAACCACGACCAACACTTGCCCTCAAACCGTGATCCTTACGACGATCACAACCATGACCAACACTTGGCCTCAAACCGTGATCCTTACGGCGATCACAACCATGACCAATAATTGGCCTGTGATCCTTACGGCGATGACAACCACGACCAGTATTTGGTCTGTGATCCTTATGGTGATCACAATCACTCTGTACTACTCAAAATATCCACATCTAAATCAATTATAAGTCATTCTGTCATGTGAGTGTCGATCGAACGGTGTGACCTAGTACGAACCCATGCCCATAACCGAGGACGCGACTATTGATAGATTAAACAAACACTCTGCAGAGGTAGCGCATTGTACCCGCACCATGGAACCCATGGCCTCGCACTCCCATTCGGGTGGACCAACGACGTTCTGACAAAACCGATCTACTGTCATGACACTCTCCCGACCATTCCGACTCACTCCCCTCTGGGCTAAGTCATGGGTGGCCCCGTGTCTACCTCAAGACACAACGACCACCGTCGTGGCCCGATCCCACTCGGGGACCCGCGCGCAAAATCAAAACTGGGCACACAAGGCTTATGTCCGCTTACCTGATCAGGGTAGCGCGTGCCCATAACCTTCCCTAGTTGAAGGCACCGACCAGAGGCACAACAATAGACCGCATTAGGGCCGTCCCATACCGGCAAATGTGGTTGCACTGGAAAAGTCCGGTTCGGCGGCACCTGACCAACTTAATGACAGAATTTATCCCCAAAAATATAATTGTGCTAACTGATACTCCGATATCAACTATCAGACTATAATCCAAGTCATAGCAATATCCAACAAATAATCCAAGCATAATATCATCATCTCAAAATACTCCAAGGGTAGCACAACACTACTATCATGATGAATCTGACAACAGTAATACTACCACTCCAATATGCAAGAACAAGCTATCCAACTAAGATCCACATGTAAATATCATATCCAAAAATAATACTCCAAGCAACAGAACACCACTAGCATCACGAAAATCATGATACTAACCACTAATAATCCAAAGGCAGCATGATATCCAAAGTAATACTCCAAAATATAATAACAGATACCATCAAGAAACAATCATAATATTAGCCACTAATACTCCAATGGCAACATGATACTCATCAACTACAAACATAACTCCTAGTAATCCAAACAATAGCATGACATCCACAAGATCAAAATGATGCTCCGAGAAAAGGCCATGCACAGATCACAATTAGCTAAAACAATATTTTAAACAAGTTAAAATAGATTAAACAATGTCACTGCATTGCAATCATGCCAATGGAGGGTGTGGCTTGCCTGGGGTGGAAGAAATCACCGGGACAAAGTGCGAGAAACTCGCGGAACGAATCGCCAAAAATCGTACTCTCTCGGAGGGGGCTGAATAAGGGCAAGGGCATAATGGTCATTTTCAGAATGTTAACACATGGTCAAAGTGTGGCCAACAGAACGGGCTTGACGAAACGAAGAAGTGGGCTTTGGAATCACCTCATTTGGAGCTACGGATAAAAGGTTATGAGGTGTTTTCTGCGAGGGACCTATCTACAAGAAAAATACTTTCAAGTAGGGGCCTGGACAGGAAAACTGAAAGCGTATTTTAGAAACTACGTTTCCACTTACGCTGAGCTGGCAAGGCGGGGTCTACGGACATAGGATGACATGTGGGGTCCACCTTATCCTTCTCTCTCCCCCCTGTCTTCTTCTTCCTCCCACCTGGACGCATCGGGCCGAGCAGGGGAGCTCACCCCGATGAGGCTCGCCGGCGATCCCGGCCACCATACGGGGCGCGCGACCTACCGATGAGCTCAGCATGATGACGCGGATCCATTCAGCAAGGACACGGACGCCGAGGAGGATCGGAGCGACTAGGGTGTGGACTCCGGCGGAGATGGCCTCGGGTGGGGTTGGGCTATGGGGCTGCGGGGCACTCCGGCGAGGGGCAAGTAGGTGGGGAGGGTCAGCGGGTCGAGGGGACTCCTCCGGTTGTGGTGGAAAGGAGAATGGGGCTCGGCCTTGCCCGGATTTAGGAGGGCAGGGGCGGCAGCCATGGCGGCCAACAAAGGCGAAGAGGGGCTCTGGAGTCGAATGGAGGGGTCGGGGAGGTTTCTAGGAGGGAGAGGGAGATGAGTCCAGGGGGACGGCGACGACGTTGTACAGCTGGTGAACACGCTCACGAGTGCGAAGACGGCGAGAGGAGGAGAGGGTCCAACACAAACAGCCACTGGGACGTGGCCACTACACACAGAACGTGTGCACAGGCACGCCATTGTCGTGGTCACCGCGTGCGCTGGCATCAGGAAGGGCCAAATGGCTGGAAAATGTTGTCTTGTGGTAAGTCCTTTGAAGGGGGGTTTCAACTGCGGTAGTAGATCGAATAGAACTACTACGGTTAAATGGTTATCACCCTCTGGAGTTTACTGTAGTAAACTTGGGTGAGCATTGGTGATCAACAGGAAGGGTTTTGGGAGCAATGGAGTTGTCTGAGAGGTTGAGATAAAGAAGGACTTACATCCTGGTAACATTTGAGAAGATTAGGACCAAGGTTTAATATAGTTGCTTTGCAACTGGAAAAATGTCCAGAAATGAGATTTGGATGATGCACTCACATGGAGTATCAACTTGGTCTAAGATTGGGCAAGGCAGGGTAATTTGGTCATATGAAGATGCTGTAAAAAGCTCATGCCAAATGGCCAAGCCAAAACGGCACTAGCTTCACAAACATCTCTGCTAACCAGAAACTTGAAATAATTTTGGTGATCAAATGGCTTAATGAAATGATGCCAAATTGGGTGGAGAGAGGTTTTATGGGTAGAAGAATGATCTGGTAATTTATCAGGATTTTTGAAGCAATATAAAATATACTTTCTTCACAACCTGAAAATATTGCCAGAAACAAAGATTTGCTCCTGTGCTCACATAGATGATTGGATGGGGCTGCAAATGGGTGGAGGGGGTTAATATGAGCACATTAAGGAGTGTGCACAATCTCAACTCATTTGGATACACATAGCTAGTACTTCCTTCACAAAGCCTTTTGTTTGACAGAAACTTTGAAAAATTGCTGAGGAAGATTGGCTAGGCAAATAAAGTTGAACTTGTGCATGAGGCAATTATTTGGACATATAAGCATGACCAAGGAGTTGGGGAGCAATCAAGAAAATATAGGTGGTACTTCCTTCAGAGAAAACCTCATTGGACAGAAATGAAGAATAATTATTAGGGAATTATTTTTGAACTGGCCAAGGAAATGTTTGGGCATATTTGAGCTATATATGACCCAAAGGAATTATGAGAATTATTTGGGAATTTTTGGATTGACAGAAATATAGGTTGCTTCACAACCTAGGGTAGATAGGGTTATTCCTTTAATGAAAAAGGAATTTTCCCTAGAAAAAGAGTGTTAGGGTTTGGTCAAGGAGTGAAGTGACATGATCTTTGGCAAGGTTTTGAGAATGATGAGCCACTTGGGAGAGGGAATGAGGATGATTTCCCAGGGGACAAGGCCACATAACCACTCCAAAAAGAAAAACAGAGCAAAAACCAAATAAATCGAAAGAAAAAGAAAAGGGCCAAAATCCAGGCTGTTACAAACCTCCCCCCCTTAAAGAAATCTCGTCCTCGAGATTTGGTTGCTCAGGGAACAAGTATGACTTGAGGACACTGTTTCCAACTCAGGTATCCTTTTTCCTTTATTTATTGTTCCCACAAGAATTTCAGATGATCAACTTACCTTGCTCTGGGGTGGTTTGCTTCACCTTTGCCAAATTCTGACGGGTTTTTGCTCACATAGCAAATCCTTTAACTGCCGTGAATTTTCTCATATCTGTGGTGATGCCTACTGGATCTGAGCATAATTTATTTTCCTTTGGTCATGAAAGCCTTTTTACTTCTGCCATGGGGTTGCTTCAAATAAATGCAGGCCTTCTGGGTTCAATAAATGCTGAGAATTCTGATGGCCATCTTCTGACGGAATCTGACTGCTCACAGATGGCACTGAGTTGTCTTGATTTATTTCTTTGGCTCAAGCATGAGATATGTACCAAAGATTTGACTGCCTTCTGTCTGGAGCGATATAACGGTATACAGAGTTATAGATGTGCCATTCTTCAAATATTTACATCTTGAGACTGGCCCAACAGGGGCTGACGGACAATTGCTTTTCCTGACAGACTGACCATGAACTAGATTTCGTCGGTGAGTATATGGGGTCTGAGCTGATTGTTCGGCTTTTGATTTTCCCCATTTTGTTGGTATACCCATCTGTGGTAATAGGCAGTGAGATGCTTTCATGTTGTCGCTGAAGTCAAACTATGGAGCTTGCAAAGAAATCTTGATTGTGACAGAACAGACTTGGATATTCCACACTATCCATGTCAAGCGGGTCAGCAGGATATGAAAAATCATTGTAAATATAGTAGGCCATTGAGAGTATGACATTGTGGATCCATAGGGGATTATGGCCTCCAATTGATTTGGGTATCCGGACCTTGATGGTCGTGCAAAAATCATCATGCTTTGCTGTCAGTCTCATCCTTTTTACGGTCATGATTTTCTTTGTTAGGATACCTTACTGAAATAACTTGGCCACACATGTCCTTGATTCTTTGTATGACCATGGAGGTGATTAATATTTTTGAAATTATTCCTTATGCTTGTTTTTCTGACCTGTGGCCGCACACGTATGACAGATACCCGGGGTTTGTAGCTGTACGGAGCTCATTGCTGAAGCCAACCATATTAGAAGGCGACAATATTTCATGATATCACCTTGTCTGTTATGGGAATGATGATCTGGATGACCATTGTCAAGACTGTTGATTTGGCGTTGTCATCTCCAGATCTTGTCAATCCTTGTAATTCATGATATGTATTTCTGCTCATCTTTATTTTCCTTTGTCTGGCTCGCGAGGTTGTGGGATCCTTACTTTCCTTAGGTATATCTGCTGGATCACTGTCGCATCTCGTATGAGTTACTGATATGACTGTGGATGCATGCTCACCGTATATAAGAAGGATATGCCACCGAACACTCGATCCTTGCGGTAGGCATATGTTTTGGCTGCATTGTACCCCTGACAAAATTATTGCAACTCTGGTTCTTGAGCGGTACTGCCATACATTGGCAACTCTTCATATAATCTCTGCGGATGGTGCAATATTGTGGTACTGATGCAGACTAAATGGCGTACGAGAGAAGCCATCCAAGTAGCTTGCTGAGGAAGACTTGTTAACTTCTGCTCAAATCTTATGTCTGGGTATCGTGCAGAAGAAGGCTCTATAGCTTACACACGAAGCTTGTGTTGGGAACGTAGTAATTTCAAAAAAATTCCTACGCACACACAGTATCATGGTGATGCATAGCAACGAGAGGGGAGAGTGTGTCCACGTACCCTCATAGACCAAAATCGGAAGTGTTAGCACAATGCGGTTGATGTAGTCGTACGTCTTCACGATCCGACCGATCAAGTACCGAACGCACGACACCTCCGAGTTCAGCACACATTCAACTCGATGACGTCCCTCGAACTCCGATCTAGCCGAGCTTTGAGGGAGAGTTCCTTCAGCACGACGGCGTGGTGACGATGATGATGTTCTACCGATGCAGGGCTTCGCCTAAGCACCGCTCTGATATTATCGAGGTGGATTATGGTGGAGGGGGGCACCGCACACGGCTAAGAGATCCAAGGGATCAATTGTTGTGTCTATGGGGTGCCCCCTCCTCCGTATATAAAGGAGAGGAGGAGAGGGCCGGCCAAGGGGAGGAGGCGCGCCCAAGGGGGGGAGTCCTACTCCCACCGGGAGTAGGACTCCTCCTTTTCCAACTTGGAGAAGGAGAGGGAAGGAAGAGGAAGGAGGGAGGAAGGAAAGGGGGGCCGGCCCCCCTCCCAATTCGCATTGGGCTTGGGGGAGGGGGTGGGTGCCGCCTCCCTTGCTCCTTTCCCCTCCTTTCCACTAAAACCCATTAAGGCCCATATACCTCCCGGGGGGTTCCGATAACCTCCCGGTGCTCCGGTATTATCCCGGTCTCACCCGGAACCATTCCGGTGTCCAAATATAGTCATCCAATGTATCGATCTTTACGTCTCGACCATTTTGAGACTCCTCGTCATGTCCGTGATCATATCCGGGACTCCGAACTACCTTCGGTACATCAAAACACATAAACTCATAATATAACTATCATCGAACTTTAAGCGTGCGGACCCTACGGGTTCGAGAACTATGTAGACATGACCGAGACACGTCTCCAGTCAATAACAAATAGCGGAACCTGGATGCTCATATTCGCTCCCACGTATTCTACGAAGATCTTTATCAGTCAAACCGCATAACAACATACGTTGTTCCCTTTGTCATCGGTATGTTACTTGCCCGAGATTCGATCGTTGGTATCTCAATACCTAGTTCAATCTCGTTACCGGCAAGTCTCTTTACTCGTTCCATAATACATCATCCTGCAAATAACTCATTAGTTGCAATGCTTGCAAGGCTTATAGTGATGTGCATTACCGAGTGGGTCCAGAGATACCTCTCCGACAATCGGAGTGACAAATCCTAATCTCGAAATATGCCAACTCAACAAGTACCTTTGGAGACACCTGTAGAGCACCTTTATAATCACCCAGTTACGTTGTGAAGTTTGGTAGCACACAAAGTGTTCCTCCGGTAAACGGGAGTTGCATAATCTCATAGTCATACGAACATGTATAAGTCACGAAGAAAGCAATAGCAACATACTAAATGATCAAGTGCTAAGCTAACGGAATGGGTCAAGTCAATCACATCATTCTCCTAATGATGTGATCCCATTAATCAAATGACAACTCTTTGTCCATGGCTAGGAAACATAACCATCTTTGATTAACGAGCTAGTCAAGTAGAGGCATACTAGTGACACTCAGTTTGTCTATGTATTCACACATGTATCATGTTTACGGTTAATACAATTCTAGTATGAATAATAAACATTTATCATGATATAAGGAAATAAATAATAAGTTTACTATTGCCTCTAGGGCATATGGTCTTCAGTCTCCCACTTGCACTAGAGTCAATAATCTAGATTACACAGTATTGATTCTAACACCCATGGAGCCTTGGTGCTGATCATGTTTTGCTCGTGGAAGAGGCTTAGTCAATGGGTCTGCAACATTCAGATCCATATGTATTTTGCAAATCTCTATGTCTCCCACCTGGACTTGATCCCGTATGGAGTTGAAGCGTCTTGTGATGTGCTTGGTTCTCTTGTGAAATCTGGATTCCTTTGCCAAAGCAATTGCACCAGTATTGTCACAAAAGATTTTCATGGGACCCGATGCACTAGGTATGACACCTAGATCGGATATGAACTCCTTCATCTAGACTCCTTCATTTGCTGCTTCCGAAGCAGCTATGTACTCCGCTTCACATGTAGATCCCGCTATGAAGCTTTGTTTAGAACTGCACCAACTGAAAGCTCCACCGTTCAATATAAACACGTATCCGGTTTGCGATTTAGAATCATCCGGAACAGTGTCAAATCTTGCATCGACATAACCATTTACGACGAGCTCTTTGTCACCTCCATAAATGACAAACATATCCTTAGTCCTTCTCAAGTATTTCAGGATGTTCTTGACCACTGTCCAGTGATCCACTCCTGAATTACTTTGGTACCTCCCTGCTAAACTAGTAGCAAGGCACACATCAGGTCTTGTACACAACATTGCATACATGATAGAGCCTATGGCCGAAGCATCGAGAACATCTTTCATTTCTCTCTATCTTCTGCAGTGGTTGGGCATTGAGTCTTACTCAACTTCACACCTTGTAACACAGGCAAGAACCCTTTCTTTGCTTGATCCATTTTGAACTTATTCAAAACTTTGTCAAGGTATGTGCTTTGTGAAAGTCCAATTAAGCGTCTTAATCTATCTATATAGATCTTAATGCCCAATATATAAGCAGCTTCACCCAGGTCTTTCATTGAAAAACTCTTATCAAACATCCCTTTATGCTATCCAGAAATTCTATATCATTTCCGATCAACAATATGTCATCCACATATAATATCAAAAATGCTATAGAGCTCCCACTCACTTTCTTGTAAATACATGCTTCTGCAAAAGTCTGTATAAAACCATATGCTTTGATCACATTATCAAAACTTTTATTCCAACTCCGAGAGGCTTGCACCAGTCCATAAATGGAACACTGGAGCTTGCACACTTTGTTAGCTCCCTTTGGATCGACAAAACCTTCCGGTTGCATCATATACAACTCTTCTTCTAGAAATCCATTCAGGAATGCAGTTTTGACATCCATTTGCCAAATTTCATAATCATAAAATGAGGCAATTGCTAACATGATTCAGACAGACTTATGTATTGCTACGAGTGAGAAAGTCTCATCGTAGTCAACCCCTTGAACTTGTCGAAAGCCTTTTGCAACAAGTCGAGCTTTATAGACCTTAACATTACCGTCAGTGTCAGTCTTCTTCTGGAAGATCCATTTATTTTCGATGGCCTGCCGATCATCGGGCAGGTCAACCAAAGTCCACACTTTGTTCTCATACATGGATCCCATCTCAGACTTCATGGACTCAAGCCATTTTGCGGAATCTGGGCTCACCATCGCTTCTTCATAGTTCATAGGTTCGTCATGGTCTAGTAACATAACCTCCAGAACAGGATTACCGTACAACTCTGGTGCGGATCTTACTCTGGTTGACCTACGAGGTTCTGTAACAACTTGATCTGAAGTTTCATCATCATCATCATTAACTTCCTCACTAATTGGTATAGATGTCACTGGAACTGGTTTCTGTGATGAACTACTTTTCAATAAGGGAGCAGGTACAGTAACCTCCTCATGTTCTACTTTCCTCCCACTCACTTCTTTCGAGAGAAACTCTTTCTCTAGAAATGATCCATTCTTGGCAACGAATGTCTTGCCTTCGTATCTGTGATAGAAGGTGTACCCAACAGTCTCCTTTGGGTATCCTATGAAGACACATTTCTCCAATTTGGGTTCGAGCTTATCAGGTTGAAGCTTTTTCACATAAGCATCGCATCCCCAAACTTTAAGAAATAACAACTTTGGTTTCTTGCCAAACCACGGTTGATAAGGCGTCATCTCAACGGATTTTGACGGTACCCTATTTAACGTGAATGCGTCCGTCTCTAAAGCATAACCCCAAAAACGATAGCGGTAAATCAGTAAGAGACATCATAGATCGCACCATATCTAGTAAAGTACGATTACGACGTTTGGACACACCATTACACTGTGGTGTTCCGGGTGGCGTGAGTTGCGAAACTATTCCGCATTGTTTCAAATATAGACCAAACTCGTAACTCAAATATTCTCCTCCACGATCAGATCCTAGAAACTTTATTTTCTTGTTATGATGATTTTCAACTTCACTCTAAATTTTTTTGAACTTTTCAATTGTTTCAGACTTATGTTTCATTAAGTAGATATACCCATATCTGCTTAAATCATCTGTGAAGGTGAGAAAATAACGATACCCGCCGCAAGCCTCAGCATTCATTGGTCCACATACATCAGTATGTATGATCTCCAATAAATCAGTTGCTCGCTCCATAGTCCCGGAGAACGGCGTTTTAGTCATCTTGCCCATGAGGCATGGTTCACAAGTACCAATTGATTCATAATCAAGTGATTCCAAAAGTCCATCAGTATGGAGTTTCTTCATGCGCTTTATACCAATATGACCCAAACAGTAGAGCCACAAATAAGTTGCACTATCATTATCAACTCTGCATCTTTTGGCTTCAACATTATGAATATTTGTATCCTTACTATCGAGATTCATCAAAAATAGACCACTCTTCAAGGGTGCATGACCATGAAAGATATTACTCATATAAATAGAATAACCATTATTCTCTGATTTAAATGAATAACCGTCTCGCATTAAACAAGATCAAGATATAGTGTTCATGCTCAATGCTGGCACCAAATAACAATTATTTAGGTCTAATACTAACCCCGAAGGTAGATGTAGAGGTAGCGTGCCGACGGCGATCACATCGACTTTGGAACCGTTTCCCACACGCATCGTCACCTCGTCCTTAGCCAGTGTCCGCTTAATCCGTAGTCCCTGTTTCGAGATGCAAATATTAGCAACAGAACCAGTATCAAATACCCAGGTGCTACTGCGAGCTCTGGTAAGGCACACATAAATAACATTTATATCACATATACCTTTGTTCACCTTGCCATCCTTCTTATCCGCCAAATACTTCGGGCAGTTCCGCTTCCAGTGACCAGTCTGCTTGTAGTAGAAGCACTCAGTCTGAGGCTTAGGTCCAGACTTGGGTTTCTTCTCTTGAGCAGCAACTTGTTTGCTGTTCTTTTTGAAGTTCCCCTTCTTCTTCCCTTTGCCCTTTTTCTTGAAACTGGTGGTCTTATTGACCATCAACACTTGATGCTCCTTCTTGATTTCTACCTCCACAGCCTTTAGCATTGCGAAGAGCTCGGGAATTGTCTTATCCATCCCTTGCATGTTATAGTTCATCACGAAGCTCTTGTAGCTTGGTGGCAGTGATTGAAGAATTCTGTCAATGAAGCTATCATCCGGAAGATTAACTCCCAGTTGAATCAAGTGATTGTTATACCCAGACATTCTAAGTATATGCTCACTGACAAAACTATTCTCCTCCATCTTGCAGTTGTAGAACTTATTGGAGACTTCATATATCTCAATCCGGGCATTTGCTTGAAATATTAACTTCAACTCCTGGAACATCTCATATGCTCCATGACGTTCAAAATGTCGTTGAAGTCCCGGTTCTAAGTCGTAAAGCATGGCACACTTAAATATAGAGTAGTCATCAACACGCGACTGCCAGGCATTCATAATGTCTGTAGTAGCTGGCGCAGGTGGTACACCTAGCGGTGCTTGCAGGACATAATTATTCTGTGCAGCAATGAGAATAATCCTCAAGTTATGGACCTAGTCCGTGTAATTGCTACCATCATCTTTCAACTTTGCTTTCTCAATGAACGCATTAAAATTCAACTGAACAACAACACGAGCCATCTATCTACAACAACATAGACATGCAAAATACTATCAGGTACTAAGTTCATGATAAATTTAAGTTCAATTAATCATATTACTTAAGAACTCCCACTTAGATAGACATCCCTCTAATCATCTAAGTGATCACGTGATCCAAATCAACTAAACCATAACCGATCATTACATGAAATGGAGTAGTTTTCAATGGTGAACGTCACTATGTTGATCATATCTACTATATGATTCACGCTCGACCTTTCGATCTTAGTATTCCGAGGCCATATCTGCATATGCTAGGCTCGTCAAGTTTAACTTGAGTATTCTGCGTGTGCAAAACTGGCTTGCACTCGTTCTAGATGGACGTAGAGCTTATCACACCCGATCATCACATGGTGTCTGGGCACGACAAACTTTGGCAACGGTGCATACTCAGGGACAACACTTTCTCTTGAAATTTAGTGAGAGGTCATCTTATAATGCTACTGTCAATCAAAGCAAGATAAGATGCATAAAGGATAAACATCACATGCAATCAATATAAGTGATATGATATGGCCATCATTAACTTGTGCTTGTGATCTCCATCTCCGAAGCATCGTCATGATCACCATCGTCACCAGCGCGACACCTTGATCTCCATCATAGCATCGTTGTCATCTCGCCAACTATTGCTTCTACGACTATTGCTACCGCTTAGTGATAAAGTAAAGCAATTACAGGGTGTTTGCATTGCATACAATAAAGCGACAACCATATGGTTCCTGCCAGCTGCCGATAACTTGGTTACAAAACATGATCATCTCATACAATAAAATATAGCATCATGTCTTGACCATATAACATCACAACATGCCCTGCAAAAACAAGTTAGACATCCTCTACTTTGTTGTTGGAAGTTTTACGTGGCTGCTACGGGCAGAGAAAGAACCATTCTTACCTACGCATCAAAACCACAACGATAGTTTGTCAAGTTAGTGCTGTTTTAACCTTCTCAAGGACCGGGCGTAGCCACACTCAGTTCAACTAAAGTTGGAGAAACTGACACCCGCCAGCCACCTATGTGCAAAGCACGTCAGTAGAACCAGTCTCGCGTAAGCGTACGCGTACTGTCGGTCCGGGCCGCTTCATCCAACAATACCGCCGAACCAAAATATGACATGCTAGTAAGCAGTATGACTTGTATCGTCCACAACTCACTTGTGTTCTACTCGTGCATATAACATCTACGCATAAAACCTGGCTCAGATGCCACTGTTGGGGAACGTAGTAATTTCAAAAAAATTGCTACGCACACACAGGATCATGGTGATGCATAGCAACGAGAGGGGGGAGTGCCCTCGTAGACCAAAAGTAGAAGCATTAGCACAACGCGGTTGATGTAGCCGTACGTCTTCACGATCTGACCGATCAAGTACCGAACACACGGCACCTCCGAGTTCAACACACGTTCAACTCGATGACGTCCCTCGAACTCCGATCCAGCCGAGTTTGAGGGAGAGTTCCGTTAGCACGACGGCATGGTGACGATGATGATGTTCTGCCGACGCAGGGCTTTGCCAAAGCACCGCTATGATATTATCGAGGTGGATTATGGTGGAGGGGGGCACCGCGCACGACTAAGAGATCCAAGGGATCAATTGTTGTGTCTATGGGGTGCCCCCCTCCTCCGTATGTAAAGGAGGGGGGGAGAGGGCCGGCCAAGGGGAGGAGGCGCGCCCAAGGGGGGGAGTCCTACTCCCACCGGGAGTAGGACTCCTCCTTTTCCTACTTGGAGAAGGAGAGGGAAGGAAGAGGAAGGAGGGAGGAAGGAAAGGGGGGCCGGCCCCCCTGTCACACCCTGATTTTCATGGCACAACACTTAAGCTGATAAATAAAGATAAAATGTGGTTTGACAAAAACTTTTGAGTGTTTTGGACTCTGCACTGATTGGATTTTGTCTGTTGTTTGCAAGTGCTCTAAAAATCAAATAAATCCTCCAACTCCTATACTTCATCTCCTTGATCCAAAACTTCTGCCCAATGATCATGCCATGTGTATAGTACAGTATAGAATTTTCTTATAAAAATAATTTGGCCAAAAAGTATTTTTCTAAATTTAGTTTTCCAAAACCCCCTGGATTGAGGTTGCACTACAAGTACCTGATTTGGGGTATGAAAAATATTTCAAAAAGTATATTTGAAACCTATTAGGTATAGGACTCCCCAAAACCACAAAAATATATTTTTAAAAGTTATTGTATTATTTTATTTAAAGGCTTTTTCTTTGGACCAGAAATGGTATTTAATAGGTTAAAATTATTTTAAATGCTTTAAAAATATTTGTGAAAATTTAGGGAAACTCAGTGGAAATATATTGTCCATATATATGAGTTTCAGCACATGGTCATGTTCAAAATATTGGTCAAATCCCTCAAAAACCCTTCCTGGATATTTCAAGCTTTTGAAATATTTACAAAGGAAATATTGTCTAAAAATTCCAAGCAAATTCTACCATATCACATATGACATATTTGGTGATCTTTCCAAGTCTCATGTCTTGGAGAACAATATAACATCATCAAATCCCCTCAAAACCATTTCTGTCCATTTTGAAGTTTGAACAATTTTTCATTGACAAACATTTCTAGATGTTCTCAAACCTTGTGAACACGCTCAAATGTTCTAATTATTCATCTATACCAAGAGGCACAAGTTGGAGAACGAGTTAAATTGATCAGAGTGCCCCAAAACCCCTCCTGTCCAGAACCAAATTTGAACAACTCTACATTACCAACTTTCTCTCCTTGATTCCAACTTTTGTGAGCATGGTCACATGACCAAATGAGGCCACCACACCAAGTGGTGCATCAAGGAGAAGTGATTTGCTCAACTAGATCTACACAAGTTCATTTCTGCTAATTTCTAGGGTTTACAAAAGTTGCATTGGCAACTTTGCCCAAATGAACTCAATCTTGGTGTAACCTCTTATTTTCTCATACCATTTGACCCTGTCAAGCCTCATGATAAATGGAGATCATATACTTGCCCAAACCATTATCAAACACCTTCTGCCACTTTACCAAAATACCATTTTTGACCTCTTCCACTAATCTCCATGGCCTCAACTTTTTACCACAGCCCCTCAGAGTCCCCTTGCACCTCCAGTAACTCCTCCCTGGCCTCAACTCAATGATTGAAGGGTGAAACATCCCCATTTACCCTTCTGGACAACAACATTCTTCTCCTTTCTCACCTGCCTCCTCACTCCAGTGCATCTCCAGGGCATCCAATGCCCCTCCCCACTTGTTTACTTCTCCCTAGCGCTACCAGACATGAGTGGGCATGCCCCCGCCCCTTAAACAATGCCATGGCAGCCAAAGGCACACTCTGGAGCGTGCTACAGTGCGCTTCCGCACTGTAGCCGCCCCCTTCCAACCGCCTCCGGCCACCTCGGGCCTCCCCAGCGCGCCCGACGATGTGCCTCGGCGTCCGCAACACGCCACACCTTTGTCCCCCTCCTCCTTCTCCCTCCTGCTACCTCCACTCGCACGCGCACCGGCCGCCTGAGGGCTCCAATGGGCAGCCTCACACGCGCGATGGCTCTGACCCGTCCCCGCTCCCTATTTTCTCTCCCTTGACATGGACCACGCCCACGAGCACCTCAGACACGCCCCAAAGCACTCGTTTGGCCCCTGGCGACGCCCTGGACCGTGGCCGTGAGCTCCGCCCACGGTGCTCCTAGCCGCGCCCATATGAGGCTGTTACGAGCTCTCCTCTCCACTCCATTTGTCCACTCTCCCTCCTAGAAGCATCCTCGACCCAGCCAACCCTCTCGCCGAGCCCTCTGTCGCTCCCCATGGCCGGAGCCGAGCCACTGGCCTCCTCCAAAATTCCCATGAACCAGAGCTCCTCCCCCCTCCTTTCTCCAACAGGAAAACCCCCAGGCCACGGAGGAACCTTCCCCCTCTTCTTCCTCTACTCCTGTACCCCGTAGCGCTGATGACACCATCACCTTCGGCCTCGTCCGCCGCGACCAACACCCTGCTCGACCCCGTACTCCTCGGCGACCGTGCCACCCGCGGATGGATGCGTCTTGTCTCCCTGAGTACGCCGCTGGGCCGAGCGCCGTGGGAGGTGGTCGGGGTCGCCGGCAATCATCGCCGGAGTCGTCGGCCGCGCCAGCCGCTCGAGGTTGAAGACGACCGGGTGGCCTGTGGGCGGGCCCTGCATGTCAGCGGGTCAGCGCCGGGGCCCGTTGGGTTTAAGTGGAAACGGCTTCGCCGAATCCGCCTTCGACGTCACCACTATCGCCCGTGCGGCCGTGCTGCTGGGCCATCCCACTTCTATCTCCCGCCCCGCGCGCTGGATAAGGGTAAAACCCTTTCCCTTTCCTTTTTCTTTTTCTGTAAATTTGTAAAATCCACAAACAATTGAAATGGACTCCGAATTTGATGATTCAAATTTCCAGAGACTCCATAAATCCAGTTCTATTTAATAGGCCACAGTGGACATTTTTGTTGTCCTTTGTTTTCACTGAACCTTTTAAAAAGGTCATTTATCCACATAAGTCCACTTCAAAAATCCATATTATATTAATTTAAACTCCAAATCCAGTGAAACCAATTTCTAAATGTTTCTAAAATCATGCCTGAATTAATGGGTACTTTTACTCATTTTTATAAAATGGCATTCTGTGTACAACTTGTGGATCCATCAAATCCATTGATTCCATCATATTGAAATGTTTAGAAATATCCATTGATCCACATCCAATGAAATCACCTTGGTCGTTCCTCATATGACCATGGGTATCCTAGAAAAGTCCAACTCACATTTCTTTAGAGCACTTTTATTCTTGCCTTGTCGTGTTGCTTATTGTGGTTGTTTTCAACGATAGTTGACGAAGTAGACAAAATGCCCGAAGTTGGACCAGAGATATTTGAAGACCTCGAAGACTTTGTTAAAACAGGCAAGCAGCCCTTTGACCATGTCTACGAAACCCTTTTTATACATGTCATATAGCACTTTATTATTGTTGCATTGGAATCATGATGAGGTGGTAACCACTTTGGTGGGTTGCCTTCGTTACTTCCTTGTTGATACTTGCATTGGGCATGACCCTACCTTCCTATGAGGGTTATGCCGGTGGGAGTAGATAGGATGCTAAAGTAGATGCTACGCAAAAAGGGACGGGTATATGCATGGTGAAGGAGACAAAGTACTTTCAAAAGACTTTTCGAAAACCCCGTCGGGTGCCACTTATGCCCGAGGGAGATAATGAGATGGGTCACCACTTGATGACGAAGTGGTGTACTGAGGCAAGTGTGTGTGTTGTTTTCAAAATGGATTGTTTTAAGTTACGACCGTTATTCCAACCTTACATGAGCAACCACTCTACCCTTATATGGGAAAGGGCATTATTGATTACCTAGGCCGATACTAGCTTGGAGCCCGCATTACTAGTGACGGGGGAGAGTTGGTGCTCTCTCTCGGGACGGGGTCGTGCCAGGTAGGGCGGCCATGACTGTTTTTACAGGGCACCGGATACACCGTTGTGTCCCCTCTCGGATGTTACGATCTCGAGTGAGTCTCGTATGATGTACATCGTGAGGATACGGAACAACGAGTGGACTCCTTGTTAGTGTCGTCTAGGGAAAGATAGTGATCGGGTGCTTACCCCGGGTACTTGACATATCGCGGGTCATGGATGACACGAAAGTTCCTCGGATCTTGTGGGTACAGTGTGCAACCTCTGCAGAGTGTAAAACTATTCGAATAGCCATGTCCACGGTCAAGGACAGTTGGGTAACCGCTCTTGGGCTACGTCCATATGTTTCTGAAAAACAACACAGTTTGGTGATATTGATGAGGCGACTCATGAGGAAGTCACGATGAGCTTGAGCATGAGTTGTTCATAACTCTTTCTCGATGTTGATGTCTGTAACCTCTTGATACTTGTTGCAGACACACTCATGTCCTTGATAAATGTTGATCATACTTACATGAGAAAAACTAGCTTTCCGCAAAAATGCCAATTAAGCAGTAGATCTTTGCATAATTCTTTTGTTGTCACTCGGGTTGCTTGCGAGTACATTCAAACGTACTCACTGGCTTGTCCCTGGATATTTACTTGGCCAGGCTTGAAAGAGTAGGTATATGAAGAAGAGACTTTGGTGACGATCGTGTGAGCTAGGACGCTTCCCAGTCAGAATGCCTGTAGGGTTAAGGCAGATGGCATGGGTCCAAGTTGTTATTGAAGATTTCCGCTGCGATGATACACTCAAGACTTGACCATAATGGTCCTACTTGTGTAAAACGGTATGTATGGATGTAAGACTCTTGTTATTCAGCTTCTGTGTGTTCAGTGAGCATTGATCTCTGGGATCACTGTACACGCGCATTCGGTGATCTCGACTTATGAGTCGGGGTCCCCACACCCCCTCCCAATTTGGATTGGGCTTGGGGGGCGGGGCACCCCCTCCCTTGCTCCTTTCCCCTCCTTTCCACTAAAACCCATTAAGGCCCATATACCTCCCGGGGGGTTCCGATAACCTCCCGGTGCTCCGGTATTATCCCGGTCTCACCCGGAACCATTCCGGTGTCCAAATATAGTCATCCAATGTATCGATCTTTACGTCTCGACCATTTTGAGACTCCTCGTCATGTCCGTGATCATATCCGGGACTCCGAACTACCTTCGGTACATCAAAACACATAAACTGTCATCGAACTTTAAGCGTGCGGACCCTATGGGTTCGAGAACTATGTAGACATGACCGAGACACGTCTCCAGTCAATAACCAATAGCGGAACCTGGATGCTCATATTGGCTCCCACATATTCTACGAAGATCTTTATCGGTCAAACCGCATAACAACATATGTTGTTCCCTTTGTCATTGGTATGTTACTTGCCCGAGATTCGATCATCAGTATCTCAATACCTAGTTCAATCTCATTACTGGCAAGTCTACTTACTCATTCTGTAATACATCATCCCGCAACTAACTCATTAGTTGCAATGCTTGCAAGGCTTATAGTGATGTGCATTACCGAGTGAGCCCAGAGATACCTCTCCGACAATCGGAGTGACAAATCCTAATCTCGAAATACGCCAACCCAACAAGTACCTTTGGAGACACCTGTAGAGCACCTTTATAATCACCCAGTTACGTTGTGACGTTTGGTAGCACACAAAGTGTTCCTCCGGTAAATGGGAGTTGCATAATCTCATAGTCATAGGAACATGTATAAGTCATGAAGAAAGCAATAGCAACATACTAAATGATCAAGTGCTAAGCTAACAGAATGGGTCAAGTCAATCACATCATTCTCCTAATGATGTGATCCCGTTAATCAAATGACAACTCTTTGTCCATGGCTAGGAAACATAACCATCTTTGATTAACGAGCTAGTCAAGTAGAGGCATACTAGTGACACTCAGTTTGTCTATGTATTCACACATATATCATGTTTCCGGTTAATACAATTCTAGCATGAATAATAAACATTTATCATGATATAAGGAAATAAATAATAACTTTATTATTGCCTCTAGGGCATATTTCCTTCAGCTTGTCTTGAGTATTGTGCTAGAGAAGCCTGAGTTCCATATTTGAGAAGCTTCTCCCTGGGTTTGCTTGTTGAGGAAAATCCATTTCCGTCTATCATAAGCCTTTACTGAGGTGTCTTGCTGAGAAAGACCGGGTATCATGGGCCGGAAATTGTTCACTGCTCGCGCTGAGGCTATATGCATGCTATGCAACAAACAAATCCAGCAATCAAATGCAATCATCAAACCAGACTCTATAATTCCGATTTCTACCGGTTTCTACTGCTCGCGCTGACTAGGGCGTCCTACAGCCATACCTGCTCTGATACCAAGCCTGTGGCACCCCAGCTCAGAGAAACCGAAACGCCCCGTATTCCAGCCCAGAGATCGAGGAGAAGTCTCTGGAATACGACATTGCTTGACATAGAACAAATCAGCTCTTATTACAAGAATAATAATACAAGGGTCCGATGCTACAAAGAAGCATATCAGCACGGCGACACTACGCCTGCGATACTACACTTGCTCTATGCTAGCAGCAGAACAACTCGAAGCAGCGGAAATCTTCTAGCAACGGAACAACGACAAAGGCGGTGAACTCCACTCCACAGGGACTCTGGCTGGGACACGATCTAGCTCGCACGAACGGAAACCACGACAAGCAATCTAGCAATCACAGCATCACATGCAATCTGGCATGACATGCCAGGTCAGTACATTGAATGTACTTGCAAGCTCACACCAACCAAAAACATCAAGGCAAGACAACAACATAGCATTAAGCAGGTTAATTAAATTAACAACTACCATGATACAACAACAACTACTAAGCATGGTATGAATCTACTACAATACTGATAGGTCACCATCTCTCAAACCGTGATCCATACGGCGATCACAACCATGACCAACACTTGGCCTCAAACTGTGATCCTTACGGCGATCACAACCACGACCAACACTTGGCCTCAAACTGTGATCCTTACGATGATCACAACCATGACCAATAATTGGCCCGTGATCCTTACAGCGATCACAACCACGACCAATATTTGGTCCGTGATCCTTACGACGATCACAACCACTCTGTACTGCTTAAAATATCCACATCTAAATCACCTATAAGTCATTCTGTCATGTGAGTGCTGATCGAATGGTGTGACCTAGTACGAACCCATGCCCATGACCAAGGACGCGGCTATCGATAGATTAAACAAACACTCTGCAGAGGTAGCGCACTATACTCACACCGCGGAACCCATGGCCTCGCACTCCCATTCGGGTGTACCAACAGCGTTCCGACAAAACCGATCTACTGTCATGACACTCTCCCAGCCACTCTGAGTCACTCCCCTCTGGGCTAAGTCATGGGTGGCCCCGTGTCTACCTCAAGACACAACGACCACCGTCGTGGCCCGATCCCACTCGGGGACCCGCATGCACAATCAAAACCGGGCACACAAGGCTTATGTCCGCCTACCTGATCAGGGTAGCGCGCGCCCATAACCTTCCCTAGTTGGAGGCACCGACCAGAGGCATGACAATAGACCGCATTAGGGCCGTCCCATACCGGCAAATGTGGTTGCACTAGAAAAGTCCGGTTCGGCGGCACCTGACCAACTTAATGACGGAATTTATCCCCAAAAATATAATTGTGCTAAATGATACTATGATATCAACTATCAGACTATAATCCAAGTCATAGCAATATCCAACAAATAATACAAGCATAATATCATCATCTCAAAATACTCCAAGGGTAGCACAACAATAAGATCCACATGTAAATATCATCTCCGAAAATAATACTCCAAGCAACAGAACATCACTAGCATCATGAAAATCATCATACTAACCACTAATAATCCAAAGGCAGCATGTCATCCAAAGTAATACTCCAAAATATAATAACAGATACCATCATGAAACAATCATAATATCAGCCACTAATACTCCAATGGCAACATGATACTCATCAACTACAAACATAACTCCTAGTAATCCAAACAATAGCATGGCATCCACAAGATCAAAATAATACTCCTAGAAAAGGTCATGCACTGATCACAATTAGCTAAATCAATATTTTAAACAAGTTAAAATAGATTAAACCATGTCACTGCATTGAAATCATGTGAATGTAGGGTGTGGCTTGCCTGGGGTGGAAGAAATCACCGGGAGAAAGTGTAAGAAACTCGCGGAATGAATCGTACTCTCTTGGAGGGGACTGAATAAGGGCAAGGGCATAGTGGTCATTTTAAGAATCATAACACATGGTGAAAGTGTGACCGATAGAACGGGCTCGACGAAACAAAGAAGTGGGCTTTGGAATCACCTCATTTGGAGCTACGGATAAAAAGTTATGAGGTGTTTTCTGCCAGGGACCTATCTGCAAGAAAAATACTTTCAAACAGGGGCCTGGACAGAAAAACTAAAAGCGTATTTTGGAAACTTCGTTTCCACTTACGCTGAGCTGGCAAGGCGGGGTCAACGGACAGAGGATGACATGTGGGGCCCACCTTATCCTTCTCTCTCCTTCCCCTGTCTTCTTCTTCGTCCCGCCTGGACGCATCGGGCCGAGCAGGGGAGCTCATGCTGACGAGGCTCGCCGGCGATCTTGGCCACCATATGGGGCGCGCGACCTACCGATGAGCTCAGCATGATGAGGCAGATCCATTCAGCAAGGACACAGACACCGAGGAGGATCAGAGCGACTGGGGTGTGGACTCCGATGGAGATGGCCTCGGGTGGGGCTAGGCTATGGGGCTGCGGGGCACTCCGGCGAGGGGCAAGTAGGTGGGGAGGGTCAGCGGGTCGAGGGGACTCCTCCGGTGGTGGTGGAAAGGAGAATGGGGCTCAGCCTTGCCCGGATTTAGGAGGGCAGGGGCAGCGGCCATGGCGGCCAACAAAGGCGAAGAGGGGCTCTGGAGTCGAACGGAGGGGTCGGGGAGGTTTCTAGGAGGGAGAGGAAGACGAGTCCAGGGGGGCGGCGACGACGCGGTACAGCTGGTGGACACGCTCACGAGCGCGAAGACAACGAGAGGAGGAGGGTGTCCAGTACAAACAACCACTGGACGCGGCCAGTGCACACAGAGCGCGTGCACAGGCACGCCATTATCGTGGTCACCGCGTGCGCTGGCATCAGGAAGGGCCAAATGGCTGGAAAATGTTGTCTAGTGGTAAGTCCTTTCAAAGAGGGTTTCAACTGCGGTGGTAGATCGATTAGAACTGCTACGGTTAAATGGTTATCACCCTCTGGAGTTTATGGCAATAAACTTGGGTGAGCACTGGTGATCAACAGGAAGGGTTGTGGGAGCAATGGAGTTGTCTACGAGGTTGAGGTAAAGAAGGACTTGCATCCTGGTAACGTTTGAGAAGATTAGGACCAAGGTTTAATATAGTTGCTTTGCAACTGCAAAAATGGTCCAGCAATGAGATTTGGATTATGCACTCACATGGAGTGTCAACTTCGGCTAACATTGGGCAAGGCAGGGTCATTTGGTCATATGAAGATGCTGTAAAAAGCTCGTGCCAAATGGCCAAGCCAAAATGGCACTTGCTTCACAAACATCTCTGCTGACCAGAAACTTGAAATAATTTTGGTGATCAAATGGCTTAATGAAATGATTCCAAATTGGGTGGAGAGAGGTTTTATGGGTATAAGAATGATCTGGTAATTTATCAGGATTTTTGAAAGCAATATAAAATATACTTGCTTCACAACCTGAAAATATTGCCAGAAACAAAGATTTACTCCTGTGCTCACATATATGATTGGATGGGGCTGCAAATGGGTGGAGGGGGTTAATATGAGCACATTACGGAGTGTGCAAAAGCTCAACTCATTTGGATACCCCTAGCTAGTACTTCCTTCACAAAGCCTTCTATTTGGCAAAAACTTTGAAAAATTGCTGAGGAAGATTGGCTAGACAAATAAAGTTGAACTTGTGCATGAGGCAATTATTTGGACATATAAGCATGCCCAAGGAGTTGGGGAGCAATCAAGAAAATATAGGTGGTACTTCCTTCACAGAAAACCACACTGGACAGAAATGAAGAATAATTATTCGGTTATTATTTTTGAACTGGCCAAGGAAATGTTTGGGCATATTTCAGCTATATATGACCCAAAGGAATTATGAGAATTATTTGGGATTTTTTGGATTGACAAAAATATAGGTTGCTTCACAACCTAGGGCAGATAGGGTTATTCCTTTAATGAAAAAGGAATTTTCCCTAGAAAAAGAGTGTTAGGGTTTGGTCAAGGAGTTAAGTGACATGATCTTTGGCAAGGTTTTGAGAATGATGAGCCACTTGGGAGAGGGAATGAGGATGATTTCCCAGGGGACAAGGCCACAGAACCACTCCAAAAAGAAAAACAGAGCAAAAACCAAATAAATCAAAAGAAAAAGAAAAGGGCCAAAATCCAGGCTATTAGTTTTCATTTGATGAATGGGATCACATCATTAGATAATGATGTGATGGACAAGACCCATCCGTTTGCTTAGCATAATGATTGTTAAGTTTTATTGCTACTGCTTTCTTCATGACTTATACATGTTCCTCAGACTATAAGATTATGCAACTCCCAAATACCGGAGGAACACCTTGTGTGCTATCAAACATCACAACGTAATTGGGTGATTATAAAGATGCTCTATAGGTGTCTCTGACGGTGTTTTTTTGGGTTGGCATAGATCAAGATTAGGATTTGTCACTCCGTGTATCGGAGAGGTATCTCTGGGCCCTCTTGGTAATGCCTAGCACTATAAGCCTTGCAAGCAATGCGACTAATGAGTTAGTTGTGGGATGAAGTATTACGTAACGAGTAAAGAGACTTTCCCGTAAACAAGACTGAACTAGGTATGATGATACCGACGATCAAATCTCGGGCAAGTAACATAGCGATGACAAAGGGAACAATGAGCATCCAGGTTCCGCTATTGGTTATTGATAGGAGAGATGTCTCCGTCATGTCTCCATAGTTCTCGAACCCGTAGGGTCCGCACGCTTAACGTTTGATGACGATTTGTATTATGAGTTATGTGATTTGATGAGCGAAGTTTGTTTGGAGTCCTAGATGAGATCACGAACATCACGAGGAGTCTCGAAATGGTCGAGACATAAAGATTGATATATTGGAAGGTTATATTCGGACACCAGAATGGTTCCGGTGTGATTCGGATATTTTTCGAACTACCGGGAGGTTACTGGAACCCACGTGGGGAAGTAGTGGGCCTTAATGGGCTTTAGTGGAAAGAAGAGGAGGGCTGCAGGATGGCCACCCGCACCCCCCTTGGCTGGTCCGAATTGGACTAAGAGGGGGCAGAGGCCCCCCCCTCTTTCCTTCTCCCTCTCCTACTCTTTCCCCTCTGCCCTCTAGGAAAAAGGAAGGGGATTCCAACTAGGATTGGAAATCCTAGTTGGACTCCCCCTATAGGCGCACCGCTCCTTGGCCGACCTCCTCCTCCTCCCTCCTTTATATACGGTGGCAGGGGGCACCCCAAAACACATCAAGTTCTCTCTTAACCGTGTGCGGTGCCTCCCTCCATAGTTACACACCTCGGTCGTCGTAGTGCTTAGGCGAAGCCCTGCACCGGTAACTTCATCATCACCGTCGCCACACCATCGTGCTGATGGAACTCACCCTCGTCCTCAACCGGATCAAGAGCATGAGGGACATCACTGAGCTGAACATGTGTTGAACGCGGAGGTGCCGTATGTTCGGTACTTGGATCGGTTGGATCAGAAGACGTTCGACTACATCAACCATGTTACTAAACGCTTTCGCTTTCAGTCTACAAGGGTACGTGGACACACTCTCCCGTCTCGTTGCTATGCTTCTCCTAGATAGATCTTGCGTGATCGTAGGAAAATATTTGAATTACTACGTTCCCCAACACATATGACAAGACTTCTCCCATGTCCTCAAGAACAAAAGTAACTACTCACAAGTCATGTTCATGTTCAAGATCAGAGGGGTATTGAATAGCATCATGGATCTGAACATATAACCTTCCTCCAAATAAACCAACTAGACTCAACTAAAGATGTAATCAACACTACTAGCAACCCACAGGTACTAATCTGAGGTTTTGATACAAAGTTTGAATACAAGAGATGAACTAGGGCTTGAGATGAGATGGTGCTGGTGAAGATGTTGATGAAGATTGGTCCTCCCACAATGAGAGGGTTGTTGGTGATGACGATGGCTTTGATTTCTCCCTCCCGGAGGGAAGTATCCCTGGCGGAATTGCTCCGCCGGAGATCAAAAGCGCTCCTGCCCAAGTTCCGCCTCGAGACGACGGTGTTCCCTCCCGAAAGTCATCTCCTTATTTTTTTTCTAGGTAAAATGGGTTTATATACCAGAAGATGGGCACCAAAGGCCGGCCAGGGGCCCCATGAGCCACCAGGGGGCGCCTTGGGTGCATCGCGGGCACCTGGGTGGGCCCGTCTGGTATTTATTTCTGCTAGTATTTTTTATATATTCCAAAATAATTCTTTGTGAAATTTCAGCTCATTTGGAGATGTGCAGAATAGGTATCTCTGGCATAGCTTTTTTAGGCCCAAAATTCCTGCTGTCGGCAATCTCCCTCTTCATGTAAATCTTGCAAGCCAAGAGAGAAAAGGCATTAGAATGGTGCTATAAAGTGTTATATTGGCCAAAAACATTGTAAATAATAGTAGGAAAACATGATGCAAAATGGACGCATTAGTCTTCTGGTCTCTCCCTGAAGTTTATAGTGTTGCATATATTCAAGAAAACAACCTCATAAATTTTCATCATGTTGGACCTTCCTAGGTATGGATTTTCTGTCAAACCAAAAACATGCAAAAAAACAGGAACTGACACTGGGCACTAAATTGGTAAGTTAGTTCAGAAAAATAATATAAAATGGCATATAAAGCATACAAAAGTGACAACATAATAGCATTTCACAATCAAAATTATAGATATGTTTGAGACGTATCAGGAAGCAGTAAATGTCCATCTTGGGGAGGAGATTCAACATAGGGCGTCAGCTTCGGGAGAGGCAAAGAACCAAATGTACTGCATTTCGATCCACTATAATTTTTTCATGGATTTTCAGTCAGTTGAATGTTATACATGTACAATACACATTAACAACAACCATTTTTTAGTAAACTAGATGCTCATCATTTAAACTGTCCATGGTAATTAAGTTTGCATTTGCCAGAGTAACTTTTCACGAAGTCAAAATAACAATGCAAATTATGATGTGTCCCCATGGCATTTATGTTTTGAATGTTTTCGTGATGAACTAAGATGTGTTTTTGCCATGGTAATTGGTTTCTATTCATCATGGCAATTTTACACCATATTTGCCATCATGGCAAACTAACACACATTTTGCCACTATTATCAGTTTTCAGAAAAAGGTTGTCTCAATCGTGATTCTAAATCTTGTCGGAGCTCTGACGCCAATCATACAGTCTTAACTACTAGAATCATGAAAACGTAGATTCTATTAACCAAAATCGTGGGATCAGAGTGGTTAGTTTAGAATGTAAAGTCATAGAATCGTACAATAGAATCATGATAGTGAAACTTTTTTAGAGTCATGGAAAATATTTTTCGTGTGCATCATAGCATGGCAAATAAGTTTGCATTGTTTCCATGTTAACTGCTTGCAATGTAAAATTAAAAAAATGAAAATTATGGTGTGTCTCATGGCAATTTATGTTTTGAATGTCTCCATGATGAACTAAGATGTGTTTTGCGATGGTAATCAGTTACTATTCATTGTGGAAATTTTACATCGTATTTGCCATCATGGTAAACTTACACACATCATTTTGCCACTATCATAATTTTCTAGAATCATGGCAAGTGTTTTTGTGTGCATGATGGTATTTTTATCATAGATAACATGGCAAATTCTCTTTACCACGACCATTTTCTGTACATACTATGTAAATTATTTGAACATGGATATGAAAAAAAAATCAATGCATGGCAAATTAATAAAAAAATATAATGCTCTCTAGGATTTTTATTCGCCACTGATATAAAATTTTGAAAAGTTGTTTCTAAGGTCACATAGCAACTTCAAAATACTTTTTCCATAAACATGGCAAATTTTGGAACATATTTTAGTGCACACATGGAAATTCTACAAATTTTCTTCTACATAGACGACAACTTTAAAAATTGTTCTTTATAGTCACATGCCAATTTCAACACAGTTTCTTTTGTAAAACATAAAAAAAGCTCACTTGGCAACTATATGATTTTTGTTCTACACACATGATTATTATTATTTTTGCTTATGGTCACATGGCAATTTCAAAACATTTTTTCCCAAAATTGCAAATTTATAAATTTATTAATGCTCACAATGCATATCAAATGAAAATTTCAGAAAATTTGTTAGTAGCACATTTTCTAAATTAATGGGCCGCTAGTAGGCTCCAATTTTCTGATATTTGCAAGCGCAATCAAATTTTTTCCATGATATTTTTGCAACATGACAAATTTAATTTACAGGACATGGCAAATAAACTTTATGAACCATGGAAAAGTTACTCTTTGAACCATCACATATTTCTTTTATTTGGACCATGGCAATTTTATGGAACAATACATGGTACATTGTTTTTGGTTTTATATCATGACATATCACTACTGCAGGATGCTGCTAACGTGACACTACGATCAGAGACCCTTCAGCGAAAATGTGTATGATGCAATAATTGCAAACGGTGCAGTGAAAAAATATCAAAAGAGGTGCAAAATGTTTGCGATGGCGGAGACATCAAACATGGTTCAGATTTTAGTTATGTGTGCGATGCTGAGCATACGGTTGATCCAGCAGAAGTGTTTGCGATGATGAAGAACAACAGAAATGGGCAGCCATATCAATGTGCGTGCGATATACGGCATACAGTTCCCTCCAATGAACTATGTGTTATTAGGGAATGCAACAAAAACGGTCAGCCAGATCAAGGTGTGTGTGATATACGACATACAGTTCACTTGGACAAACTGTTTCGATTAGGCAAGAGAACGGAAATGGTTCATCTTAACAAGATGTGTGTGATATGCGGCATTTGCGATTAGCCAAAAGAACACAAATGATTCGTGTAAACCAGACGTGTGTGATACGCAGCAAACAACCCACTCGAATGAACTGTTTGCGATGAGAAATTATAACACAGACGGTTATTATAGTAAGTTCATGTGTGATTCTGTTCATACAAAAAACTTTGAAAAATGCAAACTAGTTGCTTGCGGTGGCTAGTAGTATCACGCACGATGCGTCTGCGAGTACTCATGTGCGATGATTAGTAAGTTACACATAATGAACAGCCGCAAGGGTGATATGCTGATCATGGAGTCCGACGAGATCGTCGTTGGAAGGCCGCCAGCTCAGCTTTTAGCCTATATGTTATTATAATTGTATGCATAAGTAGGTCATGAGTGTTTTGTGCCTTGCCTCATGTGGCATTTTAAATTATCCTTAATATGTAAGACAATTATTAACCGTTGCCATTGTAAATTTGCCTCAACGGCGAGCAGAGCACGCGCAGGGATGCCACGGCGAGCAACCATGTGGCGCATCCATAAGGCACGATGGTGATATCACGACCGTGTGTGATAGTGGGCAAACACATACACGTACATCCGAGAATAAGGGCCCACATTTTGGGCTTCTGATGCATGGCATACGGTTGATCCAAAAGAACTATTTGCGATAAGGCAGAACAACAGAAATGCGGCTTTGTAGGCCCAGAACCATCAATAAATTTTGACTTTGTTTCTCGTCACATTGCAGATTACAATTCAATAAGTAATTGCAAATCTGTTCACATCGATCAAACTAATACTATGTGTTCACACTTAGCACTGGGCTATAAAAACTACCCACTCGAAAATTACTTCATAGTTCCTCCCCTCATCACCCACAAAACTGGTCTTTCCTATCAAGTCGTTCCGCCATGACCGGTAGGAGGAGTTTCGGGTGGGCATATAACTAGGCAGCAAAGACCAAGGCCGCAGAAGCACTAGAGAGGTCTTGCCTCGAAGCGGCAGCTGCAATAGAGATGTCTCGGCACGCCGCGGAGCCCTCGAACGAGCTCTCACGGACACGCGAGGGCGCTCACAAGCGCACTCGCCGCATCGGCAATCGCGACGAGCTGGTGTTGCTGAAGTCCTTGGCCGGCAACGATGACATTCTCGCTGGCCTTGTTAAGCAGCAGGAGCTGGTCGATGTCTTGATGAAGCTGCTCGAGATTAGCGATGCCTCGGTTGATAAGGCGACCGGCCTCGTCGAGCAACTCATGGGTGACAATGCGAAGCTCCTCATGGCGCTCACCGAGAAGGAGGAGAAGGCCGCCGTCTAGAAGATGTTGCATGAGCAGAACAGTGCCTCGGGGATGACACTGACAGCGGTCGTCGATGAGCTGATGGGTGACTTGAGGAAGCTCCGGATCGAGCGTGATCAGGAGGTGGAGCAATCTGTGGCTGCTTTCAGGCAAAGTCGTGAGGAATTTAAGAAGGAGCTGGGGGATGTCATCGCCCGGCGATCCATTGAAGAGTAGATACAGTAGTGATCCAGATCGTTGTCTGTGATTTCCTTCTTATCTTACCCCCGTGTCTACCGGGCTTTGCCGCATGTGGCATTTTAAATTATCCAGAATATGTAAGACAAATATTATCCGTGCCATTGTAAATTTGTCGTCGTACTATCTGTTGCCATTTTATTTGTCGTTGTATTATCCATTTCCCTATGTGGCAATTTAAATTAGGCCGAAATACGAGTTGAAAACATGAACAAAGCAAATGCTGCCATGGGATCACAAGAAAACACCCTCCATCCACCCCTAAAAAACCCTCCGTCCAGGCACTTAGGTTAACCCATTAATGGAGAAGTTGTGAGCGAGGCAGGCGGTGGCTGCTGCATGGAGGTGAAAGAGCTCGCTTCCCAGTGAGCATGGGCGGCCTTGCTGCTCGCACATGTCCTGTCAAACATGCGAGGTGGACAAGATGCACACATTCCGTAGAGCCTGCGCGGTGGACTTCTCGCATGCGTCCCGTCGAGCCTGCACGGCGGACTTCTCGCGCTCGTCTTGTCTAATTAAACAGCTACACGCACGCCACTGAGTATGGTAAAATTTTGACATGGTTCATATAATACAATCGTTTACGATATTAACATGTCAACTTTTTGTTTCAAAAAGGACTTTGTTGGCTACTAATGTGTGCGCCTCTTCTCAAACTGTTTGATTTTTTTACCACAACATATATGTGCCATGTCATGAAACCATGCCAAGTTTCATGTTTTTTGGGTGAGTTTTTTATTTACTAGGATTTAAAAATCGAGATTTGAAATGTTTGAGGATGACGACAAGTTTGTAATTCATTCCCATTCCTTAAATGAGACCTAAACATGCACCCATTGACACATGTATGATTTTCCACCCATTTTCCTTCACTCGAGCATGTGCTTGTAGTTAAAATTTGAATTATGGACTACATTAAATGCGTAGAAAACTTAATTATTAGTAATAATATATACAATGGCCAAACGAACCCTAAACAGTTTTAAATTTCGGCACAACACTCCTGTCATTCTATGTTGCCTGTAGAAAACAAAGTTCAAGGATTGAAGATGCAATGATTATCGTTTCGCCCACCGAAACCATGAGGGTTGCGATAAGCTTCGGTTTGTGAGAGGCTTGTAATATAGCTTCGCCCAAATTGGACAATTATACGTACCATGTAGTGACACCCTGCCAAGTTTCATGTTTTCTTGGTGAGTTTTGGATTTACAAAGATTTATAAACCGAGATTTGCAATGTTTGTGTCCGAGGCAGGACGGCGAGACGGTTGTATTCATTCCCATTCGTTTCATAGGACTTAAACATGCACTCCAAGGACACATGTACGTTTTTTCTAGCCATTTTGGTGCACTTGAGCATGTATTTGTAGTTCAGATTTGAATTATGGACATTAAATGCCTAGAAAACTCAATTAATGAATAAAAAGGGTCAAACGAACCCTGAATAATTTCAAAGTTCAACATGAATATCCCTTTGTTCCGTGTTGCATGTAGAAGAAAATACGAGGCTAGAAGAGGGAGTGATTACCGTTTGGCCCACAAGGGGACACACTTACCTATCAAAACCACGAGAGTTCTTGTGATAGACTCTGGTTTGTAATAAAGCTTGGCCCAAATTGGCAATGTCTTTACCACGACATATATGTGCCATGACATGACACCATGCCACCTTTGATGACTTTCTGGTTAGTTTTGGATTTATATGGGGATTTAAAAACCGAGATTCCAAATGTTTGAGGACGATCCAGGACGTCGGTTAGGTTGTAATTCGTTCCCATTCCTGGCATGGAACCTAAACATGCACCCAAGGACACATGTATAATTTTTCTAGCCATTTTGGTGAACTGGAGCATGCATTTGTAGTTCAGATTTGAATTATGGACATTAAATGCCTAGGAAACTCAATTAGTGTATAAAAAAGCCAAACGGGCCCTGAATAAGTATAAATTTCAGCATGGATATCATGTCGTTCCATGTTGCCTGTAGAAGAAAATACAAGGCGAAAAGAGGGAGCGACTATGTTTCGATAGAAGGGGAACACGTTTCCCTATCAGAACCACCAGGCTTCCTCGAGAGAGTCTAGAGAGGATATTTGAGACTAAAATACATGACTTAGATGTGAAGGTCACAGAAATTCAGTCTGTAGTGGAGAAGGTCCAAGAAGATCTTGAAGACGGGGATGAGGGACCTACTACAAATGCTTTTCAACAAGTCCCAATGGTACCTAGGCCATCAGCTGTGCCAGTTGTAACAGATCCCAAACCCGCAGTGTCAGCACCTGCAGCTACAACTTTAGTTGCTCCTCCAGTTGCAACTCCACCAGCTCCTTAGACATCTTCGTATGCATTTTTTGCAGGACTCCTCTCCACGCCACCTTCGCACTCCCGAGCTCCTGGAGATCGTGCTTAGAGCTGCATATCACTATGCATTTTCAAGCTTTTTGGTAACTTTTTGCCAAAGAGGGAGAAAGTGTATAGATCATAGTCTTCAAGAGAGAGAGAGAGTGCTTGCTTCTTTTGCCTCTTTTTGCTACTCCATTTGCTTTGCTTGTTTGGGTGAAACAATATAATATGCTTGTGTGTGAGATACTCCTATGATCATATGTTTGATCATACCATACTTTAATGCTTGTGCTTAATGATGATACTCTTATCTCTTGTATGATCATTCATATCTTATTTTGGTGATGAGTGCATATTCCATATTCTATCATTTTGAGCGCTCCACCAAGATGTATGTGACATGGAAGAGTGACCCACAATCCTAATTGATTGTGCATTTGCATTCAAAAGAAAATTTAAATAATGCACAAATTTAGGGGGAGCTCTTTCTTATCACATATGTCCCAAAGCAACGATGTACTTCATTTATATTATCATTTGTCAAAGCTTTGATCTATATGTTGTCATCAATTACCAAAAAGGGAGAGATTGAAAGTGCAACTAATCCCCGGGTGGTTTTGGTAATTCATAACAACATATAGCTCATTGAACTAATACTCTTTCAAGATCAATATTTCATAAATTTCAATGATTGGTATGACATGGACTAGAAATGTGGACCCCTCAAAATGCTAAGGACACACATTGGCCAAAGATCAAGACTCTACATTTTCATTTTAGTGGTCCAATATCACATTGAGTCTATAGGAAAGACAATACTATTAAAAGGGGATGAGGTGTTGCTTAATGGCTTGCTTGCTCAAAGTTCTTAGTGATATTCTTGAAATCCCTCAACCACTTTCTCATTTCCACATATGTTCTAAACATAAAGTCAAACTTGGCCCCACTAATTTGATTTATCCAGCGCCACCGAGTTCACTTGACATAGCCATATCCACAAACCCTAATCAATTCGGTCTTACCGATAGGGATCTCGGTCTCACCAAGTTGGGAATGCAAACTCTCTGTTTCCCTTCGTAACATTTCGGTACCAAAGTGAGCGATCGGTCCCACCGAGTTAGCATTGCAAACTCTCTGTTTCCTTGTCGTAATGTTTCGGTCTCACCGAGATGAGCGATCGGTCCCATCGAGTTTGCCTGACGAAGTCTCTGTTTGCTTATTACTGAAATTGCTCTCACTGAGTTCATGTGATCGGTCTCACCGAGATGAGGTTTTGCCCTAACCCTAGTGCATCGGTCCCACTGAGTTGATGTTGTCGGTCCCACCAAAATGCCTAATGTTCACATTTTGAACCAAGTTGGTCTGAACGAATTTAACCATTCAGTCCCACCGAGTTTGGGAATTTGTTTGTAACGGTTAGATTTTGTGTGGAGGCTATATATACCCCTCCACCCCCTTTTCCATCAGCGAGAGAGTCGTCAGAACATGCCTACACTTGCACTACCCATTTTCTAAGAGAGAACCACCTACTCATGTGTTGAGACCAAGACATTCCAATCCAACCACAAGAATCTTGATATCTAGCCTTCCCCAAGTTGCTTTCCACTCAAATCATCTTTCCACCATAGCCAAATCCATGAGAGAGAGTTGAGTGTTGGGGAGACTGTCATTTGAAGCACAAGAGCAAGGAGTTCATCATCAACACACCATCTATTACCTTTTGGAGAGTGGTGTCTCCTAAATTGGTTAGGTGTCACTTGGGAGCCTTCGTCAAGATTGTGGAGTTGAACCAAGGAGTTTGTAAGGGCAAGGAGATCGCCTACTTCGTGAACATCTACCCTAGTGAGGCAAGTCCTTCGTGGGAAATGGCCATGGTGGGATAGACAATGTTACTTCTTCATGGACCCTTCATGGGTGGAGCCCTCCATGGACTCGCGCAACCGTTACCCTTCGTGGGTTGAAGTCTCCATCAACGTGGATGTACGATAGCACCACCTATCAGAACCACGCCAAAAATCTCCGTGTCTACATTGCGTTTTCTCCCTCCAAACTCTTCCCTTTACCTTCATATGTAATGATTTACATTCCGCTGCTATACTCTTAGAATTGCATGTGTAGGTTGATTGCTTGACTTGTGTTAAGTTGCTAAAATCTGCCAAGATATAAAATTGGGAAAAGGCTAGATTTTTATTTGGTCAAGTAGTATAATCACCCCCCTCTAGACATACTTTTGATCCTACAAGTGGTATCAGAGCTTTGGTCTCCATTTGCCTTGATTTCCATAGCTTTGGTGATCATAGACTTGGTTTCACAACCTAGGAGAGTATGGCATATAGCGAGGGAAATTACCACCGTAGAGGTCCTTACTTTGATGGTACGAATTTTGCTAGTTGGAAGCATAAGATGAAAATGCATATTCTTGGACATAACCCTACCGTTTGGGCTATTGTGTGCATTGGTTTGCAAAGTTAATTCTTTGATGGGAGAGAACCAAATCGTGAAGCAACAACAGAAGAGTTGAAGATGATGCAATACAACTCTCAAGCTTGCAACTTCCTCTTCAATGGATTGTGCCCCGAAGAATTCAACAAAATCAGCCGTCTTGAGAATGCAAAGGAAATTTGGAATACTTTGATTGATATGCACGAAGGTACTGAGTCCGTCAAGGAGTCCAAGTTGGATGTGCTTTAAAGTCAACTTGACAAGTTCCAAATGAAGGATGGTGAAGGTGTCGCTGAAATGTACTCTAGGCTTGCTCTCATCACAATTGAGATTGCCGGCTTAGGAAGTGAAGAGATGACTGACAGATTTATTGGGGAACATAGCAATCACGCAAGATCTATCTAGGAGATGCATAGCAACGAGAGGGGGAGAGTGTGTCCACGTACCCTCGTAGACCAAAAGCGGAAGCGTTAGGTTAGCGAGGTCGATGTAGTCGAACGTCTTCGCGATCCAACCGATCTAATACCAAATGTACAGCACCTCTGAGTTCAGCACACGTTCAGCTCGATGACGTCCCTCGAACTCCTGATCTAGCAGAGGGTCGAGGGAGAGTTTTGTCAGCACGACGGCGTGGTGACCGTGATGGTGATGTGATCCGCACAGGGCTTCGCCTAAGCACTACGACGCTATGACCGGAGGTGTAAAATTTGGAGGGGGCACCGCACACAACTAAGAGAACAATTGATGTGCCTTTGGGGTGCCCCCCGCCCCCATATATAAAGGAGGGAGGAGGAGGTTAGCGGCCAGGAGAGGCGTGCCATGGGGGGAGTCCTACTAGGATTCCACTCCTAGTAGGATTCACCCCCCCCCCATTTTTCCTTTCTTCCACCGAAGGGAAAAGGAAGAAGAAGGAGAGGGAGAGGGAAAGGGGGGCACCGCCCCCTCCCCTAGTCCAATTCAGACTGCCATGGGGGGCGCGACCACCCCTTGCGGCCCTCCTCTCTTTCCACTAAGGCCCATGCAGGCCCAATACTTCCCCGGGGGGTTCCGGTAACCCCTCAGTACTCCGCTAAAATACCTGAATCACTCGAAACCATTCAGATGTCCGAATACTACCTTCCAATATATGAATCTTTACCTGTCGACCATTTTGAGACTCCTCGTCATGTCTGTCATCTCATCCGGGACTTTGAACAAACTTTGGTCAACAAAACACATAACTCATAATACAAATCGTCATCGAACATTAAGCGTGCGGGCCCTATGGGTTCGAGAACTATGTAGACATGACCGAGACACATCTCTGGTCAATAACCAATAGCGGAACCTAGATGCTCATATTGGTTGCTACATATTCTATGAAGATCTTTATCGGTCAAACTGCATAACAACATACGTTGTTCCCTTTGTCATCGGTATGTTACTTGCCCAAGATTCGATCATCGGTATCCTCATACCTAGTTCAATCTCATTATTGGTAAGTCTCTTTACTCGTTTCGTAATGCACCATCCTGTAACTAACTCATTAGTCACATTGCTTGCAAGGCTTATAGTGATGAGAATTACCGAGAGGGCCCAGAGATACCTCTTCGATACATAGAGTGACAAGTCCTAATCTCGATCTATGCCAAACTAACAAACACCTTCGGAGACACATGTAGAGCATCTTTCTAATCACCCAATTATGTTTTGACATTTGATAGCACACAAGGTGTTCCTTCGATATTCGGGAGTTGCATAATCTCATAGTCAGAGGAACATGTATATGTCATGAAGAAAGCAATAGCAATAAAACTTAACGATCATTATGCTAAGCCAAATGATGGGTATTTTCCATCACGTCATTCCACTATTGATGTGATCCCGTTCATCAAATGACAACTCATGTCCATGGTTAGGAAACTTAACCATCTTTGATTAACGAGCTAGTCTAGTAGAGGCATACTAGGGACATGATGTTTTGTCTATGTATTCATACATGTATCAAGTTTCCGGTTAATACAATTCTAGCATGAATAATAAACATTTATCATGAATAAGGAAATATAAAATAACAACTTTATTATTGCCTCTAGGGCATATTTCCTTCAGTCTCCCACTTGCACTAGAGTCAATAATCTAGTTCACATCACCATGTGATTTAACACCAATAGTTCACATCTGTATGTGATTAACACCCATAGTTCACATCACCATGTGACCAACACCCAAAGCGTTTACTAGAGTCAACAATCTAGTTCACATTGCTATGTGATTAATACCCAAAGAGTACTAAGGTGTGATCATGTTTTTCTTGTGAGAGAAGTTTAGTCAACGAGTGTGCTACATTCAGAGCCGTATGTATTTTGCAAATTTTCTATGTGTACAATGCTCTGCATGGAGCTATTCTAGCTAATTGCTCCCACTTTCAATATGTATCCAGATTGAGACTCAGAGTCATCTAGATCGGTGTAAAGGTTGTATCGACGTAACTCTTTACAACGAACTCTTTATCACCTCCATAACCGAGAAATACTTCCTTAGTCCTCTTAGATAACTAAGGATAACTTTGACTGCTATCCAGTGATCCACTTCTGGATCACTATTGTACCCCCTTGCCAAACTCAGAGCAAGGCACACAACTGGTCTGGTAAATAGCATGGCACACTTTATATAACCTATGACTAAGGCATGGAATGACTTTCATTCTCTTTCCATCTTCTGACGTGGTCGGGCTTTGAGTCTTACTCAACTTTACAGCTTGTAATATAGGCAAGAACTCCTTCTTTGACTGATCCATTTTGAACTTTTTAAAAATCTTGTCAAGGTATGTACTCATTGAAAAATCGTATCAAGCGTCTTAATCTATCTCTATAGATCTTGATGCCCAATATTTAAGCAGCTTCATCGAGGTCTTCCTTTGAAAAACTCCTTGCAAACTCTCCTTTATGCTTTCTAGAAAATTCTACATCATTTCCGATCAACAATATGTCATTCACATATACTTATCCGAAAGGTTGTAGTGCTCCCACTTAGTTTTTTGTAAACGCGGGCTTCACCGCAAGTCTGTATAGAACTATATGCTTTGATCGACTCATTAAAGTCTATATTCCAACTCCGAGATGCTTGCACCACTCCATAGATGGATCACTGGAGCTTGCACACCTTTGTTAGCACCTTTAGGATCGACGAAACCTTCTGGTTGCATCATATGCAACTCTTCTTAGAGATATCCATTTAAGGAATGTAGTTTTGACATCCATTTGCCAGATTTCACAAAATATGGCAATTGCTAACATGATTCGGACGGACTTAAGCATCGCTACGGTTGAGAAAATCTCATTGTAGTCAATACCTTGAACTTGTCGAAAACCTTTTTGAGACAAGTCGACCTTTGTAGATAGAAAGACTATCATTAGCGTCCGTCTTCCTCTTGAAGATCCATTTTTTTCTATGGGTCGCCGGTCATTGGGCAGATCCACCAAAGTCCACACTTTGTTCTCATACATGGATCCTATCTCAGATTTCATGGCCACAAGCCATTTATCGGAATCTGGGCTCATCATAGCTTCTTCATAGTTCGTAGGCTTGTCATGGTCAAGTAACATGACCTCCAGAACAGGATTACCGTACCACTCTGGTGTGGATCATGCTCTGCCAAACCTACGAGGTTCTGTAGCATCTTGATCTGTAGTTTCATGATCTTTATCATTAGTTTCCTCTCTAGTTGGTGTAGGCATCAGGGGAACATATTTCTCGGATGAGCTACTTTCCAAATTGAGAGCAGATACAATTACCTCATCAAGTTCTACTTTCCTCCCACTCACTTCTTTCGAGAGAAACCCCTTCTCTAGAAAGGTTCCATTCTTAGCAACAAAAAACTTGCCTTCGGACTTGTGGTAGAAGGTGTGCACATCACTATAAGCCTTGCAAGCAATGTGAATAATGAGTTAGTTGCGGGATGATGCATTACAGAACGAGTAAAGAGACTTGCCGGTAACAAGATTGAACTAGGTATTGAGATACCGACGATCGAATCTCGGGCAAGTAACATACCAATGACAAAGGGAACAACGTATGTTGTTATGCGGTTTGACCGATAACGATCTTCGTAGAATATGTAGGAGCCAATATGAGCATCCAGATTCCGCTATTGGTTATTGACCGAAAATGAGCCTCGGTCATGTCTACATAGTTCTCGAGCCCGTAGGGTCCGCACGCTTAACGTTCGATAACGACCGGTATTATGAGTTTATGTGTTTTGATGTACCGAAGGTAGTTAGGAGTCCCGGATATGATCATGGACATGAAGAGGAGTCTCGGAAACGTCAAGACATAAAGATCGATATATTGGATGACTATGCACTACTAGGAAAAACCTTATACACAGAATCTTAGCAGCGGCACGGCTCAAAAAGAGGCGCTACTGCTAATTATCAGCAGCGCGTGCGCGCAAAACTCTCAACTAAAACGGAGTTAGCAGTAGTGCGCTTGGAGCAACCCACGCTGCTACAAATATCGACCGACAGTGTCCATTAACCTACATTCAGCAGCAGCGCGTTGTACCGACCCATGCTACTGCTAAAGCGTTAGTAGCATCATGCTTTTCCTGAGATCACTGCTGCTAATTTTCAAATTGGGAACACTGTTGGTCCCAGTTAGCAGTAGCGCTTGTGTGGGAAGCGCACTGATGCTAATTTATTATCAGCAGTGCGTTTTACCACCCGCGCTACTGCTAAGCCGCACCAGCCCACCACCTTTCCCCACCCGCCCTCCCCTCCCCCATCTCCTCTCTTCCCTTTCCCCTACCCCCCACATCCTCCCTCTCTCACTCTTCTTCTTCCTTAATACTTCTCCCCCATTACTCTCCCTCTCCTACCTACCTTTCACTCTCTTCATTACTCCTAGCTAACTACACCACCTCCATTAATGCATCTCCTTTCTCTTTTTCCTTCCCCCTCCACTAGTTGAAGTTGTCTCCTCCCAAATTAGCTAGCTAGGTAGATGTAGCATTTAGTTAAGTGACCTATTTGTCCCCTAACTAGATCTATCTTTGTCAAGAAGAGCTTTGTGCACTTTTGATCTCCCTACATCATCATCTCCACCATGTGCTCGATCTCGAGATAGAGGTGATTAAAATTTCATGCTTTTGCAAAATGGAAATATGTTTATGTGTGTGTGATATGATAATTGGGAGATATGATGGAAATTGTGTGGGTGGCATGAGTTGACGCCAAATTGTGCTTTTGAGTTGCCTATGTTTTGCCGAAATGTCGATTTATTTCCGTTCGGCGAATTCCGGGCAAACTCTAGATCTATATATGTCCTATTTTTAGGGAAGGTCATGCCGAATTTTTGTTTGACTTTGATGCATGCACGCATTTTTATAATCAATTTATTTATTATTACCGTGCAGAGTTCACGATCGTCAGTGGAACGGTAGTGGACAGGTGCACTACAAAAAAAGACACATCCGTGACATTTTAGACCGAACGATTTTTTTTTCTGTCATACATATGACACTTCTATGACGATAATTGTGACAAAACCCGGTATCATCATAGATGTGGTGGGCTCCTACTTCTATGACAAAAAATCATGATAGAAAATGGGCTTTTCGTCCTGGGCGGGCCGGAGATGCAGCTGCATGACATTCTTTGGGCCGTCCATGATGGAAAAAACCGTGGTAGAAGCGAGGGCGAGGAAAATTTTGGGGAGTTCCCGGTTACGGTGGGTGGTCGGGGGCCGAGTGATGCGTGTTTCTCTCGTACACGTACGTGCGTGTGTGCGAGGCATTGGCTCTAACTGAAATCGAGCGAGGTGTTGGGCTCTAACTGAACCCGAGCAATTGCACTGCAGGCTACGCGTTACTGAACCCGAGCGATCGGTTCCTTTGCTACTGCTGCTAACTGAAGACGATCGATGCTGCCTCTCTGGATGAACAGTGAGCATTGCAGGGGGGGTTGTATGAACAGTGAGCGGTGGAAGTGGATGAACAGGACCCCTGGCGTTGCCTCTGGATGAACAGGACCCCGATCGATCGAGTCGGTTGGGGTTGGATGAACAGGACCCCGTGGAGGGTTCGATGAACAGGACGACCCCATGGAGGGCTGGGTGAACAGTAGATGGTGGAAGGGTGGATGAACAGTGGCCCGTGGAGGGGTGGTTGAACAGGAGCCTGTGGAGAGGGGTGGTTGAATAGTAGCCAGTGGAGTAGCGCGCGGTGGAGGCTGGATGAACAGGAGCCCGTGGATGAACAGTCGCAGGGGGAGGCTGGAGGAGGTCAACGGTGGATGAACAGTAGCCCATGGCGGCTGGAGGAGGTCGACGGTGGAGATGAATAGTATCCCGTGGAGACCCATTTTGCGGTACGCCACACCCCTCCCGATGAACAGGACCCCCGTTTCGACCGTAGCGCTCCAACACAAGTCTGTTTCGTCCGTTTTGCAGTACGCCACACCCCACCCGATCAACATGACCCCCGTTTCGACCGTAGGAGGTCCGTTTCGTCCGTCTTGCGGTACGCCACACCCCTCCCAATCAACAGGACCCCCGTTTCGACCGTAGGAGGTCTGTTTCCTCCGTTTTGCGGTACGCCAGACCCCTCCCGATGAACAGGATCGCGTTTCGAACGTGGCAGG
Source organism: Triticum dicoccoides (assembly GCF_002162155.2). Lineage (NCBI taxonomy): Eukaryota > Viridiplantae > Streptophyta > Magnoliopsida > Poales > Poaceae > Triticum > Triticum dicoccoides. The sequence goes on from NC_041389.1 coordinate 583,714,417, forward strand.
TCGAACACAAGGCCATTTCCTCCGTTCTGCGGTACGCCAGGCCTCGTTTCCATCGCCTGTTCCGTCCAAGCCCTCCCGATGAACATGACCACGCATTCCGTTCCGACCCAGCCGATTGGCTCCCCATGAACACGACGACGATGTTGTTTCTCCGTTCTGACCCAGCCATGTACACGAGCCCTGGCCATACGTATATATGCGTGAGTAGGCGTTCGAGACCCAGCCCGTATGTACACATACGTGGCCGTATTTTCTTTCTTGCACCCTGGCCGTTGTACGTACGTGTACATGCTACATGCGCGCCTCTACTACGACACGTGCGCGCCTCTACATCCACCAGTATGTATGTACACGTTCGCAACCAGAATGACAATGCTACGTATGCTTCGATCAGGTGGGTCCCGACTGTCAGGCACTTCCTTGCATGCGAAGATGTAGCTGGTGGGTCCCAGCAGTCAGGGGGGCGAATCGTTTTTTTGCCCGAACGCACTTCCTTGCATGCGAAGGTGTGGCTGGTGGGTCCCAGCAGTCAGGGGGGCGAATCATTTTTTTTCCCGGACGCACTTCCTTGTGTGCGAAGATGTAGCTGGTGGGTCCCAACAGTCAGAGGGGTGAATCGTTTTTATTTCGGACGCACTTCCTTGCGTGCGAAGATGTAGCTGGTGGGTCCCAGCAGTCAGGGGGCAAATCATTTTTTTCGCGAAATACGGTGGCCCGTCCGGTGGGTCCCCGCTGTCAGGTGGAGGAAAATTATTTTGCGCGTAATAAGGAGGCACTTCCGATGCTGTGGTGTACCCAGCTGTCAGCTTCTCCACGTACAGTCCACATCCGATGGAAGTCGTTCCTTGACCACGTTGACCACGCCGCGCCGAGAGCACCACGGCGGTGGACGACGGCGAGGCCTAGGAAGGGGATGACGCGGAGCCGGGGAAGACGCGGCAGTGGATGCACACGCGGAGAGGAGTACGCTGGTTCACTGGTTCGGCTGCGGTGCCATCGCTGCAGAATAACAGGGGGTGTGGGTGAGTGGAGGGATGGCCTGGCCAGCGGTGGGAGTAGTAGGGGAGGAGTCGGCCATGGGAGGCAGGAGCAGGCGGCACGACCGGCGCTGCTTTGGGCGGCTGGAGCAAGAAGACCAGAGGTTCAAGAAGCACGACGGCCGTTGGATGGACATCATACGGTCACTGCAGCTAGAATCGTTTATATTGACTAAGTTGACAAAGCCCTTGGTACGTCAACTTAGTAGGCCCACAGGTCAGCTTTCGAAACGGTGCGCCCCAGATGTCAGGGGGAGGAATCATTTTTGGGCGGGTGAAGCTAGGATATCCGAGATTGAAGAAGAAGCACGGCATCCGTTGGATGGACATCCAACGGCCACTGCTACTAGAACCGTGTGTTGACTATAAGTTGACAAAGCCTTGCATACGCTTCAACTCTGTTTTTTTAGGGGACACGTCAACTTAGTAAGGCTAGAAGTGTGTGGTAGAGAACTTATAGCCCATTTGAGATTTGTAAGAATGTGCAGCCCATTTTTGAATTCTAATGGAATTTACTACAGCCCATTTACAGTTTGTTAAAAGTACAACCCATTTCAACCAACCATTCAAAATAGAATTCAATAAAATTTCCCACATTTTGATGGGATCCGAAATATTTTTATCCCGAAATTTCTAGTCGGATTAAATACAATTTCAATATAAATTTATATTACGTAAAAATCCAACGAAACATTGCGCTCGCAACAATTAATGAAATTAAAATTTCCAATATCCAAAAATAATATTTTCTAAAGTAATTACGTCTTTGGTGCATTTTTTATAGTTACTGCCCAGTTTTTATAATTACATCCCATTTATTATTTCTTAAAGCCCATTTTCTTGTTAAGCCTAATGCATCCCTCCTAGGAAAGATTTGCAGCCCAACGGGGCGGAGAATAACAACTTGACCTTGCCTGGGTATTCCTAAAAATAATTATAGCTGGGCTAGCCATTTTCAGCTTGAAAAGAATTAATATCTGGGCTGGATATCTAGCCTGGGCTAGACGGGCCACAACCCGCCTAGTTAATACCTGCAGCGATGTTTTCGTTGTTGTTCAGAGGAGAAAAATTAGTATCTGGGCTAAACATCAAAAAACTCTGCAGTGCTCACACCTCAAAAACACAAATACTGCTTGAGCTACTTGGTCCCAGCTATCGGCCACTTCTTGTGCAATTCTCTCATTTATTGACTAGTACATAGGTTGACAATGGTGTGGGACCGTGATGTCAGGAAACCAGAAGGAAGCGAAATAAATTATACGTTTTATATATCTATATCTATATCTATATCTATACTACTTATTATATATATATTATATATATATTGTGTATCAGTTTTGAGATGGATCCAGAGCTTCAATCATAACCGTTGGTCTCCAAAATCCAAGGGCTAAGATTAGCCGGATTTGCCATGAACAGTAGACTGGTGTTGCCTCTGCTGTGTTCTAGAATATTCAGGTGGCCCTTCAAGAAAAAAAGGCTCATATGCGATGCCTCATGGGCTATATTTTACGGCTTGAGCGCATGACGACTTGAGCCCAGATAAGAAGGTTTGGGAGGAGAATGGGAAGAAAAATAATAATAGAGTAACATACAGTTTTTTAATGAACCTCCAGTGTTTTAGATGTGAATGTACACTTTTTTGTATGAATATTAAAAACAATTGTGGGTGGAATTCCATTTATCAAAATCACTCCATTATATTTTTTTCGAGTCACACTCCAAAATCACTCCATTCTTTTAAGACGTGCATTGCACGTGCATACATACTACTCCCTCCGTCCTAAAATAAGTGACTCAAATGACTCAACTTTGTACTAATATTAGTTCAGAGTTGAGTAAGTTTTCAGTCACTTATTTTGAGACGGAGGGAGTAGTATATAATAAAGAGGCACTTGTGTACGTTAGGCTATGGCCCTGGTGGGTCCCCATTGTCATCCTCTCCAAGTAAAGTCATCTCCTCGCCCACGCGCGCTTTCCGCCCGAAACAGTCAGCACCGCCCGCCCCGCTTCCCGGTGCAGGCGATTGCTCTGCCTTCAAACGACACAAGTGCCGTCCGTCCGTCCATCTGCCGCCCACATTAACGATACGCGATTGCCGAGGCGGCTACTCCGGTGCCACACGCCCGTCCCTCCGCTGCCCACCATTGCTATATAGACTGCTGCACCGGCCATAGCCACAGTCATCCGCATTTGTTCCCTTTCTCCTGTCCACACCACTACTGCCCACCATGGCTTCCTCACACTCCAGCGCTCTTCGGGACGGGCGGACGACGGACCACAAGGAGATGGAAACCATTGCTGCCGATCGGCTGGCCGGCAGGCAGCCAGAGGACGATGACGTCCCAATGGAGAGCATGGTAGTCAACGATCCGGTGCCAACCCCCTCCTCCGCGCCATCCTCGCCGGTGCATTGCACCATGACCATCTGCGAGGCCCGTGCCCAATATATGGACGCGGTGAGGCAGATGCGTGAGGAACAGTTCCGGGAGGCGCGGGCCGACGCCGCCTACAACCACCATCTCCTCAAGGAGCACCTGCAGGTGGAGGAGCAGATCGCCACGGAGCGGGCGGAGCAGGAGGTGCTGCTCGACTCGTACCGCTCCGCCCGCAAGGGCCGCCTCGAGCGCTGGCGGTACCGCATGCGGGTGGTAGAGGTTGCGGCCGCCTACAAAGAGGGCGATGAAGCGGGCGAGGCGCTGTTTGGTTAGACCAAGGACAAGGCAGAGGACAATGCCGGCTCCGACGATTCACCGCTCTGCTGGCATCGACGAGGCCCTGCTCCGCCGAGGCCCCGTGGCGCCAACAACGAGACAGAGGACACCGCCGGCTCCACCGAGGCCCCACCCCGCCAACAATGAGGCAGAGGACATCGCTCTCTCAGCCAAGCCCCACCCTGCCGGCAACGTGGGGGAGGATTTCCACTGCTCCGCCGAGGCGCCGCCCGCTGGCAACGAGATAGAGGACATCGCCGGCTTCGCCGAGGCCCCGCCCCGCTGTCAACGAGGTCGCGCCACACAGAAAACGAGGAAGAGTAGAACATGGTAGGTCGCCGCCGCTCGGGTCCAAGTAAGGCCACCGCTGCCACCCTCCAGTTGAAGCCAAGCTAGGCGGGTTGACCATTGACGGCTGGTTAGCTTCTTGGCGGCGACGTGGAGTCGGAGAGCTGCGCTGGAGAAGAACGCTGCTTCTACTTAACTGCTGGTGCAGTTGGCTGACTGACACGTTGGCCCAACATGCCACATGTTAGTTACGCAACTGCACCTGCATTTAAGTCACTAAAGCTTCTGTTCGGCTCAGCAGGACACCGGTGGGTAGCTTCGGTTAATTAATTATACCTCTAGCGCACACCTTTTTAGTTGAAGAATGTATGAAATGTAATAAAATCCGGCATGTTTATATGAAATCCGACCGTGTATGAATGAATTTATTTCGATTAGTTCGAATTCCTGTATCACTAGCATTGGATGAACATGCAAAACAATACGTACTAGCATTATTCCTAGGGTGATCACCTCGTTTGCAGCAGTTTCACATGTACTCCCTCCGGTCCTTTCTATACAAGTTTTGTCTGCAGTCAAAGTATCTCTACTTTGACCAATCTTATACAAAAAAGTATGCACTTTCACAATGTGCGAAGTAAAAAGGAACAGAAGGAGTACAAAGAGTTTGAGCAGCTTTTTAGCGTTTCTGTACATTGCAATCAAACACACAGGGCTGGCAATTCATAGAGATCATTCAAAACAATCGATGATTATGCATCTCAGCGACTCACATGTCAGAAGCAATATTTACTTCACAACTAAAGAATAAAGAAAAAATTGATCGACATTGCTGACAACAAGGGCGTCCCATTCGAAAATATCAAACACATGTCTTAAAATCAATGAGCAAAATTTGACAAGGTTGTCCCAGTCCAAAATATCAAATGCCTATGATTGTGGAATGGGCAGGGTTTGCCATCAGTTCGGATATTGACATGGCACATCGTGCTAAATAAACCAACTGTTCTTTTTGTGAAGTTCCACCAAAATCAACCAAATTCGTGCGTAGCTTGTATGATTTCACCCTTATATGTTGCAACGCCTTGAACTTATTGGCACCTCCTTTCTTGTGGTGGAAATGAATGATTCGATGTATTCATGAACATTTTGTGCAGTTCCCATTGAAATCAAGCTGATCACCCCTGTTTGCACAAATACAAAAAAAGTGATTAGTATAAAGGAAACTGTACTATGAATTGACAGTTTAAACAGGCACCTACATGGTCCATGTAGAGCACACTTTTAGAAAAATGGGACTCACCAGAAAGAATCCTAGAACAACATTGTACCCGCACATCACAGCAAAAAATGGAGATTTGTCAGTCCTTCTAAGCTGAAGTTAGTTTGGTATTGTGGGGAGTAATGTAACCATCCTTCAACTGCTCCTTCTGATGAGAATCCTAGAACAACATTGTACTCGCGCATCACAGCAAAAAAATGGAGATTTGTCAGTCCTTTTGAGCTGAAGTTAGTTTGGTCTTGTGGGGAGTAATGTAACCGTCCTTCAACTGCTCCTTCTGATGAGAAGATAGACATGGCTTCTTCATCATGGCATAATCGGAACTAGTCACTTCACGTACTCCATATTCTTCTTCAGAGGAAGATGATCCTGTTGTGCAAAGACAAGAGGACAACTAAATGTTAGCTTCCCTATTTGCTCGAAAAAAAAGGAAATGAAATATTTAAAACAGCACAGATGAAGCACTTCTCAAGGACAATACCACTTTTTCATGACAGTATCTAAACAGTAGCACAACACCAATAGAGATGACAAAGCTCAATCATATGGATGAATTAGTGGGCGAGTACCAACCTTTGTGAGGAGGCTTATTGTGTAGAGCATACAGATCAAGCACTTCTCCGAAACCATCTGTTGCCATCTACTGTGGTGGCCATGCTTACTATATACTCCTCAATTAGTTTAATGTTTCCAACATCTTTTTGTGCAGTTCCACTAAAATATATGATATCTTCAAAGAAGATCCCTGTTTGCACAAGTAGAGATAATTACGTATTACATTAAGAGTGTCATCAAATCAGTGGCAAAACAATTGCTCGTTCCAGCCATAGCAATAAATTAAGATGCAAAACTATATCATTACTTGTGTCATCACAGTTCCAGTGCTTCATTACAGCACCGGGAGTTGATTTTTGTTTTTCCGCTTGTTCTTCCCCTTCATCACTTGGTTCAATAACAGACAAGCTTCGCCTTCAATGTAAGATTTGGCATGTCAATTAGGGAGCACAAGTATAGCACTAAACAATGACATTAATTTTCTGATGAAAGCGGCAAAATACAGGCCAACAGTTGTGAAATATCCTTATCTTACCTCAATGGGATATTACGGTGCACATACATATTGGAAGTCTTGTCTCCATTTGGGCAATTCACTAAAATCAAGCAACATTATCATACAAGTAGCACAACATATGAAAGCACACTGCAAAATCATGTGAAAGAAGGCTAGTACTGACCTCTCGTGATGCGGAATTCAAACAACTCACAAGAAGAAGATCTGAACCAAATTTGCCAACACGGATGGGAAGTAAGATCTCCTCTTGTGCAGTTCCACTAAGATCAAGCAAGCAAGCAATGTTGTCGGTGTGACATTTTGGTTGAACTGCACAAAGCACTCTTAAAACAAAAGTGTTTTGTGCAGTGCAACAAAAGGTCACAATGGCAACAAGGTGAAGTAGATAACCCTGTTTACACAGAGGTGCAAAGGAAACAATTAGTGGTCAATAATGGTGGATGAGACAGAAGCCAACAAAAAGAAGCATCTACCTTATCTAAATGGGAAAGAAAGCGACAATAGCATTTCTCAAATGGTGGCATTGATTAATATTAACATAGAGATTACATTAACAATAAAAATCGTTGAACATGTAATTTGCATTTAACTGTGGCATTGCATCAGTTTTCCAGCGGCATTATTATAGGGTGTTTGTTTACAGGGACATTTTGGTGTAGGGACTAAAAAAACTCTGTGTCAGTCCCATCTAAACCAAACAGGAGGGACTTTTAGGGACTAAAAGTGGGCATTTGGGACTAAAAAAAGAAGACCCCGAGGGAGTCTTTTTGGGACTTTTTCCAACAGTTGCCCCTGCCACGCATCGCACCTTGTCTCTATTAGTTCATTACTAGGGGCAACATGGTCTTTTAGCATGTCATTTAATAACCTCTAGTCCATGTTTAGTCCCTGGAACCAAGCAGGTAGGGACTAGGGAGTTTTTAACCAAACAGGGCCTTAGATTAACAACAGCTAATGAGTTGCACGGGACAATGGACGCACCAGCACCATGTGCATCTACCGATGTACTATGGTCATGCACAGTCTGTTGCAACAAAGAACAAACAACCAAGGAGCATATTTGTGTTGGTCCCAGTTTTTTTATATTTAGACACCTTTCCCTATGTGAGCGCAGCAAATCTAGTCCTACTCAAACTCTACAGCCTTGTCCCCCAAAACAAAAGATCAGTTCGTTACAGATGTGTGTACTACGTTTGTCATTGTTTTCCCTTTTCGACCAACATAGGTGCTGGATAGCCAGTCTGTACTAGTACTTTCGCCCCATCCTTTCCTCTTTGAACCACATCCTAGATGTATGTGATACAACTTTCCCCACTACTTTCCCCCATTCCTTTCCTCTTTGAACCACATCCTAGATTCATGCTATACAACTTTCCCCCTTCATTTCCTCTTTGAACCACGTCCTAGATTCATGCTATATACAACTTTTCCCACTACTTTCCCCCACTCCTTTCCTCTTTCAACCACGTCCTAGATACATGGTATACCTGCAGCTAGAGCAATGCATGTGGAGTAAGTAAATTATACCTTAAGGTTCTTGGGGCGTGGTTCGGTGGGCGACGGGACGGCGGCGAAGAAAAGGAGTCGGAGGCCCTCCTGCGGCGCTGCTGGGTGAAAGTGAATAGCTGCGCCAGTAGTGGATTCCCTCCCTCGCCGACGGCGACAGCGTTAAGCCTCCTTCCCTTCCCGGCGGATGGATCCTGCCGGCTCTTTGAGCAGCAGTGAGGGGAGAGAGAGGCCAATGAAGTCTTGTTTAGATCTGGAGAGGGCAAGAGAGTTTGAAGAGAGCAACTACAAGCGTTGAGGCTCCAACGTGTAAATATATACTGGAGAGAGAGTGTGAAGCATGCAAACCCTAGAAAACAAGTGTTGAGGCTGCAGCTTATACGTGATGAGGTGATTATACGGTCACTACGAGATCGTATAGCTCCGTATCCATCCATTTTGACCAGTCAAAGAATCCTCCTGGCACAAATTATGCTCAAGTGTAGTTATCGAACCCGAGACCTCAAGTTTGATGAGCGAACAGGCTAACCAGCTACACAACCTCCCGTTATGTTCAACAAGAGGAAAATAACCTTTTATACATTCCTGCATTCGTGTGACAAGCATACCATGTATTTTTGTGTGTGTGTGGGAGTCATTGGGATTTCAATCATAATCGTGTCATGTGGCTTTGGTGGTAAGACTATCCACAGTGGTGCAGAAATAATGCAGCCTTACTCACCTTACCTCTCTCCACGTAGTATGTTGGGTCCCACTAGTCAGAGGGTGAAACAAACAAATTAATAAGAAAAATTAAAAGCGCCAGCGGTGTATCTTACCTCACACATCTCGCTACTGCTCGGGAACACTGTCCAATTGATCCCTCTGTTCGCTCACGTACTATTTTAAGTGAATCGTTATTATAACATGCACACAATTTTGGGCACTTGTATTCGACTTAAGTCAGTGTGCCACCGTATCTCGTATACTTACTACTCCCTCCGTCTAGGTGTAATACATCACGTTAGAAGGTGCAACGGCACCAAGGTGCGTGCGTGTGCGTGTGTGCGTGTGTGTGCGTGTGTGTGTGTGTGTGTTTAACAGCATGTGTGTGTGTGTGTGTGTGTTTAACAGCATGTGTGTGTTAGAGAGAGCGACAGATCGACCTACTCCTACAGAGAGATGGTGTGTAGTGACGATTTTAGCCGCAAGAGTCAGTGCATCCTCTTGTTTGCGGGCGTGTCCGGTAGGGACATGCGGGCAACTACCACGCCCACTCCTGACCAGCCTGGCCCACCCAAAGCCCCTCCATTGCCCGCGCGCTTCCCGCCCGAAACGGTCAGCGCCACTCCAAAGAATCGACGCCGCATTCATGCCCGGGCAGAGCGGACGCGACCTCTCACTGGCGCAAGAGTGGTGGTTGCTTCGTCCGTCCAACTTACTGCTGGGTCTATGTGATTTGACGGCTCATTGGTCTTTATTACTGAGGTGGTAGGACTGTTGGATGTCCCACGCTTTCGGCGAAAGGAGGTACTACTAGATTACAATTTTCTCCATTCTTACAGCGAAGGAGTGCAAGAGCAGTGAAAACACGCAGGCTCAGTGATTACATGGCCCACCTCACACTATCACCATATTTTCTAGACACCGTGCGACACCTAACTCTTTATGTAGTACTCCCTTTGTTCCTAAATATTACTAGATGAGTCCCCACGCGTTGCCGCGGAATAGCCGTATATCTCTCTGCGCAAAATTATCAATTTCATAGTACTAAAAAAACTCTATAACCGCATGACAAATGTGGTAGCCAAACTAAATAAACTCCCATCATCATTTGGATCATCCCACGTAAGGAAAAAATATCAGCCAACTCCTACTGCATAATGGGATTATATTTTTCTTTTTGACATGTTAATGGGACTTAAAAGCTCACTTACATGCATGCTACCGGTGCATGCTTGCATGCAGACATGTTGATGTGATTTAAAACCCACTCACATGCATGCCATGGTATTTCTGCATGCTTGCATGTGGCTTAGTGCGGAGCCTCTCAACGTCTAGATCAGATGGCTATTATGGACTGATTTAGTTCATCTAACGGCTACATTAATTTTGATGATGTGGCTCAAGGAGAGGATAGAGAATTCCTAGTAGTGGGGGCTAGCTATTACTAGTAGATAAGTCTTTGTAGAGATTCCACTAGGTGAACTACATACGAAACAAAATGAATGAATCTACACTTAAAATGCATCTATATACATCCGCATGTGGTTCATGGTGAAATCTCTACAAAGACTTATATTTAGGAACGGAGGAAGTACTAGTATAGTACGTACTGTAATTTATCAGGGAAATAAATTTGTACAATGCTATAAAGCTCCCAGCTTCTGTTACATGTATCTTGCGTCCAAGGTTACCCGTTGCAACATTTCATCAAATACAAAGGAGACTAACATGCATGCTATTGCATCTCAATGATTGACAAATCATAGCCAATATGTACTCCCTCCGTTCCAAAATAAGTGTCTCAACTTTATGCAAACTTTAGTACAAAGTTGTACTACTACTAAAGTTGACACTTATTTTTGAACAGAGACAACTAAAGGAAAAAACGATCCATGCAGTCCCTAGCCCTTGAACCGTAAACCCTAACCAGGCTTAAATTTGTTGGAAACGTGGAGCTAACCAAGAAATGAAGTTTGCAACCCTATGACCATCCGATCATTTTGTGCAGTTTCACCAAAATCGAGATGAGCATCCATGTGGCAAAGAAATTGAAGAAGCGTGATTAGAATAAGATTACTGGGACTAGTTGATTCACAAATACAGTATGTAGAAGCCAGTAGAGGTATGTGCGGGGCAAAGAAGTAGAGAAATATCCACAGGGAGTGATGTGGGCAGCTGGAGTAGTGGTGCAAGCCGGCTGTAAAGGGAGTTGTACCTGAGGGACGTAGCTCAACCTTGAGGAGGGCGGCGGGAGGTGGAAACTGCCCACATCGCGGCAGTGAGCAAGGGACGAAGGCAACCTCACCGGCTTTGTGAGAGAGAACGACGGGGACCTCTGATCGGGATGTGCCGACAGTGGGTTTTCACCGTCGGCGACGGCGGCTGCATCTACACTAAGCATCCACCCCTTCCCCCAGCGGACGTGATCCGCCGGGATGTTAGAGATGTGGCCACAGTCGTTTTATGCGAGAGAGTGTGAAGAGAGCAACCCCACCAAGCAACCGTGTAGGCTGGCCCGTCCTGACTATGTATATAGTGGAGCGGTTTCCTTTTCTCTCCATGTGAACCTATCATATTGCGTACGTGCCACTGAAGAAAAAAAACTTTATTTACAAATGACGCGACACCTACTACTCTTTCTCCTATAACCTTGCGCTTGGCATCTCCAAAATATTAACCTTGTGATTGGCTCTTCGCCTCTTCGGGAAGTCGAGCAATAATGGTAGTGCAGTATATATCGTTCTGGCTATATGAGACCGAATGAATTGCTGCACGTCCACCACGTGGGCGAGGGTAGAGGGGCGAGGGAGAGTGCTACATATGGAGCAAAATGAGTGAATCTACACTCTAAAATACATCTATATACATCAGTGTTTGGAGTATGTACTAGTAGTTCATATTGAAATCTACTAAAGGACATATATATTCCAAACAATATGATATAATCTCTATAACCAAGGTATTAGTAGGGACGAGGAGTAAACGGAGTGAGTAGTAAATTTTTCTCCTCGTCCTGCGAGCCACCGCGCGCATGGGCGAGGGAGCGGGCATAAGGCTGAGCAAGCTTCACCTCATCCTGCGAGCCACCGCGCCCGTGGGCGGGGGAGACGGCGTACTAAGCAAGCTTCTCCTTGTTCTGCGAGTTGACGGGACACATCAAAATTACTCTAGTGTATAGAGCCTTGCCTCTAATGTAGGCCCCACATGGTTTGCCTCTTTTTTTTAATTTAACATAACGCGTCAAGTCGCAGTTTGTTTGTTCACCCGTGGTAGACGATCCTCCCTCCACCAAGTGGACAACCAGTACACGTGCCAAATTACCACGTGGGCTGCCTTTTTTGTATAGAAATGAGCTCCACCGTGTACCCGCGCGGGCGTGGTTGGGAAAGAGACGGGAGTACGTGTGATGTGCATGCACCTCTTCTCTTCGTGCACGTCCCCTACCTACGTGGGTGTGTGTGAGAGATACAAACCGCGTTC
>NC_041389.1:583726904-583729847 GCF_002162155.2 Triticum dicoccoides
AAAGATATAGGGCGATTGGCCTACCGGAACGTTAGAGGGCACATGTCAAGTTTGTGTGTGGCAGGGATACATGACTAGAGTGCTCGATGTATCGGTGTGTGTGGGGGGGAGGGGGTGGGGGGAGGGGTAGGTAGAGGCCTAACTATAGAGGTAGAACGACTCATATATGTGTTGAGAAGGAGAGACCCAGCTATGTCTTGAGGGAGATCGGTCGACATCCATACATAACTGAAGGACGGGGAATATGATGGGACAGAGAGAGAGAGGAGAGAGAGGGAGGGAGAGGGGTAGAGTGCTGGATGGGTGATGGAGTTGCTTCTCGAAGATGGTGGGAGAGGCCTACTAGACAAACTGAGGGTGGAACTGCAATGTTATCAATAAGAGTGGGGATGTGTTTCTGTGTGTGCATGTGCGTGATAGATCTGTCGGGACGCATCCATGGATGATGAAGGGGAACCATGTGTTTGGTAAGCAAATCTAACTAGATCGGTAGATCAATTGTTGTTTGTCGGAGGAAGGGAGAGACACAACTAATGAGGTAGATCGATCGACGCGTGGGTAAAAACGAGTTATAAGGACCTAGCTAGCTATATGTATAGCGAGAGATCGGTCGGTGTACATCCATTTATTAGAGGCAAATAAGGCCCAGCGAGACAGATAGATAGAGAGAATGGATCTAGGAGGTGGTGCGAGAGGCCCGAGTACTAGCTAGATAGGGGAAGGAGTGTGCGGTTGTGAGATCGATGAAAAGAGGGGTGAGAGTTTACACGTGTGTGTGACCGTATGAGACACACGAGGCAAGGACACATAAAGGAGGAGATTGAAGGTGTGTGTGTATGTTGTAGGCAGGCAACGCTGGAGAGGTTTATCGATCGGTGTGTGTTGGAAAGGAGTTGTGGAGACTCTGGGAGAATGACCTAAAGAAAAAAAATGAATGTGCCCGGTGGATAAAATGCCGAGGGAGGGGGAGGGCAAGGAGGGCGTGTGCATGTTAGAGGATTGTGTGGGTGTAAGAGACTAACAAAAATCATAATTTGATATGAAAGCGGATTCATATATTTGAATAGGAGATCATAGTGTTTTAAACATATGCATGCATGAATATAGCGGTGATACACGTGTTGTGCACATGTTATACCATGATGTGATAATGCACGGCGTTTGCAACTCACAGCTAAATGCCGAACAATCTAAACCATACTATACATCAAACAATCTCACATTTTATTTGAATTTGTGATAATGTGTGGCGTTTGCAGCTTACAACTAAATATCTAACAATCTAAACAGTACTATATATCGAACATTCTCACATTTTATTTGAATTTGTGGCAATGTGTGGTGTTTGCAACTCACATCTAAATACTTGTAGGCGTAGGGGGCGGGGCACATAATGTGATAAACACATTATACATATGAGACACGGTTTAGATTATGAAGATCTATCTAGAGCTAGAAATGTAGTGTGATTTGAAATCAAAATAAAGTGGATTCAAAAAATCAAGTTCGAGTTCATATAGTACACATAGTTCATATGTAACTCGAGACTAATCATGTGGTGTGCTGTGAAGATAATACACAAACGATGGTTTAACTTGACAATAATGATGATTGTAGATCTTATTAAAACAGAGAGACGAATTCAAATGCTTTGACTTCACAAAAATCATTACTGTAGATCTTATTCAAATAGAGAAATGAATTCAAATTTAGTTCATATTGAAGCGGTAGTATATATGTTTGGAATGCACTAAAACATTCATTTGAGTAGTAGGTTGCATGCATTATACACATAGCAAAATATTTAATTGAACATAACATGAATTCAAAGTTTTGAGTGACATTTGTAGTGCGCATTGATTTGGTACAGTACACGTTAGGATTGTCCGGAAATTTCAACCCATGCCTTCTTAGCCCGAAATATTTAAGATATATCTTTGTCTCATCGTGATCCAACAACTCCCTCCATCTCAACCCGTGCCTTGCTATTCCAAAATTACAACGCGCGCGAAAACTCCCACCTCCTGTGAAATCCCGACATGCGAAATGCCCGTGGTACCCTAAACCGAAAGAAGCACCTCAAATCGGTGGCGGTACTTTCGTAACTTACCCCACATTTTAGACATGCGCGTCCCTAAGCCATGGTTCCCCACTGCCATCCCATCCGCCCACCCATTCGTACAACGAGGCCGCAAAAACCCGCGACGAAGCCCCACACCCTGCTCCATCCGCCACCCAGTCGGAGCCTCTTCCCCGACAACGTCGTCCATAGCAACACCTCGACGTCCCTCATCCACCGTACCGGATGAGGATCCGTCGTTGATCTCGTGGTCCCACTGGTTCAGCCACCCCGTCCTCCACCTCCAAGGAGCTGCCCCGATGTTCCCCTCGTCTTTCGCACCACCTCCATTCCCACACCGCCGTATTCACCTGCACCACCGGAAGAGCATCATCATTGCTGTTTCCTCGGATGAAGTTGCGGACTAATCGGCACCACCAAAGAGGTTGTACACTAATCGCTGCATTTTCTTCTTGATTCGATCTCACGGTACTGCCGATGCTCGGTCCCGAGCCGACACGGCGCGGCTCCATGCACGGCGACATCGCCGGCCACTTCCTCCATGGTGTCGCACCCTCGGCGGCGACGTCCACATCAATAGGAGCTGCTGCTGCTTTAGCTCTCGCTCGCGCTGCTGCTCTGCTCTTGCTCTCGGTCCCCTGCCTAGTCTGCTCTTGCTATTGCTATTGATCTTGCACGCGCTGCTGCTCTTGCTCTAGCTCTAGCTTGCAATGCTGCTCCGATTTAGCTACAGTTCAATCGACTGAATCGACTTTTGGGCCAGTCGATTTTCAGGGGGGGGGGCTCGCCTGGGTGAAGGAAGAACCAGCCGCAGTGGGGAGGTGGGCTCGCCGGAGAGGTACCCTACTATCTATCTTAGGGTT
>NC_041389.1:583730272-583735109 GCF_002162155.2 Triticum dicoccoides
CCGTGGGCGGCGGGGGCTGCTGTTTGGCCGGTGGTGGTTGGCGGGTCAGGGGGTGGAGGTTGAAGATGAACCGCAGGCCCTTGATTTTGTACCCAACGGCTGCAAAATCGACCGACCAGAGATGAAAAAGTCAGTCGACCGACGTGTAGCCTCACCTTGCTAGTGCGTTCAGTTTCGATAGCAAAATTCAGTTTTGACAGTGTTCAGTTTCGACAGTTAAGTTCAGTTTCGACAGTTAAATTCGGTTTCGATAGTTAAGTTCAGAGATGAGCGGCTGATGTATTTTACATCTAGCACTTTGTGGTTATGTATTTTATGTCATGTATTGGAGATGCTATTAGAATTCCACTCAGGTTAACGTTGTTTGTTGTCTCTCTTGTCCTGCTTCAGCCTCGTCGTCGTACAACTCACCGGAGCTGCTCCAACGACGAAACCCTCCATCACAACGGAGCAGTACCTTGGGCTCCATCTCCAGACGCCTAAGATCTTCTTCGCCTCCTTCGACAGCAAAGTCAGATGGAGCATCCTCACTGGACAACCCAATCACACTGAGATCGACATGGCTTCGCCAAAGAGGTTGTACACTTGTTGCATCTCTTTTTTACTCTACATGTTATATATATTGTCCACTGAGCACACGGATTTATTCCTTTAATGTCTCCTTGAAAGAAAAAACGTAGGAATTTTAATTTTCACTTGTCCTCCTTTTCAAATTCCTATTCATGAAGCACAAGACTTAGATATAGTAGGATAATAGCATTATACCAATACATTTTCTTGTGGTTTGACTTAATCTCACCATGCTTCTTTGCATCCTGTGATCTTCCAATTGTTGTGAATCAAACACCCAGATTGGCAGAAATCCTGTGTTTTTAAATTCTCTGTTTTGCACGTGCATTCCTATCCTATTCATGTATATTTCCTATGCCTGCATTGTTGGAATCCTCCACCTCAAACGAGCCCTTACAGAATTACTTCTCTTATAGATAGTTGTCAAAGAAAACCTTGCGTGGTTTGTCCCGCTCCTGCTGCACCGTCGTCCACCCCAGCTCAGCTGCTCCAACGACAGAAGGGTCCAGCACAGCAGGGATCCGGCCTCCAGACTGTCTTTCACCGCCTCAGATCTTCTTCCCCGCCGCTGGCAGCCATGAAAACTACATTACCATCATCAACCGAGCAGATGACCTCGAGGACTACACGGGTCCGCAAGAGAGGTCGCACTCTTTCGTGTCTGCTTACGTTATGCATCGCTTAATATTACGTGCTACTTTATCATCCCGTTCACCAATTAGACTCTGAGTCAGCTCCAAACTAATGGTCAAAGTTGGGTTTTTAAATGGTTGTGGGGTACATATCGGGGCCGCAATCAATAGTATCTATATACTACCTGGTTAATCTCCGGTGTCTACTATGAGTTTCATGTTGGGTGGGAAACAAACAGTCACTACTAGGAAAAGGCATGCTAGTGGCGCACCGAATTTGCCTTCTAATGGCGCACTACTGGTGCGCCATTAGTATCTGGTGTTCTAATGGCGCACCGCGTAGTGCGCCATTAGTATAGCCTGCAGTGCGCCATTAGAATGCCTCCCAGGGGCCATATGTACAAATGTGCTTTGGCATTCTAATGGCGCACTAGCAGCTAATGCGCCATTAGTGTGATGATCACAGTGCGCCATTAGTGTCTTGTGTGGTGCGCCATTAGTATGAATATTAGGTTTTATTTTTTTTGCTTTTCTGATTTTTGCACAGGTTACAAAATATATTATTGCATAGAATATAGACAGCAGCACACAGCAACATCAGATTCATCAAATACAATAGAAGATTAGTCTCCGAATACAATTCATCATATTAGTCTCCGGATTCAAAAGACCGGACAAAGATAAAACATTACAAGTCTCAAGACCGCGAGTATCAAGTTTGCCTTCACATTACAAGTCGATATCGATCATCTAAACTACCATCACATAGAAGAGAGCTGTGGTCATCACGATGAGCATCATTGCGATCAAACTGGTCTTCATCCGGTTCCTCCAACGCTCCCTCCTCTCTCCCGCTAGATAGCGGGCGTATCTAGATTCGGCCTCCGCCCTAGTGGTGTACCCTTTGTAACTGTTACCGCTGAAACGGTGAACCTGTCTCTGACACTCCTCCCAGTCATCGTAGACTCCGGGAACCTTACCCTTGTACACGACATACGACGGTATCTCTATGCACAAGCCAAACAACAGACAATACATAAGCAATGTGTAAGTATGCAACAAAAGGATCGAAGAGAAAAGCAAGACATTAATAGCACGATTCATGGTCCTACTAATAAATAGCATCGATTACATCTAAGTTGAACAACCGTCCAAACCAAAGAGACATCCGAATTCATTAAAGTTTAATTACAACATGAGCCAATCAATGTTTCAGAACTACACATCACTACTTTCGACTCAACTCATCGGACATGAGCGTGGGTGAAGCCGCCGTCTGTCGTGATGGTCATGAAATCACGGTTGTTGTCACCCTGCATTTGTAGCGTTTCATCTATCTCACTGTTGGACGGTTGATATCTGAGGAAGAACTGCCCCACGGTATGAAGGACATCTTGATGGATGATGTCCGCAAACTCCGACTGGATGCGAAAGAATTCTTGTCTGAGGTCCGCGTCCTGGACTGCCGACAAGCTCGCGGCCCAATCTTTGAGATTATCTGGTAGCAGAAGGTGATGATGGTCCCTTACGATCGCCCGCATGTGATGGAGGGCGTAGTAGGCATCCTTCTGACCGCCAGGCGGCTGCTTGATGCAGCAGAACTTCGCATTGTGTGAGAAGATGTGCTTGCCGTACTTACGAACTGGCCTGGTGAAGGTGCCTCCAGATTGGGCGTAGCCGGGGAGAACATCATCAAGAACTTTCTTCACATTTGTGTAGTCTATCATGGAGTTACGGTTCGGGTCGAAATACGTGGCCATGGAATATTTCGGGCTTAAGAGGATGAGTGTGCAATGTGTGTCACTGCACAGAACACGGAATGTTAGAAAAAAAAAGAACGATCGAAATCTAAGAAATCATATGTTACGGGGCGGTTAAGGGATGACTTACTCGGGAAAGTAAGGCACAAGGAAGTTATCCTTATCTGCGTTTGCCAGAATGACGCCTTCGAGGTGTGAACTCGCAACTTGGCGGTCCCCAGCGCTGCTCAAGTGCTTGGCACGCATGTAGAAGGGGTCGACTATCACGATGTCCGGGGTATTGTCTCTAATGATCCGCATCTGCATGCTCAGCGAAAACAGCCGAACGAAGGTGTAGTGCAACGGATGAAGGTTAAACATAGCAAAGATGTCATCAAACCGCAGGACGATCATACCCCCGATGTCGCCATCCACAAAGCCCTTGCTCTCTGGCACCTTGGCCACGAAAACCGGGTATGCCACATCCTTCTCTCTGAGACGCCGCTTCTCCAAAATCAGAACACTGTCGTGCAGACTCCGCATAGCACCGGTTGCAGCATTCAGCATATTTGGCGGTAGCATCGCCCTACCCGCCACATGCACCCTCCTCGAGATATCCTTAGGTGAAGGTGGCCCGTCCTGAGCACGGATCGAACTCGGTGCCGGCTGGCTCGCACCGGCGCCCTTGTTAGTCTTTCGTTTCCGGCCCTTCTTCTTGATCTCCTGTAATGGGACCGAGTTCTGCTCACAGACCGCCTTCTTCAGCGTGTTGGGGCTGATAATATTTTGCGCCTCAGCTATCTGAGGCTCGGTGAAGGCGGGAGCTGGAGGCGTGTCCTGAGAACTGAACGCCAGATGACGCTTGTTGCAATTGGATTTCTCCGCCGTACCAGCTAGATCGCGGTGGTCTTGGTTGGGTTCTTGAGAAAGAGGCCCGCAGAACTCGTCAGCGTACCCATGTTCGGCAAAGTACTTATCAACTTTGGTAAATGTACCGTCGTCGTTGTCGTTGCCGTCCGGATCCTGTGCCATAGGGCTGTCCGGATCCTGTGCCATAGGGATGTCCGGCAGGTCCGGTAGCGTTGCGGCGTTCTTGCCATGGCTTGGCGCCGGCACGACTGGCGGTCTTGTCTGTGGGGTGGTGTCCCCCGCCCCCAAACGAATCTGGCTCTTCGGCCATAGCAGGGGCCAGTTTACGCAGGTGCCGAGGGTCATCTCATCTTCTTCGTCGGCCCCAGCGGGTCGAATCGGGGGTAATAGCTCGTCGCAGCCTGGCAGCACCCGGACCACTTCAACCCTATACATTGTGGTTGGCATCAGATTACCGTGGAACATGGGGTTGCCCGGTTGAACGATTCTGCCCTTGGCGACATGTATAGGGCGGAAGAGTGCAGAAGAGTGCAAGGAACGTCGGCGGTGCCCTGGAAAAACATGTATAGGGCGTCAGGGATGCCCAGTCAAAGGCAAGGAGATGAAGTCATCGGCCGAGAGGCTTAGTTACCGTGATGCCGTCGAGCTCGGCTAATGTCGAGGCACCGCCAACGGCGGGCGTGCAACTGACGGAGGGGGCGCTTGCTGGCGAGGTGCCGGTCGGCGTACGCCCGGGTGCATTAAGCTCCAATGCCCGTGCCGGTGCCGGAGACACGAATACCGCCTCCGCCGGAGACACCAATGGCGCTGCCGCCGGAGACACCAATGGTGCCGCCGCCGGAGACACCAATGGCGCCGCCGCCGGAGACACCAATGGCGCCGCCGCCGGAGACACCAATGGCGCCGCCGCCGCGCTGTGCGAGTTGCTGGCCGTGAAGCTGGGAACCAGGGGAGACACCAATGGTGCCGCCGCCGGAGACACCAATGGCGCTGCCGCCGGAGACACCAATGGCGCCGCCGCCGGAG
>NC_041389.1:583735821-583754444 GCF_002162155.2 Triticum dicoccoides
ACAAGCCTTTGCCGGCCACACGACCAGCTGACGTCGGCTTATCGAGCTTATCCTTCTTTTTCATTACGTTCAACGCCCTATTTAAAGGGGTGTCGAAAGGGGAGCTCTTAGACGACCCCGCGCTACTGCTTTCATTGTCCTGCGAAAGGAACATGAACCATTTAGAAATATTGGGGATTAATTAGAGTGCAACCATATGGAGCTAATTACGCGGGGGTGTATTCCTTACCAGAACAAGCTCAAGCGCCCTGGTCTTCGGATCCGTGGTAAGCTCCTTTGTTATCGGGTCCTCCTTGTACCGGGCCCTGACATAGTTCCTGGTCTGCTTGTCACCGCTGTATTTCTCGAAGCGGGGCGGTAGGCCTTGCTCGGCACGCTCTGCGTCCTCCTTGTCCCATATAGGCTCCGCCACTCTATAACCGCCGGGACCGAGTTTGTGTTCCCCTAAGTTCAACTCCCGCATTTCTTTCCTCCACTGACTTGATTCGGAGGTTGCGGGGCTCTGGCACTTGATCTTGAACTCCTTGTACTCATCTTCGCTCATCAAAGGATATTTCGCCTTGATCTTGTCATAACTATCACCTTTATCAATCATTCTCTTCACCGCGCTTCTCCAAGTAGACAGGGCCGTGCTCATCTTCGTGAGGGCGGCATTGTTCACTTTATTCCTTGAGAGGCGTGTGTTTTCAAATTCGGCGGGGAACTTGTATCGTTCGTGCAGCTTCGTGAAGAGGAGGTTGCGCAAATTCCCTCGGTCCTTATGCCTAAGGTTCTCGGTGTTGATCGAGACGGTGCTCCGGAGAATGCACCCGAGCTGAACCGAGTACCCCTTGACTATATGTTTGGGCTCCGTTGGATTCCCGTCGGAGTCCACTTGAGTGAATTCCTCCTTGACGGTGCGGAGCGCATTCGGGCGCCGGTCCTTCCTTTGCTTCTTCGATTGGCTGCCATCTGTGT
The DNA here is from genome assembly GCF_002162155.2 of Triticum dicoccoides. NCBI lineage: Eukaryota > Viridiplantae > Streptophyta > Magnoliopsida > Poales > Poaceae > Triticum > Triticum dicoccoides. Next base: position 583,736,779 of record NC_041389.1, read on the forward strand.
GTGCGCCGCCATCATCAGTGGTGGCATCCTCGGCGGCACCATCAGTGGTGTCATCCCCGACGCCACTAGGGGTTGTGTAATCAGGATCGGTGTCTTCCGCGGCGTCATCATAGCGGTGAGGTTGTTCCTCCATCTCTTGGGACATCTCCCAGAATTGCTTGCCGCCCGAACCACCGGCCTCATCGTTGTGGGCCATGTTTCTCTCTAAATAGGAAAAAAGTTTGGTCAAAAAGATGGTTATTGTCAAGGAACAAGATCATGGTCTCATGATTTAGGGTTTGTCGACACCGAGGCACCCTAAAAGCCTAAGCTTTCATCATTTAGGTTCTCATCGACACCGAGGCATCCGGGGCAACCAAGTTAAGTTTTCATCATTTAGGGTTTATCGATGCCGAGGCACCCTAGGTTGGGCCTAATCTTGGCTCTATTGCCACCTATGTTGGGTTTATCATCTAGGGTTTATCGATGCTAAGGATAATTCTAAGTTGGGCCTAATCACTTGGCTCTATTGCCACCTATGATTTAATGCAGCAAGAATGGCAGGGCAGTTGATCCTACTTAACTAAGTACTAAGATAGCCCGGCCCATGCATTAGTCGCAAGTACCCCATATGTCCTATTTTTAGCAAAGTCATGCTAAAATTCACGGAAAATTTCAGCATGACCTTTGCTGAAAATAGGACATATGGAGTACCCGAATTTGCCAGAACGGAAGTTAATCGACATTCCGGCAAACTCAAGGGCCTCTCGGGGTACCTGCAAATTCAGCACAACACGATGGTCGGAGACAAAACCCAGCCACAGACCATATGGTCCTCTGCTTTCATATGGACAAAAATCAGCTCAACTTATGTGAGCTTCCATTCCAGATATAATATGTCTCCCAACAAAAAATCATCAATAGTTTAGCAAGTCTGTACAAACACAGAAAGAATGACAAATGTATTTTTACAGATCATGGCTCAGAGGTCTCTGTTTAACAGTGATAAGTCAACGACAAGGAACATCAAGCTTATTACAAAATCTCTTAGAACCTTATGAGAGTATGTACATATACAGATTTTGTTTACTAGCTTGGCACATGTCAAGTCTCACTTGCAGGTGCACATTTTTTCTTTCAAAGCACACCTCTTTCTTTCAGCTATCTATATATCTTGTTCTATGTTGCATTTTTAATTCCTGATGTTAACAAGAGTGTTTGTCAAAAGGAAAAACAAAGTTCATGGCAGTGTAGCTAGCTTCTCATGCATCCCTCTTATCATCTAGCTAGCTAACTCTTGAATCCATGGGTGTCCAAGATTTTCTTTATAATTATTAGTATATCATCGTATGAACAGATAAATCTTAAAAAAAATTATGAGCAGAGAGAAAAAGAAAGGAAAGAACAGTAGCAGTAGTACTACTACTAGCTAGCTAGCTAGCTGGTACTGATCTAGCTTCTGCATGCATTTCTCTGAATTTTGTTATACTTAAACACTAAAAGGAATTATACTTTGTCATAGCTATTAGTCTTTGGACTAAGGGGCACTAGCACACTAGTAAGTGATAGGAAACCATCCTACATGGAAATGTGAAGAGTTACATGGATGAGTACCAGCTCTAAGTGAAGGCTCAATGGATTCAAGATCAACCGACTGAAGTTGCCCAAACCTGCAAGGAAAAGAGAGAATAATGATTTCGAACTGCTTCTGATGGCATACATAAGCATAAGTTCAGTCCCCCAAATCAAGCATGGTTTCTTACTGCCCATCTAAACAACCACCACCACAAGGAGCAGATGCAGATAACTCACTCAAAAAGACTAATAAACACCAGTTGCAGATGGATCACTTCCTTTTAACCTTACTAATGATATATATGTTCCCTTATTGCAACATTGCTAATAGAGGATGACATCAATTTGCTGAAATAGCTATAACAGAACACGCATAGTCAATCAGCTAGAGAGCTTTATGCCCTTTCACTCTCGGGGATAATTCAATGATCCAGTAAAACCATGAGGAGACTTACTTCTAGGCTAGCAACAACTAAAGGTAGAAGGGTCGACAACTCCCAGGAAACTTGTCACTAAATGGCCAGTAAAATGATCTAGTTTTGAAAACTCTACTGCTTTGACACTCCATCTGCTTTGACACTCCATCAGAAATAGAACATCTCAAACTCGATTCAGTTGACTAACTAAAACATCTGTACATGGAAACATGAACTAAAACACCTGAGTCAAACAAACCCACAAGCAAACCATCACAACTAAAACTAGAACAATACCAGCATCTAATAGCACATACATATCATTACCAGCATCGGTCTGAGGGTGAGACCAACCTAATGCATAGCAAGTTAATTCAAGAAACTGCAGTTGGACAAAACAGGAAATTTAGAAGCATTCTACATAGAGCACAAGGAAGAAGAATGAAATCTCAATCTACTTCAGATGCATTTGCAACTGAACAATGTCCAGAGGTTGAGCAACTTGCATGCTTATAGCCTCCTGAAGAGTTGTATCACACACTGCCATGTAAACAGTTTAGATTCTTCCATGAAGCAATTGCAGCAAACCATTCGTGGTAGTTTAAGCTAGAAAAGAAAAAGCATTTGGAAGCAGCAACTTCCTGCCTACTCAACTGAACTCATCTTCACCATGCATAGGTTGGGGAGGGAGGAAGGATGGAGAGGGAGGAAGGAGGAAGGAGGAGAGGTACCTGGGCAGGCGCGGCCGGTCGCCGGAGGGGTCAGGGTCGGGGTTGGGGTCGGGGTCGGCGGCGGCGGCGTCGTCGAAGGGATGCCTCAGTTGGCCGTGGGAAGGCCGGCGGCCGCGGTCGTCGTCCTGCACCCCGTGCCCGGACTTAACAAAAATAAAGAAATGATATTACCGAAGTATTAACAAAAACAATATGTATACATAAAAGTAACAGCAGCAATATAGTTAGGCTTTAACAGCAGTGCAAGGAGTTCATCCTAAATAACACATAAACCCGATTCAACATGTCTTCAAACAGCCAAAAAGCAATCATATTACACAAGTATTGAGAGCTCATATAGTTAGATTTATTAATGCAGAGTACTACACGAACGCTGGCACCAAAATCCACTTGCATTTTACAAATCTGTATACTGTCCTGCCCAGAACTTGCATGGCATTACAGTTTTGCTATTTCAGTCGTTGTTTGTTAGCATCCACATAGAGGTCTTCATACCTAATATTACAAATTGAGCTTTTGGATATATCACTTTATTGCTACCTATTTGCATTTTTCCCGATAGTTTCAATAATTTTAGATGAAAACACCAAGTTCTAAGTTATATCTTATATATGCAACTATAGTCAGACTCCAGATCCTTGATTGTTTTGCTTTTCTCCTCTGCTACATGGATTCCCTTCTTAGAGAAGGGAGAAGACACTGGTTTGGAAATCTTTCTGTCATACACTTCTATTTGAAAATTGCAGTTACTGTCAGACCAAAGCCTTTGGAAGTTTCGTCAGCTTATAATGAACTGGTGTTTTCTTCGGTTAAAAGAGGTGACCTGCTTTTCTTTGGCCAATGCAATTGTATTTCTAAGTCCAATTCAATATCAAATCAATTTTCATTTCACATGAATCCAGTCCAGAATGTATCTGGACACAAACGTGGTGTGTACTAGAGTACTAAATCGGTTTGCTTGCCTGATATAATAAACCTTTTTTCCAGTGTTGAGATCACCCACTTTGTCTTTTATTTACCTATATTTGGTTGTTGCAGTTTTGCAGGGGTCTGCAATTATATAAATCTTAAACTCAAAACACAGCATGGTACGCAGGCATCAAGCGATTGGTTGGCTAACAGCACCGGAAAGCCAGGCCTACCCTAGGGTTTGCAGGTGAGGGGATGGAGGAGAAGGGAGGAATCACCTGGGGGAGGGGATGAAGGGATGGAGGAAGACGCCGGCGTTGAAGCTCCGGCAGCGGCTGGGCGTTGAAGCTCCGGTGACACGCGGTGGGCTCCTCCACTCGCCCGTCTCTGCGTCTCGGCTTGGGCGGAGGACGTCGAGGGCGCGGGCGCGGGCGAAGGGGGGACGGCGAGGTAGGCGGCGCTCGGCTCGGCGTCGCGTGGCCTGGCTGAGCTGAGGTAGAGGCGGTCGTCGTCTCGTCTGGCTCGGGGGGCGACGGCGCGGGGGCGACGGCGCGGGGGCAAAGTTAGGTCGAGTGGGGGGGGATCTGGCGAGGGAGGGAGAGAGGCCAGAGGGGAATAGGTGGAGGGAAGCTTTCTAATGGCGCACCACACGCTGGTGCGCCATAAGTACGATTGTTCTAATGGCGCACCACCCCTCGGTGCGCCATTAGAATTTTGTTTTAATCTAGCCCAGTAGCCATATCTACAGCCCAACCCTATCTACAACAGAACCCACCCACTAGCCCGATTGGTCAGCACGCAGCACACACACCAGGAGGTCCTGGGTTCGATTCCCAGGATCCCCATATTTTTTTATGCATTTTAAATGGTGTTTTTTATATTTATTTGTGTTTAAATATGTTCAAACTTGTTTAAATCATAACAGTAATATTTTTTATGCATTTTAAATGCTGTTTTTTATACTTATTTGTGTTTAAATATGTTCAAACTTGTTTAAATTATAACAGTAATGTTTTTTATAAAAATAGTAAAAAAAATTTAAAAAATATGTTCAAAAAGTGCGGGTGCGGGGGGCCGGGTGCGGGGGAGGGTTGCGATGGGTGGAGCTAGCGGGGGAGGGTGCGGGTGCGATCGAGATGGAGGGGGATCGAGATCGAGATGGAGGGGGAATCGAGATCAAGTGTCCTCATGAATTCAAAAAGTGCCCATGAAATTTAAAAATATTCATGATATCAAAAAAAGCCCATGAAATACAATCGAGAAATGAAGACTACGATTTAAATACAATCGGTCTTAGCTAGCTATCTGTTCACAATCTTCTTGCCCTTCTTTTTCGCAAACGGAGTTCTTCTGTGGAACGGACGTCCTTTAGGTAGGGTGGTCCTGCTTCTTCTTGTGGTGTGTGCTGCTACTTCATCGTCGTCGTCATGTTCGATCTTCGGGTCGCCGTACTTGTCGAAGTCTTGCTCATTGGCTACTCCATCCATTCCGATGATCTTCCTTTTGCCTCTCCTCACGACAACACGACTGGGCTTTGGCGGGTCGGTAATGAAGAAGCATTGGTCCACTTGGGAAGCCAGTACCCATGGCTCATTTTTCGCGGTGACGTTTGCGCCCGCGGTCTTGGATTTGGCTTCGGGTATAACCATGGTGGTGAAATACCGGTCTTCTTTTATGACGTTTTTGGCCCATCTGACACGGAACATCGTGACCTTCTCTCCAGCGTAGCTCAGCTCCCAGATCTCCTCGATCCTTCCGTAGTATCTGTCCTTCTCGTTACCTGTGTAGGATTCCATCGTTACCCCGGAGTTCTGATAACCATCGCTCTTCATGTCCTTGTCCTCGGTGTAGAATGTGTAGCCGTTGATATCGTACGCCTCATAGGTCATCAGGTTGTGCTCGGCGCCCTGTGACAAGGCGAATATGAGTTGTTCTTCCACGGAAGAATCCTCATGTAAAGGGTACGACAGAAGCTTCTGCTTGAACCAACGCGTGAAACATGAGTTGTGCTCTTTGAGTATATCTCCGTCCGTCCTCTGTTGGCCTCGGTCATTGTACGTCTTCTTAATAAAGGTTTTGTGCTGTACCACCCAAGGATCGACCACGTCTATGTGTTGTAGCGCGACTAGGTTTGCTCTTTCAAAGTCGGCGAGTCGACCCTCGAAGTCGACATGCATTTCGCGGCGACCCTCATGGTGACCCCATCCAGCGAGCCTGCCGAGGTGCCTGTTGACGGGCAGACCAACGGGGTTCTCGATGCCTAGATAATTCGTGCAGTAGGAGATGCACTCTTCGGTCAGAAAGCCCCTGGCTATGCTTCCCTCTGGACGTGACATGTTGCGAACGTATCCTTTGATGACACCATTCATCCTTTCGAACGGCATCATGCTGTGCAGGAACGTCGGCCCGAGTTGGATGATATCCTCCACTATATGGACCAGCAGATGCACCATAACGTCGAAGAATGCGGGCGGGAAGTACATCTCAAGCTCGCATAGTATCACCACGATCTCTTCCTGTAGCCTTCTGAGTTGCCTCACGCCAATCGACTTCCGAGAGATGACGTCGAAAAAGTTGCATAGGCCAAATAGCGTTTCACGGACGTGCGCGTCCATGATCCCACGGATTGCAACTGGAAGTATCTGCGTCATCAGCACGTGACAGTCGTGAGACTTCATCCCGCTGAACTTCTGCTTCGCTGGGTCTAGGTATCTGATTATCTTCCCCGCGTAACCGTAAGGAAGTTTTACTCCTAGGAGGCAGGTGAAAAACTGCTCGATCTCCTCTTGACTTAGAGTGAAGCACGCGGGAGGGTAGTCATTTCCGGTCTTCTTGGCCTTTTTGCCTTTGCGACGACTTTCCGTGTCCTGCTTCCCCTCATCATCATCATCATCATCATCATTAGCGTGAAGCTCCTGCCTGATGCCCATTGATTTCAAGTCTGCCCTTGCTTTCGGCCCATCTTTGGTCCTCTCTGGCATGTTGAGCAGGGTACCAAGCAGACTCTCGCACACGTTCTTCGTGATATGCATGACATCAAGGCTGTGAGGCACACGGTGGATCTTCCAGTACGGCAAGTCCCAGAAAACAGACCTCGTTTTCCATACCTTCAGCAGCGGCTCTGGCGCCTTTCGCTTCTTTCCTGGCAGTGGGCAGTCTTTCCAATTTTTCAACAGCTTGTCTATTTCCTCGCCGCTCCTCGTACACGGGCGTTTTCGGGGTTCGGTTTCACCATCGAACAGATCCTTGCGTTTCCTCCACGGGTCATCGTCGCGAAGCCACCTTTGATGTCCCATGAACACGGTTTTCGAAGACCCGGGATCTCTATCTAGCTGGCGATACATTGTGTCATCCATGCACCTTACGCATCCAGAAAATCCGTGGACTACCTGCCCCGCGAGATATCCGTAACCGAGATAGTCGTGCACCGTCGTGAGCAGTGCGGCTCTCATAGGGAAATATTCTTTCTCTGCGGCGTCCCACGTATTGGCTGGTGTTTTCCACAGCGTGTCAAGCTCCTCTTTCAGCAGCCCCAGATACAGATTGATGTCGTTCCCTGGTTGTTTCGGCCCTTCAATTAGCATACTCATGTGAATGTACTTCCTCTTCATGCACAACCAGGGGGGAAGGTTGTACATCCACACAAACACAGGCCAGGTGCTATGTGTGCTTCTCTGGCTGCCAAACGGATTGACTCCATCGGTGCTCGCGCCCAGCACGATGTTCCTTGGATCGTTCCCAAATTCTGGGTATTCAAAGTTCAATGCTTGCCACTGGCTCGCATCCTTAGGGTGACTCAGCATCTTGTCTTTTTTATCTATCTCCGGATCATTTGCGTCATCTTCTCGCTTCTTCTCCTCCCTATCCGTGTGCCAACGCAGGAGCTTTGCTACCTTAGGGTCCACGAAGTACCGCTGCAGACGAGGAGTGATCGGAAAGTGCCACACCGATTTTCGAGGAGCTTTCTTCCTCTTCTTGTATCGAGTGACGCCGCACACCGGACATATGGTAGACTCCGCGTGCTCGTCCCGATAAATGATGCAATTGTTCATGCACACATGGTATTTCACGTGCGGTAAATCCAGAGGACACACGATTTTCTTCGCCTCCTCGAAACTGGTCGGGCACTTGTTCCCCTTGGGAAGACGTTCGTGCCAGAATGACATGTTCTCGTCGAAGCATGCGTCGGTCATTTTGTGTTTTACCTTCATCTCCAGAGCCATGAGCGTTACTTTCAGGCGGGTATCCTCGGGCCTGCATCCTTCATACAATGGAGTAACCGCGTCTATCTCCAGTTGATCCAGCTTGGCTTTCTCTCGGGCGGCAGCTCTTGCGTTATTCGTCCGCTTGAGAAGCAGCTCTTGAATATGAGGGTCCTGCACCCAGCCTCCATCGTCGTCTGCTCCGGCATCTTCATCTTCATGATCATTCCCTTCGTCTTGATCTTCCTCATCATCATGTACGACATCTTCTACATGATGACTGTGTACATCATCACCGTCGTGATCATGTCCTGGAGATTCTTTGTCTTCTCGCCCGCCCTCGCCGCGGTGGTACTTGTCTTGTTGCCCATCCTCATTTCTTGCCCGGCCCCGGCCATGGACGACTTGATAGTCATCTTCATCACCTTGCCACCGATAGCCATCCATGAAACCACGCAAGAGCAGGTGGTCCCACACCTGCCCGGAATCCGGGTCCGCAATAAGGCTCTTCAGCTTGCATCTTCGACATGGACATCTTATCTCCGTCTCATTCTTTTGAAGCATCTCGGCCTTTACGGAGCTCAAAAACCTATTCACGATGCCTTCAGTCATCGTGCGGACCATGGTCGCCTGCGGGGTAGAGCAAAACGATATGTTAGAACCAAGAAAAAATTTGGCATGACCTTCCCTAAAAATAGGACCAAAAAGAATGCATAGTGCCAAAATTCTCGCCGAAACGGAAATGAATCAAAACATTCCAGCAAAATATTGGCAACTATCGCATATTTCAAATACCGGTACCATCAAACACAAACATATATGCAACACCACAAACACATGCAACACCACAAACATACATAGATCTAGCTAGGCCAAAAAAAGTGCATGTGCACGTTGTTGGAGCGAGCTAGGGAGAAAAAAAAGTAGATCTATATCATGAAGATAGCTTTCCCTTACTTACCTATCAAAAAAAGGTAATTTCACCACTTAATTTTGTTGAATCTATGGTGGAAATGAGGTGAGGAGGAGGAGATGGCCGAAAGCTTGGAGAAGGAGGTGGATGGAATGAAGTGGGGAAAGTGAGTGGGTAGGTGTGGGCTGTCCAAAATATCTTGTTGGTCCCAGGTTACTAATGGCGCACCGTAGGAAAATGCGCCATTAGTAACCCTAGTTACTAATGGCGCATCAGCCTACGGTGCGCCATTAGTAGTTTTGCAAAAAAGTAAAAATAATAAGTATATATACTAATGGCGCATCTCCTCTGAGTGCGCCATTACTAGTTTAAACAAGTAATGGCGCACTGTGCCACGATGCGCCATTAGTAGTTTTGCAAAAAAAAAAGAATAAAACAAAATTTACAGTAATGGCGCACTGCCTGCTTGGTGTGCCATTAGTAGTTATAGATAGTAATGGCGCATTATGGACCCGATGCGCCATTAGTATGTATGGGAAAATGGAAAAAAAATAATTCATACTAGTGGCGCACCCTGTTTACGGTGCGCCATTAGTGTCTTCCACACTAATGGCGTATCACAAACAGGTGCGCCATTAGTATATAGTAGTGGCGCACTGCTTCCACGGTGCGCCATTAGAATCAATCCTATCTATAGCCCTTTTCCTAGTAGTGAGTAAAGAAGCCATTATTTGTATTTTTTAACTGAAGCCATTATCTGCCTTCTATTATTGGTTTTGGGTCTATCCACAGGTTGCTACCATCACTCTGGATTTCTGCATGCACTCCTTACATAATCTCACTATGTTTTATTCCTATGAATGACAGTTATTGTAAACAATGGAACTGAACATGTAGAGCAAAAGAGACGAGCCTTGCGTAGCAATAAAATTTCATGCAGACGTCGCTCCATGGTAGGCGCAAAGGCAGCCCCCTCCACGCATTTTGGATTGTAATCGAGAGGAAGATATCTGTTCTGAGGGGGATTCAGAAGGAGAAGACAATTCCTATTTACCCCCTGAGGTCTTTGTTCTAACTTGCATGATGATGTTGGTTATATCATGCATATGGTGTCTTGCATTGCTTACTTTATACATCAAATATGTCATCTGCTTAGTTTAGACATCCTTTGTGTGAATGCCATCTGTTTAGTTTATTCATCGTTTATGTGAATTATGCAATGCCATCTTGTTTAGCCAGGCATCATATATGTGAATTTTGCAATGCCATCCTGCTTAGCCAGTCATCTTATATGTAAATTATATCAGGCCATCCTTTTTTTCGTTACATACTACATTTCTCAATAATGTTAGTACATTCAACTGCTCTTTGTGTGCACCAGCCATTTGACATGGTGATGGCAAATTCTGGAGTGAAGACAAGGTCTTCAGAGCAGACTATGTTATCTAACGAAGCGCATATCTCGCTGGTTACGGATAGCTCCTCAGAGGAGGATTTAGAGACAGATGACCAGTCCTATTCCCCCCCCCCCCGAGGTGTATGCTCTAACTTGGCAGGGTTGTGTTGCTCATATCGTGCGTCTGGTGTCTCGGATTGCTATGCCATTTGATTAGTTTATACATGCTTTGTGTCAATGCCACCTGTTCGGTGTCTAATTACCATATATGTGAATTATGCACAGCCATCTTGTTGCAAGACATTATATATGTGAATTATACAATGCTATATTGTTGCAAAGGCATTATATATGTGAATTATGCAATGCCATGTTGTTTAGCCAATCATCATGTATGTGAATTATATGATGCTATCATTTTTTTGTATTACGTGTTCCATTTGTCGACAATGTCTGTATATTCAACTACTATTCCTATGCATCGGCCATTTGAAGTGGTGATGGAAGTATCTGGAGTGAAAACAAGGTATTCAGAGCAGACAATGCTACCTGCTGAAGCAGACATCTTGCTGGATACAGAGAGCTCCTCAGAGGAGGATTCAGAGACTGATGACCAGTCCTATCTCCCCCCTGAGGTCTATGCTCAAACTTGGCAGGGTTATATTACCCATGTCATGCATGTTGTCTTGCATTGCTTAGTTTTTACATCATATATGGATTGCCATCTGCTTACTTGCTTACTATATAAATCATATATTTGAATTATATCATGCCATCATGTTTACATAGTACATACACATCATCTATCTGAATTATGGCATGGCAACCCATTTAATAAAGAGATCATATAGTTATATCATCTCATCATGTTTAGTGTTTACAGTTATCATATTTTGAATTATGGCATTCTATCCGTGAATGTATGTGAATTATGGCATGCCAACCTATTTAATAAACACATTATATAGCTATATCATGTCATCCTGTTTACATAGTCTCATATTTTGAACTATGTCTTTCCATCTTTTTTAGTTAGCCATCATAATGTGAAATTGTGTCATGCTATCCTGTGTAGTTAGCCATCATATATGTGAAATTGTGTCATGCTATCCTGTTTGGTTAGACAACATAAATATGAATTATTTCATGCCCTCTTTTATTCCCCACTATCCATTGCACCTGTCTATCATAAAATGTCTATACTTTCAATTACTTTTCTTGTTTATCAGCCATTTGAATTGGAGAGGGTGATGGCAGTATCTAAGGGAGTAACAACACGGTCTTCAGAAAAGATATTGCTACCAGTTGATGCAGATAGAACCACGGTTGTACTTGCCCAAGGACCAGATCCACAACACATAACCCAGACTCTCATAGATTGTACCCCTACCCAGTTGGACAGAGAACCAGCTACACCCCTCCTAACCCCAACCCCGGCAGATAGTAACCCAGTTCCAGTTGACACAACACCGTACCCACCACAGAGCACCCAAACACGAGAAGTTAGTAAGGGAACTGCAGTGCCCAAAGCACGAGGACCACCACTCTGAATCCCAACTCAACGCTTAAAGGAGAAGTAGATTTGTTCTCAGGTCAGGTTCTGTAGCTATGGTTCATACTCCTTTGCCCTTGCATTACTGTATTTACTCATACCAACTATTTTCAAATTTGAAGGATGGAATTGAAACTCCAATGGCGCAACAGGTATGTTTTAAACCTGTTTCTTTAACTGGTTTGCTGTTGTAACCTGCTCTATGTTGATTTCAGTTTCAATTGAATAAACAGTTATGTTCTCATGTCATGCACATTACAAGTGTTATTATTGCTCTATAGTTTCCCACACTTATATTCTGTCTATTCTGCTTTGTCTTGAACAAATATTATTTGAACTGTGTCTCTATCTTGATTTGGCAACAAAACTAGAATGATATAGACCATAAAGTGACCATGGTACATAGATATATGTTTGTTTCATGATGTTATCCTGTCCACTTTACTACTAAACTCATTTACCAAAATGAGTTTCATATACAACATGGTAAACATGTGATGTGTCTGCTTGTTTCTCTTTTAGAATGCGGACAAAATATTGGAGAACAGTACCGCGTTATCCAATGGTAAAGGAAGTAATGCAGATAAGGTTCAAGATAGTGAGACATCCCTGTTGGTCTTCAAGAAAGCTGATAAAAACTATCTTGACGACAGTGAGGGAACCCAAAAGTCCTGTCTTGATGTAGTGTTCGAGTTACTGGCCACTACTGCTGGCACAAGCTCTTCGAACTCGCTGCCTGAATCAGTTCGTCTTCTTGAGTCTCAACTTCAAGTTGAAAGACATCGATTAGATGTGCTGCGACAGGAAGACGAAGGACTGAGGAAGTCCCTGCAGAATTCACATGCATATTTCCTGGTGCAACAGCAAGCGCTGGAGGATTCAAGCGCCAAACAAGAGAAAGTTAATAAGCTTGCTAAGCATCTTGCCAGCATTTTGGGTACCCATGATATTGTTTCTTGAGATCTTCTGAAGTGGTTTCAGTTCTGGATTTGTTTTGCTGTGACGTTTATTTGCGCTGGTAGCCAACTTTGACAACCAGTGTACTTCTTTGTTCCCTATATTTAAACTGGTGGCGAACTTTGATGCCCAGTGGATGTAATATGTGTAATAGCCGTGATAGCCTAGCATTAGTTGCTTGCTTATATATTTCCTTGTCTTGTTTATTTGTTTGCTTGTAGTCATTGCAGTTATTTTTCCGCGGTTTGCTAGTGGCTACAATAACCTATTTTTTAATACTAGGCCACAATAACCATGGGCTAATATTTACTGTAGTGACACTGGGCCTCCTACAGGCCATAGAAACAGTGGGCCTTCTACGGGCCGTAGAAACAATGGGCCTTCTCGGGCCGTAGAAACAATGGGCCTTCTGCGGGTCGTATCATCAATGGGCCTTATGCGGGTCGTATGATCGATTGGCCAAACATGGGCCAAACAGACCGCATTATGGTCGTAAACGGGCTAGAGTTGGAATCGTCCATTCATGGGCCGACCATAACGGGCCATCGTTAATAGGCCAAATTTGATGACGCTATGAAAATGGCCCAACATATTAATGGACCACAAATGGGCCGACTGTAACCACGGGCTGAATTTGGCCCACAAGCAGAAAACGACAGTAACGGGCCATAAGTAAACGAATGCTGGAAATAAGCCCAAGAATAAATGGGCTCTAAGAAGGCCGAAAGATAAATGGGCTGGAAACGGCCCAACGGAATAACGGGCCGTTAATGGGTATAAGGTGATACACTGTTCATTACGGGCCTGTTTCACAACGGGCTGTTAATGGGTGTAAAGTGATACACTGCTCATTACGGGCCAGTTTCACCACGGGCTGTTAATAGGCCAAGAGTTACAAAGGGCCTCATATAGGCCGAAAGACGTCATGGGCCAGAAGTGAAAACGGGCTGGAATCATATTGGATGGCCCAGTTGACACTATTGGGCCTAATTCGGATAGGGCGTAAAGGGCCTTGGGTTAGCGGGCTGTAAATGGGCTATATGCGAACAGGTCGTTAACAGGCTTTCAATGGGCCGGCCCGTCACCTTTTGACCAAGTCAAACGGGCCGGCCTTTTCACAGGAATGGGCCTCTGTTGGGCTGTGCCACATGTTGAAGTATCATAGGCGCCTTCTGTCCAATGAGTGGACGACATCTGTCCCAACGATGAGCCGACACGTGTTTCCGCCAGCCAATGATGAATCTACACGTGGAAAATCCCCATTGGTCGGGTCTGTTAACGGGTTATCGGATCCAAAACCCAACCCGATAGCTTAACGGTGTTCGTTACGGTGGATGCCACATGTCGATCACCCTTGACGAAAGCACTTCTATGACACGCGATTTATCGTCATGGAAGTGGACACTTCCGTGATGATAATTTTGGTAATGTCATGGAACACTTCTACGACAGCACAGGTATGACTATCTTGATTCTGTCATAAATTTGTCATGGATGTACATGCATGACAAAAAACTCGACCTACTGTGACAAACGCGTATCATCACGGAAGTGTATTTTTTGTAGTGGTGGTTGCGGTCGGCGGTGCAGGACATGAAAGAAAATAACCGGACAGAGGTTTTATGTCCGTGTCGAAAATGCAAAGGAATAGTTTGCCTCGACCCCCATGACGATGGTCATGTCGAAGCGCACCTGCTCATGACTGGTTTCATGGATGGCTATACTCGATGGATAATTGAAGATGAGGATGACGATGTTGAGGACGCCGATGGGGAAGGCAATGATGACATGGGGCAAGACGAAGAGATGATCGATAATGGCGGCAGTGAAGAGGCCGGACATGGCGGCGGAGAAGGGGCCGGACATGGCGGAGGAGAAGGGGCCAGACATGGAGGCAGAGAGAACAACATGGACTCCACGCAGCAGAGTTAGTCGGTACTAAGTTCAATCGTGTGGGACCCTCATGTTCAAGCATTGCTTCGCAAGGAGACGAGTACTTAGAGAGCTGCTTCTAGAGAGGAGGCTAAGTTGGAGCAACTGGTGGTAGACTCGAACACTCCATTGTATGATGGTTGCAATCCTGAGGTGACCCACTTGAGTTTCACGCTCCAACTCCTGAAGACGAAGGCTAAAAACGAATGGACCGACACTAGCCTCGATGAGCATCTCAAGTACCTAAAGGATGTTCTTCCCACGGGGAATCTTTGTCCTACTAGTGTTGATGAGGCCAAGAAGATCGTGTGCTCTCTTGATCTGCCACATGTTAGATACCATGCATGCATCAACGATTGCATAATTTATCGGAAGGAGCACGTGGAAAAAATAAGTTGTCCGGTGTGCAATGCTTCTCGATACAAGAAGGCTGGGAAGAAATGTCCCCAGAAAGTTGTATGGTACTTACCGATCACTCCCCGACTCCAGCGGTATTTTGTAGATCCCAAGGAAGCAAAGCTAATGCGCTGGCACACGGAGAGGAAGAAGCCCGATGATGGAGATGATCCGAAGCTGAGACACGTCAAGGATGGAAGCCAGTGGAGAGCATTGAATAGCTTCTATTGGTTTTTCAAATGTGATGCAAGGAACATCGTGCTCGGCGCGTGTACTGATGGCATGAATCCATTTGACAACGAGAACACCAACCATAGCACATGGCCCGTGTTTGTATGGATGTACAACCTCCCCCCTGGTTGTGCATGAAGTCGAAGTACATTCACATGAGCATGCTTATTCAAGGGCCGAAACAACCAGGAAATAATATTAATTTGTATCTGGGGCTACTTCAAGAGGAGTTAGACACGTTATGGAAAACACCGGCCAAGACATGGGACGCCAGCAAAGGCGAGTATTTCTACATGAGAGTCGCGCTGATCACGACGGTGCACGACTATCTCGGTTACGGATATGTCGCAGGCCAGGTGTGCCATGGATATTGCGGATGCACACAGTGCATGGATGATACGATGTCTCAGCAGCTAACGTCAAGGAAAGATGGCGGGTCTGGGAAAATCGTGTACATGGGGCATCGAAGATGGCTTGAACAGGACGACCCGTGGAGAAACCGTGGTGATCTATTCAATGGTCAAGCTGAGCATCGAGGACCTCCACGTAAGTGTAGCGGTGCCGAAATCGATGAGCTGTTGAAAAACTGGATGGAGTGCCCCACGCCGGGAAAGACGATGAGAAAGGCGCCAGAGCTGCTGCTGAAGGTATGGAAGACGAGGTCTGTATTCTGGGACTTGGAGTACTAGCACAAACTCGATACACCTCATTGCCTTGATCAAATGCATATCTGTAAGAATGTCCTTGAGAGTTTGCTCGCAACACGGATGAATATGCCGGATAAGGCCAAGGATGGGCCGAAGGCAAGAAAAGACTTGCAATATTTGAAAATCAGGGAAGATCTGCACATGCCGCCCCTAAAATGTCAGATGAGACAGAGACGGAGACAGAGGCACGGGAGAAGAAGGGAAAGAAAATAAAGAAAGAGGATTATTGCTCCCCTTCTTGCTTCACCTTAAGTCAGGCTGAGATCGATCAATTCTTTAAGTGCCTTACCGGATTCAAAGTTAGTTCCGGTTACTGTGGCAAGATAAGCAGATATCTAGACACGAACAAGAAAAGGTTCAGAGGGATGAAGTCCCATGACTGTCATGTGATGATGACGCAGATACTACCTGTTGCCCTTAGAGGGATAATGGACAAGCACATCCGTGACACGCTTATTGGTCTCTGCAACTTTTTCGACGTCATCTCTCGAAAGTAGATCAGTTTGAAGCAGCTTCGTAGGCTACAGGAAGAGATCGTTGTGATACTGAATGAGCTTGAGATGTACTTCCCGCCCGCATTCTTTGACGTGATGGTGCATCTGTGTGTCCATATTGTGGATGACATAATAGACCTGGGGTTGTCATTCCTGCACAACATGATGCCGTTTGAGAGGATGAATGGGATCATCAAAGGATTCATTCGTAACATGTCCCGTCCGGATGGAAGCATCGTCCAGAGCTATGTGCACAAGAGTGCATCTCTTTCTGCGAGAATTTTCTATATGGCACAGGCCAGCCGCCTGGTGTTAGTGTTGGTTTGCCCGTTAACAAGCACGATGGGAAGCTCGAAGGAGAAGGTCACTGCAACGGTCGCAAGGAACTGCACGTGGCATACTCAGATCGATGCAGTGACTTTGACAGAGCAAACTTGGTAGTGCTACAACACCTAGACGAGGTAGATCCTTTCATGGCACTGCACAAAGAAATTATCGCGAAGAAGTATCGTGACTGGGGCGTATGCAGGACAGATGCTGAAGTTACTAGAGAGCACAACTCCACTTTCCTGCATTGGTTCAAAGAGCATATTATTGCTAATCCCCCGGAGCAGGGCTCTAAGGACGGATTGCTCATATACGCCTTAGCACATGGCCCCTCGCCCAACCTCGTAACCTATCAGGCATATGATATCAATGGATACACGTTCTACATGGAGGCCATAAGATATGGACAGTGATGATCAGAACTCAGGGGTGATGATGGAATGCATGACCGGCAGCAACAACGGTGGAACTGAACGATTTTATGGAAGGGTCGAGGAGATCTGGGAGCTTGACTACTCTGGATTGCACAACATGCTAAGAATGTCGAAAGAGAAAGCCGGATTTTCTCTACCATGACTATACCTGACGCCAAGAGCGCTACCGTGAACGCTATCGCAAAAAACGAGCCATGGGTACACGCTAAGCACGTGCAACAATGCTTCTTCATAACCGACCCGCGCAATCCCAGCCGTGTTGTCGTGAGGAGAGGCAAAAGGAACATCATTGGAATGGATGGAGTCGCCAACGAGGAAGACTACGATCCGTACAACAACCCAATGAGGGAAGATGATGATGATGATGAAGTATACGTCAAAAGAAGAATCAATACTACATTACCTAAGAAAAATCGTACTCCACGGAAAACGCAAAGTCACAATGAGGGGCTCAATTATTCTTCGACGAACAAGAAGGGAAAGAAGCTGACTCAAAAACGAAAACGTCAACGCTG
>NC_041389.1:583754523-583754865 GCF_002162155.2 Triticum dicoccoides
CATTACCTAAGAAAAATCGTACTCCATGGAAAAGGCAAAGTCACAATGAGGGGCTCAATTATTCTTCGACGAACAAGAAGGGAAAGAAGCTGACTCAAAAACGAAAACGTCAGCGCTGAGGAACCGTATGTTATCGGTTAAATGATGTAATATATATATATATATATATATATATATATATATATATATATATGTTCCTATTTTGTATACACACTTAGTCATTATTATGCATGGGTCCAATGATGTAATATATACATGTTCCTATTTTGCATACATATTTATCCGTCAAATGATGCAATATATATCGCCCTCCCTTCGTTCACTGTTCTCGGGAAATAAAAG
>NC_041389.1:583755052-583850607 GCF_002162155.2 Triticum dicoccoides
TAATATATATGTTCCTATTTTGTATACATATTTAACCGTCAAATGGTGCAATATATATCGCCTTCCCTTCATTCACTGCTCTCGGAAAAAAAAAGTGAGAGAAAATAAAAGAAAGGAAAAAGGAAAGCTGGTTATAGTAGTAGCGGTTTACTGAAAAAGAGCTACAGCTAGTCAAGGTAGCAGTAGCGTTTTCCTTAAAAACCGCTATAGCTACTTGTTTTAGTAGTAGTGTGTTTGGTATAAATGTGCTACTTCTACGTACACTTAACCCAAAATCCTCCCTCTCTCTACTTCATCCCGCCTCTTTTCCCCCCAAATCCCCACTCTCTCTGCCCCGTCGCACCGCCGCGCCCCAGCGCTTGCCCCCGACCCCGGTGTCGGTGTCAAAACCGGCGGATCTCGGGTAGGGGGGTCCCGAACTGTGCGTCTAAGGCTAATGGTAACATGAGACTAGGGACACGATGTTTACCCAGGTTCGGGCCTTCTCGATGGAGGTAATACCCTACTTCCTGCTTGATTGATCTTGATGATATGAGTATTACAAGAGTTGATCTACCATGAGATCGTAGAGGCTAAACCCTAGAAGCTAGCCTATGGTATGATTGTTGTTGTCCTACGGACTAAACCCTGTGGTTTATATAGACATCGGAGGGGGTTAGGGTTACACAGAGTCGGTTACAGAGAAGGAGATCTATCATCCGAATCGCCAAGCTTGCCTTCCACGCAAAGGAGAGTCCCATCTGGGACGAAGTCTTCAATCTTGTATCTTCACAATCCAACAGTCCGGCCAAAGTACATAGTCCGGCTGTCCGGATACCCCCTTATCCAGGACTCCCTCAGTAGCCCCTGAACCAGGCTTCAATGACGATGAGTCCGGCGCGCAGATTGTCTTCGGCATTGCAAGGCAGGTTCCATCTCCGAATACTCCAAGGTAAATTTCAAACACTTAAGTCGTGTCCGGCTCTGGAAGACAAATTTCACATACCACCGTAGAGAGAACAATAATCCACAAATCTGATAACTCCTCATAGCGTGACATCACGCCACGGCCCGGCCATTATTCGAACCATTTTTTACAACAAGCTATCGCACACATTGCGAGGCGGTTTCCTTGGCACGTCTTGTCGAAGTAAAGATCGTGTCCTCGTTATTGCCGGATCCTCATCAATACGGGTATGGATAACCCCACCATGCCTGTTGGCATGACTCCGTATTTTTAGGCAAGTCCCAAACGGTTATGCTGGGGATGCTTGATATCCTCCCCCCTTTATAGAGGGGTCAAGGCCTATCCCTTTCTTACCACGCTTGCGCCTTTCAGCCTCTTGAGTTCCAACACCCGAAGCTCAAGCTTAAGCACTTCGGATCTTCAATCATGTCCGGATCCAACCTTCAAGGTCGGTGGATGGCCTCCTCTGTCACAGAGGAGGACATTGCGAAGCTCAGGGAGGCCAGATATTTGACCATCGACGTTAAGCACAGGCTTCCCGCCCTGGGCAGGTCATCCCCACTCCTGAACCCAACGAGAGTGTCGTATTTTTTTCTCACTTCCTCCGAGGCTTGGGTACTAGAAGCAATTCTTTCTTGCAAAGAACCCATTTCTGTACTAAGAGTAGGTTGATAACCCACTGCGGAGGGCATTCTCCCTAATAAAGGGGATACCTCTGATCCTCTTACTCTTGATCCCTTCGTGAGAGGGCTCATGTTCTATTACAGGCTAGATTTTCACGATCTAGCTCCGGATTCCATCCTCCACATCTCGTCGTTCATCGTCGTGTGTGAAGCCTTCCTCCACATCACCCCACACTTCGGCCTATGGCTCAAGACCTTCAATGTGAAGCCGAAGGTGATTGAGGGACGACACGCGGAGTGTGGAGGCGCTGCAATAAGCAAAAACGCCGATGTTCCATGGCCAGAAGGTTCCTTCCCGGAGGTGTCTGATCTGTGGCAACGGAGGTGGTTCTATGTCACATATCCCAGAGGCACAACGTGGGTGGCTGCCCCTGCCTTCCATCCGGTCCCTCCGCCTCAACTGGCATCATGGGCCAATGTGGGACTAGACTGGGGGGCTGCTAATGATGTACCGACATTGCAGAGCCGTATTCAGGAGCTTCTTGAGAGGGATATCAATCTTGTCAAAATCATTCAGGTAATGCTAGTTCGGCGGATCCTGCCATGCAAATGTCGGCCTCTCCAGATGTGGAAGTTTAATCCGGAAGGTCCGCGAACCATTCAGCACTTCTTCGGCATGACGCTCAAAGGGATGCATAAGTTATTCCTCGGACCACAAGTAAGGTGTCCGGACACCATCGAGGATGCGGGCCTGAGGTGCAACCGCCCAGATACCCAAGTAAGTAACTCTATAACCGAACACTTTGCTTATGTTTGATACAACATTATTCTGAAAACCTGTCCACGGCCAGGATTGGCTCAGCAAGGCGGAGAGGATCAGGTGTCCGGCCCCACTTCCCAAAGGCTTGCCTAGTCCGGCAATAGCCAGGATGCTTAGACGCGCATTAAGCCAAGTGCCCTTGGGGAAAGGGGAAGAGAAGAATAGAGAAACCGATCTCCACACATTGCACATCCAAACTGGGGGAATTACTGTCTCCATGAAGGAGGATAATCGGGGAGGTTTTTCCAAGGTTTCCTCCCCCCACTGGAAGAAAAGGGCTGCCTCCGAAGACTTGGATATGGAGGTGCCTAAGCAAGGGAAGAGAGCTTCACCAGGGGGCCCTGCCCCGAAGGGCGTCCTCACCGCATCGTGCCCGCGAATGGGCCAGCCCTCCACCAAGCTGTAAGTTAATAAACAAGAAGTTATTGCTTATTCCTCTGAAAATAATAACCAGGATCTATATTTTTTTGCAATCCGTCTAGTAGCTCGTCTCAACAGGGTTCGTCTTTGGGGGATCTTCTTCCGGAGATGATGGAGAGTGAAACCCCGCCTGCCTCTCCGCCCCATGGGGCAGGCGCTTCGGAGGTGTCGTCACGGAGGAGTCCAGATCTGCTGAGGCCAGAAGTTAACACTTCGGCCGCCCCGAGCCCGCCGCGTTCGGCTCCCATGGAGGGCAATGAGAAGGGTTCAGGACAGTCCGGTGCCCAGCCGAACATACTAACGGGCCTCCTGGAGCAAGTTGTTCTCTCGGAGGAGCACCATACGCTAATAGGTACGGTGTTGGAGAAGATTTCGTCCGCCACGAGCGGGTTAAATGAAGCTTTTGGAAGCTTGCTCAAAGGCTTCGAGGTACGCGATAAAATACACAATTTTTGGTTGTACCGCACGCACTAGGTGTGCTCCATATAAATAGTAGCCCCTGAGACTTTGGTTGCCAGCCCTAGGCGGCAAACGGGGGATCACACTTCTCAGGCAATGATCATACTGCATTCATGCGCAGGTTGCTAAGGGTCCGGCGGTAGACCGGACATCTGAATTCGCCGAACTGAGGTGACAGATTGATGTGGTGGATGCCGACATCACGCTTGTAAACAAGCGGCTTGACGAGTCACAGAGTATGCGCTCGTTTTTTCCTCATTTGTTTAGGAAATATTAAGAGGATTGTAATATTAATATGGTATGATGTGGCTCCAGGCGGAGCTGCTGCCATTGAGGCCCTGAGGGCGGAACTTGCCCTAGCCAAGGAAGAAGCCCGGGTTAGCAATGTGGCTGCCCTAAAGGCAGCCGAAGACTTGAGAGCCGAACAGGCTGCTTATCGCCGAAGCAAAGAAAAGATAGCCGAGATGGCTGTGGAGCTGAAGGATGCCGCCGGCCGGTATGAGCTTCTCGAGAAGGAGAATCAGGCAAAGGCGGCTGACCTAAAGAAGGCCCTGGATGCGGCTAAGAGACGCGCTCTGAAATTAGAGACGCGCGGGAGGAACTTCGACAAGCCGGAGAAATCGTGGCTGGAAGCCCCTATTTGTTGCGGATGAAGTTCTTGAATCCAAAGTATGCTCCTTCTGATCGGCTTTGGAGTGTTTTAGATGAGTATGCAGACTTGGCGAAAAGTGCTACTGATGCGACCAAGTTATTCAAGGATCACAAAGATAATGAAATAGAAAGGTTGTTCTGGTCGCAATTTAGCGCTCCAACGCGCTCATTGCCATTGAGTGAGAGGATGGCCGCTATAGCCGAGCTCCATAGGTTGTCCGGTCTTGCAATGAGGTCTGTAATAGACCGTCTATGGCCGAAGGGACCGAGGACGGACAATTACTTTGGTTTAGTGCAGCAATTATTTGGTGCCGGATCATGAATCGATGCCGTGAAAAGGTCGGCGTGCATAGAGGGTGCACAGATGGCTCTTGCCCGTGTTAAGACCTATTGGGCAGATATGGAAGCCACCAGCATTGCAACCCAGAGTCCGGCAGGAAGCCAGGGCCCAGCCGAGCACTATTTTGAGTAGGTCATAGAAGGTGCCCATATAATAGAGGCTCAGTGCTCGAAGAATGTCATGTTTGAGTGACAAGTCGATTAATTGTAAACAATTATGTGTTAAATATGGAGGCTGTGTTTATACTTTTTGCCTGAAGGCGCTATAATGCCTCCTGCGCGGCCGTTTATATATGCATATAACTTGAAAGTTAGCAGTTGTTGGCTTTAGCCCCCACGCATATAATGCAGGGGTGTTCAAAAAAATATGCGTAATCACACTTGATCCAACGTCTTGGTCCATTAAGGAGGTGATCGCACGTCGAACTAGACGACCGGACTATATAGCTGTAACACTTTCACTTAGCCATAGGAGTTTAATGGTGGGGCTACTATGTAGCCCCTAGTACTTCCGCATGCATACGGATAGGGGAGCGTATGTACGTGACCGGGAAACGGTCCTTCATTAATGCGGAGGAATCCTATAGATTCCGGTGAGTCTTTGAGTGGTTGACTAGTCTCTCGTTGTATCATGACAGTCAGTTTTCGGCTTTCTCTACTCAGGTGCTCATCCGGAATAACCAGGGCACAATCGCAGTAGTTCTCCTTTGGCCGCCTTAGCCGATAGAACGGAACGTAAGGCAGCAAACCCAGGAGCCGGGCAAACCCAACATTTGACCAAAGACATGATTCGGAGATGATGCATATAAGGCCAAACTCGTGATGCCGAACACTCCCGAAGGTGTTCGGACTTTATAACATATACTGGGCTGAGCAACGCCCTTGATTATGAACCCTGTATTTCCAGGTACGTGTATTAATCTGTCGTGGCGAAATGCCTATAACGTCAGTATCCGCTATGGGTGTGTTGAATACCCACGGGATGTCAAGCAACAAAAGACAGTAAAGAAGGTTTACACAGGGGCTTAATCTAAAGAGAAACCTTTGAGCGGGGCCCTGCTGCACGTCTGCGCCTTTGTCTCTGTTGTGCCGTATCCTGGAAGGGTGTCGCACGAATAGTATCTGAAAAAACAAAAACTCATGTAAAAGAGTAAGCATGCGAGAAGTTGGTTATTCTCAATGGATGTTAGAAATATGAGATATTGGCCTATTAATAAGGCAAGCCGAATTGTGGGCTTTATTACATGTTTGTAGCCCCTGGTATCATTTATGGGATATATGTATGGCACCCAGCTCGGGTTTATCCGAGCTATTGTTGACGGTGGTGCACTGGACTCGTCTAACCGTGTTTGTGGTCTTAACGATCGATCATGCGTTATGATGGGAGAGGCCGCTTAGTGTCCGGATACGAGAGCCACCGTATACTGCTCTGTGTCTCCACTAACAGTTATGATGCCACGTAGACCGGGCATCTTAAGTTTGAGGCAGGCGTAGTTCGGTACTGCATTAAAGCAAGCAAAGGCCGTTCTTCCGAGTAATGCATGATAACCGCTGCTGAAGGGCGCGATGTCAAAGAGTAGTACCTCGCTTCTGAAGTTGTTGGGAGAACCGAATGTCACCTCTAATACGAGGGAGCCCCAGCCGCAGGCCTCAATGCCTGGTATCACTCCTTTAAAGGTGGTGTTACTTTGGCTGATTCTGGATGGGTCTATCCCCATCTTGCGAACAGTGTCCTGATATACCAGATTAAGACTACTGCCGCCGTCCATTAGGACTTGAGTGAGATGGTATCCATCAATTATTGGGTCGAGCACCAAGGCAGCCGATCCTCCATGCCGGATACTGGCCGGGAGGTCCCTGTGATCAAAAGTGATCGGGCAGGCCGACTAGGGGTTGAATTTGGGGGAAACGGACTCTAAGTGATTTGCGTGGACCATGTTTACTGTTTTGACTTCTGGTGGGAATTTTTTGTCCCCCCAGTGTTCGGCTGGCGAGGCTCACCCTCGTCTTCACTTGGCGTTTCCCTTCCCTTGTGTTCGGCGTTTAACTTGCCGGCCTGCTTGAAGACCCAACATTCTTTGTGAGTATGATTTGCAGGTTTTTTGGGGGTGCCATGGATTTGGCACAATCTGTCCAGGACTTTATTCAGGCCGGACGGTCCCTCTTTGCTGCCTTTAAATGGCTTCTTTCCTTGACCGGGTCGAGAGCCCCTGAATCTGGCGTTGACCGCCGTGTTGTCCGGACTTTCTTCATTGTTCCGACGCTTGTTCTTATTGCGCCGTGGCTTCCCGTTGCCATCTCGTATTTCGGATGTGCCTGGGTCACTGGTGCCTCTACGGGCCAACCAGCTGTCTTCGCCCGCACAAAAGCGGGTCATAAGGCTTGTCAAGGCCGCCATCGTCCTTGGCTTTTCTTGGCTGAGGTGTCTGGCCAGCCACGATTCCTAGATACTGTGCTTAAAGGCCGCTTGGGCTTCGGCATTCGGACAGTCGACAATTTGATTCTTCTTAGTGAGAAATCTGTTCCAAAGCTTCCGGGCTAACTCTCCAGGCTGTTGTATTATGTGACTTAAGTCATCTGCGTCCGGAGGTTGGACATAGGTCCCTTGAAAATTGGCCCTGAAAGCGTCCTCAAGTTCCTCCCATATTCCAATTGAATTTTCAGGGAGGCTTTTCAACCAGTGCCGAGCTGGCCCTTTCAACTTGAGGGGAAGGTATTTGATGGCATGGAGGTCATCCCCACGAGCCATGTGGATGTGGAGGATAAAATCTTCAATCCAGACCCCAGGGTCTTTCGTTCTGTCATATGCCTCTATATTCACGGGTTTGAATCCTTGTGGAAATTCGTGGTCCAGCACCTCATCGGTGAAGCACAGAGGGAGCACAGCCCCTCTGTATCTGGATATGTCACGGCATGTTGTTGGCTGTTGTTGTGTCCGGTGTTGATTCTGAACTGGTATTCGATCAGTGTGATCATTTTGGTGACCATAATCCCGCGTCGGAGCGTTTCCTCTAGATCCGTAGATGGACCAGGCCGCACCGGCCTTTTTGTCCAGGAGCTCACGTAAATTGTGTGCGGCATCAGTGGCTGCTCTATCGCGGCCATGAAGTGGTTGGTCCGACCGAATGGCCGTATTGTTCTTTGGCGGAATGGGCTCTGCAGCCTCATCGTCGAATTCGGGCAGCAGCTTGCATTTCGGGTAGCTCTTTGTGTGGCGATCGTCGCCACATTTTCCTTCAATGTCTAGCACCTTATTCCATCTTTGTTTAAGCGTATCCTGCACGGCTTTAAACCTTTGCTTCTGCTTCTTTAGGCTCCTCGCCATGGCCATAAGCCTTCTGCGGAGGTTATCTTGTTCCAAACGTTTTTCTGGGACGATGAATGCATCATCAACCGGGTTGTCCTCCTCTCCGGAGGCCGTTTGATGAGTTCAGCCCTCGGTATCGTTATGATCGGGCGTCTGTTCCACGTGGCCTGGCTCTTCTTGCTCCATCACTGGGTTCATATTGTTGCCTTTGGATTCAACCGGAGTTTCATTTTTCCTTGCGCTATCATCGCTATTTTTACTGTGACTAGACTTAGAGCGGCGCTTGCGCCGTATTTCTTACTTTTGTCCGGGGCTTTATCCTCCGTTGTGTCCTTTTTGTCACCGTTTTCCTCCTTAGGCATGTCCACCCTGTAGATGTCATATGATGAAGTGGCGGTCCAGCGCCCCATGGGCGGTGGTTCCAGATCGTCCCCTGCATCGACGTCCATACCGTCGATGTCGTCAGAGTCGAAATCAAGCATGTATGTTAGGTCATCGACAGTGGCTATGAAGTGGGTGGTGGGTGAGAGGCAATTTTCTTCGTTGTCCGTGTCCCACTCGGGCTGGACATAGTTCGGCCAAGAGTCTTCTGACAAAGAGAGAGACTTTAATGAATTAAGCACTTTGCCCAAGGGGGAGTGCTGAAAGATATCCGCGGCGGTGAACTCCATTACTGGAGCCCAATCGGACTCGATGGGCTCGGGCGCGCGCGGTTCGGAACCCACATCCGGACACAGGTCCGGGGGCCCGGTGACGCAGATTCCCTTAACGGCAAAGTCTGTGTTCGGCTCTACCGCCGAAGAGTATGCGGCCTTCGAGGTGAGGTCCATCTACCCATCCTCGGACAACGCGATCTGCCCCGGATTTAGGTCCGGAGCAGCTGCAGGGGCGATATCCCAAATACTATCCGACAGCAGATTTAAGTCGTGTTTGTCATGATTGTTCGACACTCCTGACATAGGCCCGAATCCATCGAAGATCAAGTCTCCGTGGATATCGGCCGTGTAATTCAAGTTTCCGAACCTGACCTGATGGCCAGGGGCGTAGCTGTCGATCTGCTCCAGATGGACAAGCGAGTCGGCCCGCAGTGCGAAGTCACTGAACACGAAGATATGTCCGGGGAGAAAAGTCTTGCCCTGGACTGCATTGTTGAAGGTTGAGGGATCCATCGAGCCTTAGAGCGACGACACAGAGGAACTCTCAATGAAAGCACCAATGTCGGTGTCAAAACCGGCGGATCTCGGGTAGGGGGTCCTGAACTGTGCGTCTAAGGCTAATGGTAACAGGAGACTGGGGACACGATGTTTACCCAGGTTCGGCCCCTCTTGATGGAGGTAATACCCTACTTCCTAATTGATTGATCTTGATGATATGAGTATTACAAGAGTTGATCTACCACGAGATCATAGAGGCTAAACCCTAGAAGCTAGCCTATGGTATGATTGTTGTTGTCCTACGGACTAAACCCTTCAGTTTACATAGACACCGGAGGGGGCTAGGGTCACACAGAGTCGGTTACAGAGAAGGAGATCTATCATCTGAATCGCCAAGCTTGCCTTCCACTCAAAGGAGAGTCCCATCCGGACATGGGATGAAGTCTTCAATCTTGTATCTTCACAGTCCAATAGTCCGGCCAAAGTACATAGTCCGACTTTCCGGATACCCCCTTATCCAGGACTCCTTCATTTGGCGCTCGCCCCCGACCCGGCCCTCGCCCCCGACCCCGACGCGCCACGCCTCCCTCCTCTGCTTCCTCCCCTCCCAACCTCGATCGTCGAAGGGCCTGCCTCCTCGCCCCTGCACCCTCTGTAACCCCCCCTCTCTCTCCGCTAGCTAGGATTAATTAGGTTAATTAGGTTATTTATTTAGTTATGAATTTAGCTAGGTTGAATTTATATGCAAATTTAGGTACGCTGAATTTAGGTAGGCTGGATTTATATGCAAATTTTAACTGGACATGTGATATGTGGACATGTCATGTTTTGGACATATCATGTTTGGAATTTGGACATGTGATGTTTTGGTTCAATTTTGGTAAATGATCCGAGTGGCCTATGTTACGCCGGAATGTTGATTCATTTCCGTTCCAGTGAATTTCAAGCGCTCGATATGTCCATTTTTTTAGCAAAGGTCATGCCAAAATTTTCCATGAATTTTGGCATGATTTGTGCTAGATAGTAGGCATATCGAGTGCTGGCACATAGATTTCTTTTTTATGTCATTTCTCATTTTTCATACTTTTAGAAATAAATGAGGAGACTTAATCATAGGAAACATGTCGAACAACGAAGAAACTGGGCCTTCTGACCAAGATGCAGACGAGATGGATTATGAGGGTGAACAAGAGTACCTCGACTATTTGACTTCTAAGCAAGGTTTGCAGGTCGGCCTCGATGATGGTACTAATGCCGACATCGACACCGACGGCACCGGCACTGATGGCGGCGCCGAGACCGACGAGGAAGGTACCGGCGGGGAAGATACCGGCGGGGAAGGTACCAGCGCCGATGCCGCTACCAAAAAGAAGAAGCATAAGAAGCAGAGCATACGAAAACCTAACAAGCTAGGGATTGGACGACTAGTGATCACAAAGATGGCCCTTGGCAAGTTTGAGCCATTAGAGCCGGAAGAACCTCGCAAGTGCTATGGGAACCAAGTAGGATGCATCCTACGGGAATGCGCGAGCATCAACGACGATGACTTAAGGAGTAAAGAACATTTGACGCGGTTGCTCCTAACGAAGATGCACAAGAGATTCAAGTTCCTCGGCCGGGATGATAACATAGAACAACCGTGGGATGATCCGAAGATGACAAAGATTAACAATCACGCCATGGGCATGTTCAACAATGATTTGGCCTCCTAGAAAGGGAGGGTGAAACGAGCTATTGAGGCTGAGGAACCCTTGTCCAATATTCTGGAGGAAAATCCGACACTTACGGAAGAGGAGTTTGAAAAGTTCAAGGACACTTGCGCTACCAAGTCAGCCAAGGCTAAGGCTGCAAAATTGAAGAGCCTTCAGCAAAGGAACACGGGGAAGCATCGCCTCGAAAGTCGTGGCTACCTCGGTAAAAGGCCCATACGGGATAAGGAGGATGTAGAACGTGAAGCCGCAGGTCTCCCAGACCCCTTCATGAAGTTCACCAACCCCTTGGAGCGTGACTTCATCAGGGCCCGCTACAAGTGGGACAAGGAAAAAAGGTTTTTACACGGACCAGATCACGAGGAAATTGATTAGACTACTGCTAATTATTCTTTTAGCACTTTACATTTAGCTCCATATCTAGTTGACTACACATTCCTAAACAGTTCATGCTCCTTCTGCAGGAGAAGCAACACCAGCTTGCAGCCAAAAGCCCTACTTCTCCGATGAGGCCCAAGTGGGACACCCCTCTCAACCGGGCCTTGAACGAACTTAAGGGACTCCCTTTGGGCCAGCGGCCGCAATATGATCGTGTGCACGGCGCTGGAGACGGCGCCACGTGGAAGGTGTTTTACAAGGAGGGCCCGGAGGCCAAGAAGCAGAAAAAGAAGTTTAGTCAGGCGGACATCGACGCGAAGGTGAAGCTTGTGGTCGAGAAAAAAGCAGCTGAGGACGCGGGAAAAACAGCCGAGGAGAAAAATGAGTTGCTACCGCAGGCAGTCAATGCAGTTGTAACTGCCTGCAGAAATGATTTTGCTACTAACTTGGTTCCAGCTATCATCAACTGGACGAAGGAACATCCAGACAAGACGGTACATGATTTCCCGATGCCCAGTTTTGTCGGGAGCAACTCCATGAACAACAACAACACCGCACCATCACTTGCTCACGCAACCGGGCCTCCTCTCGTAGTCGCTCCCGCTCATAGCAGCCCGTCCTCCATAGTCACTAATCATATGACTGATGATCGAAGTCTTCTCATGGACTCAACCTTACGTCCATCCGACAAGAGTCAAATCACATTTGCTGACACTGGTAAAGGCAAGGTGTTTGGTCTAGGTAGAGTTGCAATCTCAAAGGATCAACACATGGATAAAGTGATGCTTGTTGAATCCCTTGGATTCAACTTAATGTCTATCTCAATGCTTTGTGACTTAAACATGATTGTGATATTTGGAAAATATCGTTGCCTTGTACTAATAGAATCTGACAAGTCTCTAGTCTTTGAAGGGTATAGGAAAGGTGATCTATACATGGTAGATTTCTCAGCAGGTCCACAGCTTGCCGTATGTCTTCTTGCAAAAGCTTCAGAATGCTGGCTCTGGCATCGAAGGCTAGGGCATGCTGGCATGAGGAACTTGCACACTCTCATCAAGAAGAAGCATGTCATAGGCATCGAAGGTGTCAAGTTCAAGAAAGATCATTTGTGTGGTGCTTGCGAAGCTGGGAAGATGACGAGGGCCAAGCACCCCTCGAAGACAATCATGACGACATCTCAACCCTTTGAGCTGTTGCACATGGACTTATTTGGCCCTACTCACTACTCTACCCTCACAACAACAGCGTGTCTCTATGGCTTCGTCATTGTTGATGACTACTCAAGATATACATGGGTGCACATAATTCTCTAAAAGACTGAAGTACAAGATGTCTTCAGACGATTCGCAAATCGAGCAATCAACAATTATGGTGTCAAGATCAAGCATATCAGAAGTGATAATGGCACTGAATTCAAGAACACCGGCCTTGATCTGTATCTGGATACAATGGGAATCACTCATGAATTTTCTGCTCCATACACACCTCAGCAAAACGGCATTGTAGAGCGAAAAAACAGAACCCTCATCGAGATGGCTCGAACAATTCTTGACGAGTACAAGACACCAAGAAAATTCTGGCCTGAAGCCATTGATACAGCTTGTCACATCATCAATCGTGTCTACATACATAAGCTTCTGGGCAAAACATCCTATGAGCTCCTTACTGGCAAGAAGCCAAATGTCAGCTACTTCAGAGTTTTTGGAGCTAGGTGCTGGATCAAGGATCCCCATCACAAGTCAAAATTTGAACCCAAACCTCACGAAGACTTCATGCTTGGCTATGGAAAGGATTCGCACTCTTACAGAGTCTTCAACCTCTTCCACTACAGAATCGTTGAAACAGTGGATGTGCGATTTGATGAAACCAATGGTTCACAACGAGAGCTCCTGCCAAGCACACTTGATGAAGCTCCTTCCAGTGAATCTATCAAGCTGATGGGAACTGGTGAGATCATGCCCTCTGAAGCATAGCCTGAAGAGGAACTTATCATTTCTGCACCAAACCAACCTGAAGACAATTCTCAGACTGAAGACAATACTTCCAATGATGACAATGATCAACATGAGCAAGGTCTTCGTCCAGTTCATCCTCGTGTTGCAAATGAAGTACAAATTGAGAAGATAATTGATAGCATCAACGCACCTGGTCCACTTACTCGATCAAGAGCAACACAGTTAGCAAATTTCTGTGGGCATTTTTCATTCGTATCAATATCTGAACCCAAGGAAGTTTCTGAAGCCTTTATGGAACCTGAATGGATTCAAGCCATGCAAGAAGAACTTCAATAGTTCAAGCTGAATAATGTTTGGGAACTGGTCAAGCGCCCTGACCCTCGCAAGCATAACATTATTGGCACAAAATGGATATATCGGGACAAACAAGATGAGCATGGTCAAGTCATCAGAAACAAAGCACGTCTTGTGGCACAAGGATATACTCAAGTTGAAGGAATTGACTTCGACGAAACATTTGCTCATGTTGCTAGGCTTGAAGCTATTCGCATACTGCTAGCCTATGCCAATCACCACAACATGTTGCTATATCAAATGGATGTGAAAAGTGCTTTCCTCAACGGCAAGATTGAAGAAGAAGTGTATGTTGCTTAACCACCTGGCTTTGAAGATCCAAAACATCCTGATATGGTGTACAAACTCAACAAAGCACTGTATGGCCTCAAACAAGCTCCTCGTGCTTGGTATGATACAATCAAAGACTTCCTGAAGAGCAAGGGCTTCAAACCAGGATCTCTAGATCCCACACTCTTCACGAAGACATATGATGGTGAACTGTTTGTGTGCCAAATATATGTGGATGACATAATCTTCGGCTGCACCAACCAGAAGTATAGTGATGAGTTTGGATACATGATGCAAGAGCAATATCAGATGTCCATGATGGGTGAGATGAAGTTCTTCCTTGGTCTTCAAATTCGTCAACAAAGAAATGGCGTCTTCATATCTCAAGAAAAATATCTCAAAGACTGCCTGAAGAAGTTCGGCATGCAAGATTGCAAAGGCTACACGACGCCAATGCCAGCCAAACATCATCTTGGTCCCGACGACAATGGTAAAGAGTTCGATCAAAAGGTATATCGCTCCATGATTGGTTCTTTACTTTACCTATGTGAATCTAGGCCAGATATTATGCTTAGTGTTTGCATTTGTGCTCGATTCCAAGCGGCACCAAAGGAATCGCATCACTTAGCTGTGAAGCGAATTCTTCGATATTTGGCTTACACCCCAACACTCAGATTATGGTATCCAAAGGGCTCAAGGTTTTATTTGGTTGGATTCTCGGATGTTGATTATGCTGGTGACAAGCTGGATCGCAAGTCAACATCAGGAACATGTCACTTTCTGGGACGATCACTTGTCTGTTGGTCTTCAAAGAAGCAGAACTGTGTATCACTCTCAACTGCTGAATCTGAATACATTGCTGCTGGATCCTGTTGTGCTCAGCTTCTGTGGATGAAGCAAACTCTCAAGGACTATGGCATCGATCTGAAACAAGTACCTCTCTTCTGCGACAACGAAAGTGCCATCAAGATAGCCAACAATCCAGTTCAACACTCGAAGTCAAAGCACATTGAAATTCGTCATCATTTTCTCAGAGATCATGTCATGAAGAAAGATATCGACATCATTCACGTCAACACTGAAGAACAACTGGCAGATATCTTCACAAAGCCCTTGGATGAGAAAAGGTTTTGCAAGTTACGGTGTGAGCTAAATATCTTGGAATCCTCTAATGTCCTATGATCAGGCACACATCCTAACACTTATGCATATTGATGACTTAGATGTGCAACACACGAAGTAAGGTATATCTTCAATCAATGAAGACTTACACTCTGAGTGTGAATACATTAACATGGAATTTGACTTCGGAGCGCCACGATAATTGTGCGCCGTGTCTGGGTCTAATACTTCCTATACGGTGGGTAACGCCACCACCAAATTTCT
Source organism: Triticum dicoccoides (assembly GCF_002162155.2). NCBI lineage: Eukaryota > Viridiplantae > Streptophyta > Magnoliopsida > Poales > Poaceae > Triticum > Triticum dicoccoides. The sequence continues at coordinate 583,769,824 of NC_041389.1, forward strand.
CTGTTTGAAGTGTTTCACTCATGGCATTACTTTTGCAAAGACTTCGCATTTGGTTTGTCTTCAGTTTCAATTTATCTTCATGATTTTTTGTGCTATGATGATTTGATTGCATATATATATATATATATGTATATATATATATATATATACACTAGCGTTCTGTCCTCTACAGCATTCACTTATAGCTATGTCTTCAAATTGAATCTTTTGAACTAAGTGAATGTGATCGGACCCTAACCTCTCTATGCTTTCTATCTCAAACTCTATCTGTCCAAATCATTTGCATTCTATTGAAACTGTCGAATGTCTTCTCTGCGTCCTAGTCAGCAGAAGACACAGAGACAAACATCAAGTCCTATTTAAATAATTCATCTTTATTGTCGATATCCGGAGAAGCCGGAACGAACATCCAACAAACTTGGCGGGCGTGGGAACGTGGGACAACTCTAAGTATGTTGCATGCTTGCCACGTGTCCCACGGATGTGAACAGACAGGGGCACCTGCGTAATTGCCCTGTGCCGCACACCTACTTATAAATACGTGTCCCCTGCGGTAAGGAAAACCTTCTTCCACCTCTCCACCTCGTCAAAACCCTAGCACCACCGCTAGCTCTCGACGACACCGGCGACGAAGCGCTTAGCTGCCGCGACTTCTTCGACGCTGTCCTCACACCGGCCGCGGACATCGTCCTCTCCGCCGTCGCCGTAGGTGTCCTCCGTCGCCAAGTTAGGGCACGGTGGGCTGAACTGCTCGGTCTTCTATTCATCCCTTCTAGCAGTTCTTCGTGCGGTAATTATAACTCTATTTTTACCACCTTTTTGATCTTCATAGATTCATCCTATTTACCGAAAGTGGTTTCTACCTACTCAATGTTAGATCTATTCTGTCTGCATCTCATAATGCCTAGTCTATTCACTTAGATTTCCTATCTAGTTTGATTCCTCACTTGTACTTATTCACGGATTGGTACAAATCTGGAACCAACTCACCTCATATAAGTGAATGTCTTCCCATCATGAGGTCAATGTCTTCAAACTGGTTTATCTTCAAAATCTTCTGAGAATGCATATGACCTCTTCCCCTTCCCTCGCATCTCTAATGATGTCACAGGTACATGTCCGTGGGAGAATCCCTAGGTTCTCATAGTCTGCATTCGTTTGCAAAATTCTTACAGCAACACATTGATTCTCCTGAAGCCAGTTCCTGTCTGACCAGCAAGCGAAAACCTTTGAAGCCTTTGAACATATTGAAACCGTTCAATTTGAAGTTCATGGCTACGGAGAAATCTGTCAGGAAGGGTGGAAGACAGCGTCGTGGGGGAACTTCAAAGGATCTGCCTGATGATCTGGCAGAAATGTATAAAACAGATCCTGAAGAAGATTACAATTAGCGCAAGACTTGAATCCAATGGATTCGACGCTATTGGGCTGAACAGTGGTACAAGTACAAGTTCGTCACCCAGGAGTACGCAGAGAAAAACGCTATCAAGAGCCCTTGGGGTGATATTCTCTATCGAGGCCTTCCCCCCAAGAACAAAGCTGAAGCCATTGCGCAAGAATTCTATCCTTGCATGGTCCATGGACCACAGCCTGAAGAAGCCGACCCATCATCATTGCTCTGGTGTCGTGACAACAATATCTTCAAGCGCAACCTCCAGTTTGCTAAGGCTTTGGCAAAGGAAAACAAAGAAGTCATGGGGATTAGACTTCAATCCTGGCCCCTCTGCTCCCCGTGAGGATGGCACATGTGAAGCTAAAGAAAACAGAATTGGCCCCTTTGCAAACTTTGATGGTCTCATCTCCTACATCAAGGTACAAGGTGCCAAAGTGGATCATTCTGAGAATGATGCTGATTCTGATGAAGCCCCAGCTCCTACTCCAAGGCCGCAGAAGCCAAAGAAAATTAAGGCTTCATCATCAGCTGCACCTCCAAAAGCTTCTCGTGTGAAGCCATTGGCCACTGCACCTCCTGAAGCCAGTGTGCAGTCTGAAGATCAATCCCGTATCTCCAAGAAGACGGATAAGAAAAAGCAACTTGTCAGGCGTACTAATCAAGCTCTGACTCCTGCTGCTATTCTGCGTGAAGAGCCCATTGATCTGTCTAGTGATGAAGATCTTGCTGATGATGCCCTTGAGTAGCTGATAAAGAGCAAGGAAGAAGCAGAAATCTTCAACAACTTGCCTCTCTTTAATGTGGCAGTTCTCCATAACTTCATTGATGAATGGTTTGACACACCAAATCTAAGCTTTGAAGATTTGCAGCTTCCCATTGGCCTCAGCGTCTCCTTCAATGGCGCCATTGCTTTTGAGCTAGCTCTTGCTTAGCGCATCGTTGAGCTGAAGAACAAAATTGATTATGAGAAGGCTCAATTCAAGAAGCATGTGGCGAAGCTCAGTGTTCAAGACGTTAGAAACTTCAAGGTCATGCTGCATGAGCTTAAAGAAGCTTTTCTGAAGAAGCGCCAAGAAGCTCAAGGCTCTCGTGAGCGCATGAAGAGTTTGCCTGATAAGTGTGTGCTTGCCTATAATGAGGCTGAGAAACGCAAGTCACTTGGCAGTCCTGGCATTGACCCCAGGATGGCTGCAAAGAAAAAGAAGAAGCTTCCTGCTGACCAGCCTGCACCTTCAAGCCAAGAAGCTCCTCGCATTATCTTCTCAAGTAGCATGACTGGCTTGAAGCCAAAGGTCACCACAACCGCTTCAGAATAGAAGAAGACGAGAGTTGCCGAGGCTGAAGCCAGAAAGAGGAAGAATACTGAAGCCTCTGATGCCGCTCCCTCCAAGAAGAAGCGCAAGACCAAGAAGAATCGGGCTGCTACCATAGAGCCCCTTGTTGTTGAACCCATCTCAGTGGTTCATCCTGCATCCACTACCCAAGAACTTCGCATGACTGTTCATGAGCCTGCTTCCACAGAGGCTCCTGAAGCTGAAGAGATTCCAGCAGTTGATCTCACCGCTGCTGAAGACATTGGTCATCATGACAATGTTGAAGATGATGAAGTTCTTCCTCAAATTGAATATAATGTGGTATCATCGCCTGTTCGTATGAACAGCGAAATCATCAGCATTGGTTGTCCTCTGATGCCAATTGCTCAGGATGCTTCATGGGCGGATCGCCCGCAAGAACAAGATTCCCCAAGTACTCCCCAACAACAATAACCAGCTACACCACCCGTGCAAGAAGAACAAGAAGACTTTGAGGCCCAGCCAACTCCATCTCCAAAGGCGTTGCTAGCACTTCGCAGGCTTCGCAAAGGACCAAGGCCTCAAGTCCCTCTTATGAGCATTCCAGAAGGAGAAGTTCATCATCAACCAGCTGCTGAAGCCACTCCTGTTGTGAATGTCTCTGAGTCTGAAGCACCAGCTGCTGAAGACAATCCGGCTGCATCAGCCGATGAAGAACGACAAGAAGAACATGTCCCTACTCCCCCCATTCCAGAAGAAGAAGTTCATGAAGTGAACGTGTCTGTGCCTGACCCTCCAGCTCAGCAAGTGGAGGTTGAGAGCGTTGAAGCTGCCACCACCAACGACAATGAAGCCGATGACGCTGTCATGGCTGACGCTGATGTGGAGCTTGAACCAACCAGTGTGCCTGAAGCTAATGAGGCCACTGCGCCTGAAGCTAATGAGGCCACTGCGCCTAAAGCTAATGAGGCAACTGCTCCTGAAGCACCTGTCGTGCAGCCTGAAGCCTCAGTTGCTGCCACTACTCCTGTTCCGCCACCAAGGCCCTATACAATTGAGCAAGCATACAACCATGGCGAGCTAATCATAGTAAGATGGCCCGTTCTGGTCCCTCCGCCTAATGTCTCTGGTCCTCAATTTGACTATCACATTGAGCATAGGCCTCAGGTCCAGAAGCCCAAGCCAAGACTGCCAAGGTTTCCAGGTACTGCAAACTCACCAGGGTCCTTCAATGCTAATGGCTTCAAGAGCCACAACACATTCTTTGACAGCTCGAAGAACCCCTACATGAAGCCAAGAATATCATCAGATCGGTTCTGGAGTCATCAGCAGCGAAGCTACTACTCCTGTGTTCTGTATGATCAAGGGCGCATTTTCCCTCATATGCGCCTCGACACTGAAGCCATTACTGGACTGCCCTGCTTAGAAGAAGCACTTGACTGCTTTCGTGATGCTGGGCTGCTCAGTTTTGTCACATATAAAGAACACTGGAATGAAGAGCTATTGCTTCAATTCTATGCTACTCTGCACATTCGCGGCTACAACAGATATATCAAGACATGGATTCTAGAGTGGATGACAGGAAATGTTCATCATGAAGCCAAAGCTCTCGACATCATTGAGCTTACAGGCCTATCCACTCCCGGAGAACTCTATGAACCTGGTTGTCAAAATCACCGCAATGCTCTGGAAAGCATCTTCCATAATCTTGAACCCAATATGAGTCAGATGTTGAGCATGATGAAGCCTTTGCCACGTGATGCTAAATATCCAACATAGTTCTTTGTTGAAGACCTTGAGTATCTGCCACGCACCATATATCACATCATCAGGCAAACTCTATGGCCTATCAAAGGACATTCATCAGCGGCAAAGCTTGAAGGAGCTATGAAGACTTTGGTCTTCTACATTCTCAATGGCATCAGCTTCAATGCGCAAGACTTATTCATCAGGCAACTGGCTGCATCTAGATTGGATCTGTTTGGTCTGAAGTTTTATGCTCCATGGGTCATGCGCCTCATCAAGCGACACTCATCTGTCAACTATCAACCTTCTGCTCGCAATCATGTGATTTTTCTACCAGAGGTTGATATGTCAGTTGAAGCTATATACCCTGAACCTGCCAAGAAGCCTCTTTGTCTTCAGAATGCCGAGCACCAAAGCTTCACACAACCCATTGAAGGTGTTCAAGCAGCAACATGAATCTATCCATTGGCTGGAAATACTCATCTGCCTCATCGAGCACCTACTGAAGCCACTGAAAGCACCATTGCCCAAAGGCCTCGGAAGCGTTCTCGCGTTCTCAATGACCGAGAACTTCTTATGGCCCTTCATCAGAAACAGGATAAACATCACTTTTGGCTCAAAAGACAGATGCAAAGCCTCTTGGTGGATGTCAATCGCATTCATAACCTTGCCACCAAGAATGCCTTTGTTGCTCATGAAACTTGCCGGCGATCATGGAAGAGCCTGACCCTGCTTAGTGCTGAAGCAGATCTTCAAGACGATGGCTTGAATGAACGATTCCAGTTTGACTCCACTCCTCCACGGACTGCTGTTGTATGTCGTACTCCATCTCTTGAATACTCTGAATATTCTTCCTCTGCGGCAACTGTCAATGCCAGAGTGATCGATGACGAAGATGATTCTACTTCACCACCTCCTACTTCTGCATGCATCGACACTGCACCAAGTCTGTCTGCACCGCCAAACGACAACGACAACCCTGCTGCTTCAACTACTCCTCATGAGGACGAGTAGATGCTCTATGTCTTCAAACCTTTTTGGTCATTACTGACAAAAGGGGGAGAAGCGTATGAGTTTGATAGTCTTCAAGCGGGTTCTTATGGGCGGTTGCATTATATTTTGCCTTGTGCTTACAACTCTTGCTTTTTAAAACATTTAGTTCTTTGAGTTGTAACACCTAAACTTGATGGTCGTCTGCTACTTACTTGCTTTACTGTGATGCGATGATAAATTCCGCATGTGCGATGATAACTTCCGCACTTAGATCATCCTGCAGACGTCCATTTTTCATTATGCATGTCATCCTATATGCTATATCATTTCATGCATGATGAATTATCTTCATAAGTTGAAGTGGATCTCCACAAGTACAACCTGCCATGTGCATTTGCATTCCAAAAGCAAAATTACTTATATGCACATCTTCAGGGGGAGCCCTTGCTACTTATGAAGACAATTTCCTATCCTTTACAATTTCACATACTTTATCCCCGTTGAAAACTTCAACCAGTTTGTCATCAATCACCAAAAAGGGGGAGATTGTAAGTGCATCTAGTGCCACCCCTAGTTGGTTTTGGAGTATTGACGACAAAGTTGGTTGAGGGACTAATGCGTTTGTGAGAATTGCAGGATAACGCAGGTAGTGTCCCTCAATGATTCGGTTTACCTACCGGAGATGACCCCTAAAAATGTATGAAGACATTGAAGACAATGGTGGTATGAGAAGATATTCATATTGAAGACTCTGACATGAGAAGACATTGCGTGAAGACTATGGAGCATGAAGACTGTGTGGTTTCGTTGTTTCCTTTTCTTCTTTGTTGAGTCATAGGAACCACTGTACTGTTAAGTGGGGTCCAAGTGAACTAAGTCAGAGTGACTGAAGTGATGCTCAACCCAAATCCCATGTCTTTGAGCGAAGACAATGAGAGCAAATCTTATCCAGAGTTGGATGAGTCAGCTTTGCTTGTAGCCCAAGTAAAGTTGCCGCGTGTGTTTGAAATCTGACCGTTGGAACACGTGTCAGTTCCTTAGTGACCCAGGGTCATTTTGGACAAATCAGGTCGGGTTGCCTTGTGGCTATAAATAGCCCACCCCCTACACCATAAAATGGTGGCTGCTCAGAGTTAGTTTACGGCTTTTGTCGTTTTGAGAGCAACCCACCTCGAAGCCTTTGAGAGAGAAATCCTTGCGAGGACAAAGCCCAAACACCCAGAGCCAAAGAGTGTTAGGCATCACTGAAGTCTTTCTGTCTGTGTGACCTGAAGACTTATTACACTTGAGGACTGTGCATCCTCCAGCCGGTTAGGCATCGCGTTCTGAGCATCCAAGAGTCATTGTGGATTGCCGGGTGAACAAAGTCTGTGAAGGTTTGGAAGCCTACCTTGAAGACTTACCAGAGTGATTGGGCGAGGACTAAGTGTCCTTAGCTCAAGGGGAATAAGGTGAAGACACGGTCTTCTGAGTTGAATCTCAGCCTCCCCAACCAGACGTACAGTTGTCACAGCAACTGGAACTGGTCCAAAAAATCATGTGTCTTCAACAAGTGACTGGTTCTATCTCTTCCCTCCATTACTTTGAGTTTGTCTTCATGAAGTAATGCTTATCTGTCTTATCTGATTGACTTCATTGCTTGACTACTATTGTTGATTGGCTTCATACTATCTTCCATCCTGATCCTACTACCTAGCTGCTATTAGTCTTCGTACGTTAACTCTATTGCATACTTGACTATGGCTTGCTTGTTGTAGTTTATCTTCCGCTGCATATCAATTAGGCCATTTCTATTGTTTGTCTTCGAAACTTCCACGTTTTGAAGACTTTGATAAAAATCGCCTATTCACCCCCCCTCTAGTCGATAACTAGCACTTTCAGAGTGGCATGAGTGTCAGGCGCAAGTGAATGGGTTCCCGGGTGCCAGCCATAAAGGCTTCAAAAGCAGACAAGAAGGAGAAGCTAGTTACTTAAGGTTCACGCTAGCACGAGAGAGGACTCGTAACCGCACCTCATGTACTGCATAGTTCCGCTCTCACTCTGCATAGTTTCGCTCTCACTCATAGTGATAGCTCTTCTCGCGTATACCTTTGTTTAGATGGATGACGTTGTAGTTGCAAGTATTCGAGACTTGCATGTATCGCTATTGTCAAGATGATGACAAGATACCAGTTTGTGTTGGATGATGATTATGATGAGACTATTTGTATGTATATGCTATGATTACATCTGTGGTCTCGCAGGCATTTGTATGTGTATCATGATGACATTTGTATGTGCTAAAGATTCTTCTATAAAGCCTGTTCAAATACAAAACAAATATGCAGAAAAAACAAAAAACTACTAAAATTAGCAGTAGCGAGTGGAGAAAAGTTAGCAGCAGCGCGATAGTAGCAGTAGCACGCACTGGAGAAGCGCACTATAGCTATTAGCAGTAGCGAGCTCCCAGTAAGAACGCTGTTGCTACACTTGTATATCAGTAGCGCGGGTGCGCACGCGCTGCTACTACGAGTTAGCTGTAGCGCCTTATTAGTAGCGCCGCCTCACGCGCTACTGATATACCTAGAACCTGCCCTGCTGCTTGGATTTTCCCTAGTAGTGATATGTTTGGACTTCGGAAGTGTTCCGGGCAAGTTCGGGCATATACCAAAGTACCGAGGGGGTTACCGGAACCCCCCGGGGGTGTAATGGGCTAATTGGGCCCTAGTGGAGAAGAGGAGGGGCGGCCAAGGCAGGGCCGCGCGCCCCTTCCCCTCTAGTCCAAATTGGTCAAGGAGGGGGGCTTTCCTTCCCCCTCTCTCTCCTCCTTCCCCCTTCTCGCCCTCCCCCTAGCTCCTTTATATACGGGGGCAGGGGGCACCCCAAGACACACAAGTTGATCATTGATCTCTTAGCCGTGTGCGGTGCCCCCCTCCACCATAATCCACCTCAAACATATCGTAGCGGTGCTTAGGCGAAGCCCTACGTCGGTAGCTTCATCAACACCGTCATCACGTCGTTGTGCTGATGGAACTCTCCCTCGAAGCTCTACTGGATCGTGAGTTCGTGGGACGTCACCGAGCTGAACGTGTGCAGATCACGGAGGTGCTGTATGTTTGGTACTAGGATCAGCCGATCGTGAAGACGTACGACTACATCAACCGCATTGTCATAACGCTTCCGCTTATGGTCTACGAGGGTACGTGGGCAATACTCTTCCCTCTCATTGCTATGCATCACCATGATCTTGCGTGTGCGTAGGAAAATTTTGAAATTATTACGTTACCCAACACCTAGGTCATCAGCTGTGTCAGTTGTAACAGATCCCAAACCCACTGTGTCAGCACCTGCAGCTACAACTTCACTTGCTCCTCTAGTTGCAACTCCACCAGCTCCTCAGACCTCTTTGGATGCATTTGTTGCAGGACTCCTCTCAACGCCACCTTCGCACTCCGGAGCTCCCGGAGATCGTGCTTAGAGCCACACAACACTATGCATTTTCAAGATTTTTGTTAACTTGTTGCCAAAGGGGGAGAAAGTGTATAGATCATAGGCTGAGAGAGAGAGAGAGAGAGAGAGAGAGAGAGTGTGTGTGTGTGTGTGTGTGTGTGTGCTTGCTTCTTTTGCCTCTTTTTGCTACTCCATTTGCTTTTCTTGTCTGGGAGAAACAATATTTATGCTTGTGTTTGAGATACTCTTATGATCATATGTTTGATCATACCATACTTTAATGCTTATGCTTAATGATGATACTCTTATCTCTTGTATGATCATTCATATCTTATTTTGGTGATGAGTGCATATTCCATATTCTATCATTTTGAGCGTTCCACCAAGATGTGTGACATGGAAGAGTGACCCACAATCCTAATTGATTGTGCATTTGCATTCAAAAGCAAATTTAAATAATGCACAAATTTAGGGGGAGCTCTTGTTTATCACATACCTCTCAAAGCGATGATGTACTTCATTTATATTATCATTTGTCGAAGCTTTGATCTATATGTTGTCATCAATTACCAAAAAGGGGGAGACTGAAAGTGCAACTAATCCCCGGGTGGTTTTGGTCATTCATAACAACCTATAGCTCATTGAAGAAATACTCTTTCAAGATCAATATTTCAGAAAGTTCAATGATTGGTATGGCATGGACTAGAGATGTGGACCCCTCAAAATGCTAAGGACACACATTGGCAAAAGCTCAAGACTCTACATTTTCATTTTAGTTGTCCAAGATCACATTGAGTCTATAGGAAAGCCAATACTATTAAAAGGGGATGAAGTGTTGCTTAATGGCTTGCTTGCTCAAAGTGCTTAGTGATATTCTCCAAATCCCTCAACCATTTCCTCATTTCCACATATGTCCTAAACCTAAAGTCAAACTCGGCCCCACCAATTTGATCTTTCCGGCGCCACCAAGTTCACTTGACATAGCCATATCCACAAACCCTAATCAGTTTGATCTTACCGATAGGGATCTCGGTCTCACCGAGATGGGAATGCAAACTCTTTGTTTCCCTTCATAACATTTCGGTCTAACCGAAGTGAGCGATCGGTCCCACCGAGTTGGCATTGCAAACTCTTTGTTTCCTTTTCGTAACGTTTCAGTCTCACCGAGATGAGCGATCGGTCCCACCGAGTTTGCCTGACCAAGTCTTTGTTTGCTTATTACTGAAATCGGTCTCATTGAGTTCATGTGATCGGTCTCACCGAGATGAGGTTTTGCCCTAACCCTAGAGCATCGGTCTCACCGAGTTGATGTTGTTGGTCCCACCGAAATGCCTAACGTTCACATTTTGAACCAAGTCGGTCTGACTGAGTTTAACCATTTGGTCCCACCGAGTATGGGAATTTGTGTAATGGTTAGATTTTGTGTGGAGGATATATATACCCCTCCACCCCCTTCTCCATCAGTGAGAGAGCCATCAGAACGTTCCTACACTTCCACTACCCATTTTTCGAGACGGAACCACCTACTCATGTGTTGAGACCAAGACATTCCAATCCAACCACAAGAATCTTGATCTCTAGCCTTCCCAAGTTGCTTTCCACTCAAATCATCTTTCCACCATAGCCAAATCCATGAGAGAGAGTTGAGTGTTGGGGAGACTATCATTTGAAGCACAAGAGCAAGGAGTTCATCATCAACACACCGTCTATTACCTTTTGGAGAGTGGTGTCTCCTAGATTGGTTAGGTGTCACTTGGGAACCTCCGTCAAGATTGTGGAGTTGAACCAAGGAGTTTGTAAGGGCAAGGAGACCACCTACTTCATGAAGATCTACCCTACTGAGGCTAGTCCTTCGCGCGCGATGGCCATGGTGGGATAGACAAGGTTGCTTCTTCGTGGACCCTTCGTGGGTGGAGCCCTCCATGGACTCGCGCAGTTGTTACCCTTCGTGGGTTGAAGTCTCCATCAACGTGGACGTATGATAGCACCACCTATCGGAACCACGCCAAAAATCTCCGTGTCTACATTGCATTTGCTCCCTCCAAACTCTTCCCTTTACCTTCATATGCAATTATTTACATTCCTTTGCTATACTGTTAGAATTGCATGTGTAGGTTGATTGCTTGACTTGTGTTAAGTTGCTAAAATCTACCAAGATATAAAATTGGGAAAAGGCTAGATTTTTATTTGGTCAAGTAGTTTAATCACCCCCCCCCCCCTCTAGACATACTTTCGATCCTACAAGGTCCCATAGGGTGACCAGTGTGAAACGCCTTAAGGCAAGGATTGAACTCCTATCAGCAAGGTGTCGCTTCCCATCCGCTAGCCTAGTCAAATAGAACGCAGAAGTTAAGTGTGTTCGGGTTGGAGTAGTCCAAGGATGGGTGACCCGGTGGGAAGTTGCATATTAATTATATAAACCTTGGGATCATCCTTGTTTTGCTAATTTGTAGACTATGTTTTTATAGGTTATTTTTTGCTGTAAAATCACCACGACTGCGCAAGCGCGAACTAAATGGTGCAGGTACTGGCTTAACCATATGTGATGCAAGTGCGCTGTAAAATCACCACGATTGCGAAAGCACGAGCAAATGGTCGAGGTACTGGCTTAACCGTGTGCGATGCAAGTGCGCTGTAAAATCATCACGATTGCGCAAGCTAAAGGCGGGTAAGTTTATTTAGAAATTAGGATGAACTGTGTGCGATAGACCAGCTAGCTAGAAATATAAAAACAAACTACCCGCCTTGAGCGTTGCAAAAATCGGCAGTTCCCCCACTTTTCCTTATTATCATACACGCATATTCTTATTGGACCGTGTGCGATCTTGGGCACTCTCGCCCTGCATCAATTCCTTTACCCAAATTTTAGTAGTCGTCGTACTTCAACAGTCGCCCACACTCCTCCAGCGCCGACCTTATAGTAAAATTGTAGTAGCCGAGGCATTTGAACCATCTCCCTTCCTCGTCCACCACCATCTCCACCCACCATTACTAAAATCTTCAGTAGCCGTGGCGTATCCTCAAATACCACCATCCCCCCCTCCACATAGTCCCCCCACCCTCCCCTTCCCCCTTGAACCCTAGCTTGCGGCCGGCGCCGCCGCTGACCCATGCCGGTCTGCCCATTCCTTCTAGCTTATATAATAAAGTTCAGGTTACCCAGCGATTCCCATACCGTCGCCCCACTCCCCTGAGTTTTTAGATGAGCCTTGCGGTGTGCCTCCCCGCCAGATCCACATCCCCTGCTCTAGAATGTCGCAGTCTAAGCTCGACCATGTATCCCGGGGAGCCCGACGAGCGTTCGACCAAGAAGAAGTTTATCATGGCCTCTCCGGCGGACATTGGCGAGGTGGCCGCCGTTCGCCCCGGCCTGTTGATCCTGGAGCAACACGTCGCCGCGGCAGCCTACGAAGACGTTGACTATGTTGCCATGTCGAAGGCTTCATGTTAGCGGGCTTGCGTATTACTGTATCTCGGGAAAGCTGGCTACGACATCAAGCTCGTCGACAGCGACGGCTTCACGCAGGCCATGTCACCAGTTATGTGGTCCATCCCCAACCCCTCTGGTTCAACCGTCATCGATCTCTTTGACGGCCCTGCCGCTGATCTCCTCCGCCAAGCGGTCAAGGATTTGCGATCCTTATACACCATTGAGCCCATTTTGTCATTTTTGAAGGATACGTTCTACAGCGGCGGCTTAGAATCCTCAATTGCCAAGTCAGATATCATCGACCACGACCACGACCATGAGGAGGGAACCCACAAAGGTTCTTCCAAGGTGAAAGAACCCATCTGTGACATCAGAGATCGCACCATGGGTCTATGCTCTTCCAACGGGAAGGATCCTGTCCATGAAATGTGAGGCAACATCCTATCAGCAAATCTTACCTTTTCTAGCTTGATAACCCATACCCTTTGTTGTAGTAGCATTTGTCGTGCGGTGCTATAATTGTGTCGTGTTTAATATTTCAGTTATGCAAAAATGTATTGTTCAATAGGGCTATGTGATGTTTAAGTATGCATTGTCCACTTTAGCTTCACGAATGGATATATTTTGTTGTTTATAGTGAGCAGATGCCTTATTTATCTGTGTTTGGTTATTAGGTTGGTTGCAGTGAGCATTTTTCCAATTATCGAGCCGATGCCTTGTTTATATGTAATTGGTTCTTAGTTTAGTTGAAGTGAGCATTTGTCCAGTTATCAAGCAGATGCCTTGTTTATCAGTATTTGGTTGTTAGGTTGCTTTTTTTAGCATTTGTCTCGTTTTCAAGCAGATACCGTGTTTATCTGTATTTGCTTGTTAGGTTGGTTGTAGTGAGCATTTGTCTAGTTTTCAAGCATATGCCATGTTTATCTGTATTTGCTTGTTAGGTTGGTTGTAGTGAGACTATGTCCAGTTTTCAATGGCTATATTTGGTTGTTATACTGATCAATTGTGTCTTGTTTATGCCAGTCATTCACAATGTGTTATTCATTATGTGCAAGTCGGAACCGTGCCGCTCGACTGCATCAATACCAGTTTGAACAACTTTATTTGGTTCCAGTTATGCCTGGTGTAGTTAACACATGGCCTTTATTTCACTTTTACGCACTTATCCAGTGATGTTTAAGCATTACCTACGTTCTATGGATTTTCAACAATACCAGTTTGAATTGCAACTTTTGATGGCTATTAAGCCTGCTGTCGGTAACCTTGCCTTCCATTTTATATATGCTTTAACATCATGCTCAAACCAACACATTCAAGCTATCATTTGGAGATGATATTGTTTACCTTTGCTATATTTTTTTATGTTAAGGTTGCCACACTTATCATGCCTTTCCACTACTTATGCAGGACAACAACGGGAGTGGCCACCATTTTCCGCCGAGGTTAGCTTCATCCCTCGGCTTGTACTCCCCCGTCGTTTCATAATGTAGTGCATATAGATCCAGGCCTGGACACTTGTTAGCTTCTAATATTGACTTGTTGCTTGTATGTACATATGCCCTTGGCAAGGATTCACGCATTGACCCTTTTTGCGTATGGGGCAATGAGATATTCATGAACAAGCATCAAGTGAGGAAACTGATACGGATTATTAGCAAAAAGATATGAATGGTGGCAAACAAATTATTTGTTTATGCTCTATCCAACACAACAGTGAGTTGTGGGATGGTAACTACAAACTCTGCAGCCTTCTCTTTTTACTGCCCATAATGAGTTATTAGACAACAATGTCTGAATCTTTTTCATTCGCAGTGGTTCCCGAAATAGTACACTCAAGACTACCTCGCAAAGTACATGATTGGTGGACACACAATGAAGATTTAAGTATTTCATCCAGACTACAATGAGCATCGAGAAGTCGTAACGAAAACAGTGAATGATGGACGGGCAGCCATCACAAGGGGTGGCCTAGAGTCGTGCGCGCATTACGCATGGAGGAGGGCACAATATGGACATTATTCTTCAGCTTCTTCAGCAACCAGAATGCCTTTCGCCTCTCTCTTTACAGTCTTTAGTATAAATGTGGTTCATCATTCTTTACTTGGTACTTCTGTAGTTCTTCAGTATATGTACCTGTGCATCGAATTATGCATTCGTGGTTGAACCTATATTTGTAATAAATATGGTTGGATATGAAATAAGTGATTGTCTACTTTCAAATTCATAACATGTAATTTTTAAATTAAATATTAATTAGGGATTACACTGCACATGGTTTGCAAAAACGAAATGTCTCCGATAAACGTGGAGATCAGACACGTTTCTAGGAGTTAATTGCAAAAAACCACCACATTTGAGGCATCGATTGCAAAAAACCACCTAGTCCTTAATTTTGTGCAAAAATCACCACGTTTTTAGTAAACTTTTTGCAACATGCACTGATCAGGTGATTTAGCCCATTTAATGACTTTCTGACACATGGGACCGGACTGCAAGGAGCTGACTTGGCAAAATAATCACACACAGACCCCTAGTAGATTTTAAAAAAAGCAATCAGCCCCCTGGACCATGCCCGGCAGAGCCCGCTACCTCGATCCCATTGGATTGAGAGAACCCGAACTGGCCGACCCCCGACGCCGCTCCAGCGATGTCGCCGCCGCCGACAAGCACGTCGCCATCATGATCTCCTCGCTCTGCCTCTCTCTCCCACACCGTCCCTATGGGAACGCTAGTGCTCTGCACTGTCGACCACCACCTCCTCCTAGTTCTCCGCCGCAGCCATAGCCATCTCTGCCGCCGCCGGGACGGCAGGGCCAGGCCGTAGTCGTCTCCACCCTCGCCGGGAATGGCCGTGGTGCTGTATCGCAGGCACATCGAGCAGGAGGCCATGGCGTTATGTCGCGGCTGCTCCCACCAGGAGGACGAGCACAAGGTCGTGCCACTGTGCCATGGGCGCGCCGACTGCTCGCGGTCGCCGTCCACGAACGAGACGCGCTCGGGGACGCGCACGCCGCGCTTGCTAGCTCACTCCTGTCCATCTCCTCCTCGCTCCACCCTCGCCGGGAATGGCTGTGGTTCTGCGTCATGGGTGTGCCGAGCAGGAGGCCATGGTGCTGTGCCGGGGATGCGCCGACCTGCTCGCGGACGCCGTCGGCCACCGCAACGCGCTCGGGGACGCGCACGCTGCGCTCGCCGTCTCACTCCTATCCATCTCCTCCTCGTCTCCACATCCGCCCAGTCGGCGGTGGTCTTTCGGCGGCGGCGACGGGGGTCGGTGGGGCCAGCATGGGCGTGGTCGGGTGGGTGCGGTTGCCTCCTGGGACCAGGGGGTTGATTGCTTTTTATTTTCAGATTCAGGGGGTGTTTATAATTTTGTTTGCCCATTCATCTCCTTATAGCCTGGCCCTACTTGTCATAAAGTGATCAAACGGGCCAAAACGCCCGATCAGTGTTTTCTGCAAAAGGTTTACCAGAAACGCGGTGAATTTTGCACATGATCAGGGACTAGGTGGTTTTCTGCAATCAATGCCCCAAATGTGGTGGTTTTTTTTTTGCAATTAATTCCGTTTCTAGGATTCGCTACGTGTGCGATCAATCTTCACCGCACACACAATCAACTAAGAAAAAACGTGTGCGATCAATCTCCACAGCACATACGATCAACCAAGAAAAAACGTGTGCGATTAATAACAGCATCGCACACAGTTCTTTCTTATTAAATGTTTGCGATAGTCACCTTATCACACACGCTTCGAAATTATAGCTGTTTGTGATGTTGTGCGCATTGCAAACGTTTGGTACTTCTTGCATTAGCTGTGTGGGATGTACATACTAACAAAAACGTATTCCTTAGACGAACTGTGTGAAATGTACATACGAAAGGAAACGTTTAGCCGGGGCTGACTGTGTGGAATGTACTTACGACCGGAAATGATTTCGCCTGTATAAGTGTATTTTTTAGCACTATTGTACGTATAATCGTATTTGAGCGCTCGCCGGTCGCACACGACCTCATTTGGCCGAGCATCTGTGCCAGGAGGGCATATCCCCGACGGTTTATGGGTCGTGTGGCAAGGACCCCCATGTCGCAGTCACTCACTTAGCGACGGTTCCAAATGCCGTCGCGGAAAGGGGTTAAAAACCGTTTATATAACACCGACGCGTACGAGTGTATGGACATAGTTGGCCATGGCAAATTTATTTTTCACACCATAGCAAATTTATTTATGGTACCATGGCAAATTCATTATTTGCACCATCGCTAATTTTTGGGAACATGACACATTAGTTGAAACAAACCATTCTAAGTTCTTTCTTGTACACCGTTTACGGAAAAAAATATTGAACACCTCATGGCAAATTTTTTCATGAAAATATTTTCACAAAATAATTTATTTTTTTCCATCATATTTGTATGAAACAATTGCAACTTAGGTTCAAACATAATTGCTAAGTTTTATTTGTATGTTTTTAAGGTCTGACATTTTTAGTTTCTCATGCATGGCTATACTTAAATTTCATGTATGCCATTTTAGGTAAGGCAAACATATGTTCAAAAATAGCCCCCACTATCATGGCAAACTTACACCGCTTTTGTGTTTTTTTTTTGCTCTACATCATGGCACTTTTTCTACAAGTTTTCCTCTCTACATTGGCCATGGCAATTTTACTATGCATGATTTTTTTGGCAATGTAGTAGATGTCGACAAAAAAATTGGATACAGCATGGCAAAAAAAAATTGTACACTTCATGACAATAGTTACTGCATGTGTCACTGTGATTTTCTGTTTTGAACATTAAATAGTTTTGGACAACTTTTTTACTTTTTAAATTTTTCTGTGCAAAACGGGATTGTGTTAGGCCAGAGGCCTAGCAAAAGACCTGGCCGACATGGGATTCGTGCTGGGAGGGGCTTCATATCGAACGAAGACGTTCGTGCGGAAAGATCACTCATAGTTTTTTTTTCTTTTTCCGAAACGAAAGATCACTCATAGTGAACCTCTCGTTTGCTGCAGGGCTGCCATACATCGAACATCAGATCCATATTCAAGTCCATTCTATCGATCTTTTTCTTATGAAAAACAAATAATTCGTATTTTCGAACCGGACCGCAGCTTTGCATGTTAGAATACTTTGTTTCACACACATAACATTTCTCATTTTTTTAAACTATTATTTGTTCAAAACTCTATTATGTAAAATAGGTATGTATTTTAAATGGTACAAAGTACATATTTCTATTTATTAAACGCCCTAGATGTTGCAACTTACAACAAGGTTAGTTGAGTTAGTCTTATTTGTGAGAGTTACTTAGCAGGCAACAAGAGAAGGTATTATACCATACTTTTAAAAAATGCCCAAAAATTCAAAAAATATTTTGAGTGATAATTTATATTATTGTGTACCAAATAGAAAAAGGAGAAGTGCGGCTTGATGATACCGTCAGTTGCAAATGCAGAACCAGGTCCTCTTAGAGCATCTTTAGCAGACCCCATATAAAGGCGCGACCGTAACATAACCGCCAGAATACGGGTCAGCGCGGAAACTTCTGTCGACCAGACCCCGCAAACGCGTCCGACCCATAAATTTTTTTGAGGGGCGCGGCAAAATCCCATCCCAACGCGCGAAAACACAGATTTCCGCCTCCCCCTTACGGTGCCCCGTATTCTAGGAAAGCGGTGGCGGGAGGGACATTTTAGCCTACGCCCTTTCCCTACCCCTTCCTCCGCCGCTCGCCATTGGTTCCACCCGTCCGCCGCCGGCGATTCCGGCCAAATCTGCGGGCGGAATCGCACCCGCGGCGGCGCCCCTAACCTCTCCACCGAGCCGCTGCACCAGCTCCTCGGATCCGTCGATCCAAGCCGCCCCTAGTCGCCGTCGCCGCCCGGGATCCACCACCCCCGAGCCGCCCCTAGTCGCCGTCGCCTCCTTGGGATCCACCGTCAGAGAGCTACCGCCCCGAGCAGCCGGTGAGTTTGTACTTGTGCTTGTAC
The DNA here is from genome assembly GCF_002162155.2 of Triticum dicoccoides. Taxonomy (NCBI): domain Eukaryota; kingdom Viridiplantae; phylum Streptophyta; class Magnoliopsida; order Poales; family Poaceae; genus Triticum; species Triticum dicoccoides. The sequence continues at coordinate 583,788,101 of NC_041389.1, forward strand.
CGAGCGGTATGCATAGTGGGTTAACGTGGCACGCGTATTTGTGATTTTAGATGGAATTCAGCATGTGCGAGAAGTTTTTGCTCGACGATTCATCCGATTCGGATGACTCGGATGGTGAGACGCTGCTTCTCAACTACCGCCAGCAAACGTGTGATGGCCTTGCCGTCAAGGAGCACGAAGATGAGAACCGAAAGAGGCGGCGAGGATCGACCGTCGGCCGTCTTTGCATTCCTCGAAATTGCCATCTCGAGAACGAGATGTTGATGTAAGACTACTTTGCGGAGAATCCAACATATCCGCCACACCTCTTCCGGAGAAGGTACCGAATGCGACGATCCCTGTTTGTGAAAATTGTTCAAGTTTGCGAGGCCAATTGTCGGTATTTTACTCAAAGAAGAAATGCCATGGGCTTGAAGGGATTTAGTGCATATCAAAAAATCTCGGCAGCTATGCGGGTAATTGCATACGGCATTCCGGCTGACTATGCTGATGAGTACGTTCGCATTGGTGAAGATACTACAATTGAGTCTGTGCGTAGGTTTGCCAAAGTGATCATCCGTATATTTGATCCTGAATATCTTCCGGCACCAAACAAGGAAGACAGAAAAAAATGGATGGTATCTAATGATAGAAGAGGTTGGCCTGCATGCTAGGAAGCATAGATTGTATGCATTGGATTTGAAAAATTTGTCCAAAAGCATGGCAGGGAATGTATTGTGGCAAGTCGCGTGATGCAACAATTGTGCTAGAGGCCGTAGCATCCGAGAATTTATGGATTTAACATTGCTTTTTTGGTACGCCGGGTACTCACAATGATATCAATATGTTGCAACGGTCTCATTTGTTTATTAGGCTTGCTAGTGGTGATGCTCCTGCTTGCAACTACACTATCAATGGGCATGAATACATAAAAGGGTACTATCTTGCAGATGGTATATACCCTCCTTGTTGTACATTTGTCAAGAGCATCAAGGACCCCCAAACTAGGAAACAATGTGAATTAGTAAGGGTACAAGAGGCAGCCCGAAAAGACATTGAAAGAGCATTCGAGGTTTTGCAATCTAGGTTTGCCATTGTTCGTGGTCCTGAGCGATCCTTAAAAAACATCATGACATGTTGTGTTATTCTTCACAATATGATTATCGAAGATGAGGGAGGCATGAACTTGAAGTTCTTCTACGACAATGTGGCTAGCCGTGTCAAATCAGCTAGAGACCCTAACGCATTAGAGCTTTTTTTCAGACCTACAAGGAGATTGAAAATGCAAACACTCACTCTCAGCTTCAGGAGAATCTCGTTGAGCACCATTGGCAAAGGGGCCGGGCAGTAACACATCCTACTTTTCCATTCATTTTCATTTAATTCATGTGTGATTTGTATTCGGGACAAGTTTTGTATTGAATTATTTAGTTTGTTTCGGACATTTGAATAATTATTGCAATTTGAATGATTGTTGTATTGTAACATTGGCATTTTCTTATACTACAAAATAGTAATTCTGAATATGTGCATATGTGTCAAATTCAGATAAAACCGCATTTGATACGTGAATATTCCGTATTACAGTTTCGTTATGCAGAGTCTGCTCCGCCGGCGCCCGTGCCGGCCTGCAAATCCATTTTTCCGTGAACTGTAAACGAATTTTGCAGATCGACGATATACAAGGTCTGCTAGAGATGCTCTTACTAGTTAGGACCATGAGGTGGATCACAGCTCTTGTCTGAGTACGTTATATCGTCCTCCTCAACCGGCGAAGAGGAATGCTACCCTCTCGTCCAGTCCAGGCATGAACGACGGCACACCGTGAGCGTGGGAGCTATCTCAGCAATGGCACAACGAAACAGTAGCCTAGACGTTAACGCAGCCCCGAACGAAAGCACAGAGACGAATGAAGTTGGCCAAATCCGACCTACCCACCACTGCATCCAAGCAAAGTAGAGACACCGTGACACCTCCGGAGTCCCGACAGCAACGCGACCCAGTAGAATCGAGCGGGAGAGAGAGGTGGGTGAAAGGGAGGATGAACGGGGCAGCGGCGCAGTCTGAACGAGAACCGCCGGTGTGGTGCGCGCATGGGGACAATCAAACCCACTGACGATGACGAGCTAGCCTTTCCTTTTCATTTCAGAAGACTTTCTTCTCGTACGACCATGAAAATGCCGAGCGAGCTCCACTACCTTCGTGCAACTTGTGCTGCAATCTACTAGAACTCTGTTTTGCCTTTGCCCCTTCCATGATTTCATCGGTCGGGAACGGGCCACGATGGATGTGGATCCAACTTGGAGTACTTAATCCGGTAAAGCCTCCAAGCATTATTCCACCACGCCAGGCCAAAAGGCGCTGGCCCCTTACTGTTTCGGGCAACTTGCGCATGCAGGCCGCGGGGCCCCGACAACATGTCAGGTACTACTACTAGCAATAGAAAATGAACAAAGCAGACCATCCCCCAAGGCCCATGGCGGCATGGAGGGAGCACTACCACTACTACCACCCCACGATGTTCGACGCTCTCCAGCGGAAACTTCTTGTTCTAGAACCTTCTTATCTTCTTTCGCTCACTGCTGGGGTTGTCACTTGTCAGGCTGCGGCCCTACGTGGTTCTCCAAGCGGCAGCAGATATTTCTCGCTCTAGAACCTTCTGTTCTTCCTTCACTGGTAGCTGTGGGGCCGGTTCGGGCTGAGGTGGTAGAGGCTCTGCACTAGCTCGTCCACCTCATCCTCCACGTCGTTGTCCACCTCGGCGCCGCTCGCATCCCCGCCGGCCCCGCCTGCCTCCCGATGCCTCTCCTCGAGGCCCAGGCTCAGCAGCTCCTTCCAGAAGCTCTCCGTGTCCTCGCCGTCCGCGCGCCTGCCCTCGCCGCCGTCTGCGAGCCCGGGGCCGTAGCCTTGCGCCGGGGCGCTGTAGCTGGTCTCGCCGTTGCGGCGGAGGAGGTACTCGATGGGGCGGCCGCGCTTCTTGGAGAGGAGCGCGTCCGCGAGCTCCTTCCGCCGGCTCTGGTCCTGCCGCTCCACCAGCATCTGGAGGAAGCTGGGGCTCTTCATGGCGCGCGCCAGGAACGCCGTCATCTGCTGCTGCTTCTGCTCCGTGGCGGCGAGGCGCGCCTCCATTTCCTGCATCTGCGCGCGCGTCACCTGCTGCTCCTGCCGCAGCTTCACCACCTCCGCGATCAGGGTGCCCTTGTCGCGATGCAGCCGCTGCACCTCGCCCTCGGGCCCGAAATGCCCCACCTCCAGGCACGCCTCCTGCTGTTGGCCCTGCTGCTGCTGCTGCAGCGCCGGCGTCCCAGACGGCGACGACTGAGGCCGGCGCCGCCTGATCGTCTTCAGCAGCTCCTTCTGGCCCCGCAGGAACCCCTCCGCCGCGAACTCCCACCTGTCCGGGTCAACCTTCCTGAACCCCTGCGATGCAACACAAACAACCCAATCGGGTTGAGTTTTTCTGGAACAGTAACAATCAGGTTCAGTTCGAGCTACAATGCATCACGTTTTGCCAATCAATCGCCATGGATAGATGGATGGATGGATACTGGTACAGCAAGAACAATGCGTGCGTACACTAATCGGCAGAAACTTACATAGGTGTTGAGCTGGCGGACGAAGCTGGAGAAGTTGCTGTGCTTGAAGTAGCGGGGGAGGAGCACCATGGAGAAGGCGTGGGCGTCCCACACCACGAAGGTGTTCCCGGCGACGCCCCACGACACGATGGTGTCTGTGCTGTGGTCGTCCACCACCTCGTACGTCTTGTTCAGGAAGGGCGTGGGGCCCGCCTCGCCGAGGCCGTCCATCGGCCGCGGCAGCTCCGCCAAGGCGCCGCCGCCGGCCCACGAAGACGGGGAAGATCCCCAGGAAGACGGGGATGAGCCCCACGAAGACGGCGAGTAGCCATCCGCTGCAGCTCCGGCGAAGTCGAATTCCTCCTCTTTCACAATGCCGTGAAAGGGATCCATGATCAAACGACCAAACAAGCTCTAGAGAAAAATGGGACAGAGGGGATCACTGAGCACCGGTGATCGATCCGAGCAAGTAAAACGAGGTCCAGAAAGAATCAAGAACCGGCCAAATTAACCGACGGCGATCTTCGCTAGAAAAAATTGTCGCCCTCCAAACTCCAAAGAACCACACCCGTAAATTTCTGAATCAAAATACCAAGAACAAAATTCAGAACCCCAAGCCTAGCAATCAATTAGGGGCTATCAACGGCAAAATGAAGGGGGAAAGAATCTGTAAAGTTTGAGCGATCGTCTGAACTAACAATGCTGGCCACCCAATTCAGGGGATCTCCGCTTCTCCTAAAATGGCAGAGCTCCCCATTGACGCCCGGAAGCAGCTGCAGGAGGAGGGTTGGAGGAGGCCAAATGTAAAATCGGAGAGTACAAGAAGAGAGAAGGAACAAGGACGGAGAGAGAAGAAGCAGACCAGACCAGACTGCGGACGGAGAAGAAGGGAGAGGAAAGTACAGTACTAGTATCCCTTTAGGCTTCGTACTTGAGGCGCTTGAGCGAGCTCGTCAGAAGGGGCGCACGGTCACCGCCCATTTATACAGCCCGGACCCCCCACGTACCAACCAACCCGGGCTTCCAATTCAGAAAGATCGAGACGGTTCTGGAAGGATTGGAACCATCCGAAGCTTATCCTGTGTGCGCGCGGTGACGTGGCTGGGGAGCTTTCTGGAAGGCCCGGAGGGGGCCGATGGTTCTGGAAGGGTCGAACAAGTAGCCGCTTATCTTATTGCAGGTTGCCGGCGTCGCTTTGCGCCAGCCGGGCGGGACCGGGCGGCCATTGACCGCCGCCTCCGCGCGGAAAGCGCGCCAAGTTGGCTGGCCGCGTGGCGAGCCCTCGTGATGCGATGCGGCTACAGTGGCCGTGGTCGACCGGGATATTTTCCCCGGGGAGGTCGGCGGCCTCGCTGTCGACGCCCGGGGTGAGGAGGGCGCTTTCTTTTTCGCCTGCGTGTCAGTTGTTTATGCGGCACGGTGAGCTTTTGCAGCGGGGAAAGCTTACGCGGCGTGCCTTGTCTGTTGCGGACTTGCGGTTGCACGGTTGGAGACGAGGCATGGAGGTTTTTCTATTGAAGGTCATGACGCGGGGGAGCTCCGGGCCAGCTCCGAGCCGTCGTCCTCGGCCCAGAACTTCCTAAAGAAAGCCGCGCCATTCAGCCCGTGCTGTACGGCCTTTTCCGTTTACCTGCGGACGCCACGAACGCGCTTGGCGCAAGGCCGCAGCAGAGAGCCCGCGAACTGGGCGGGCTCGCCTGGCCTTCTAGCGCGCGCGCGCCGGGCAGCGTTACGCTTCCTCTCGGGCTCGTCGTGCGCGCGGCGCGGCTGCCGTCTCCACCTCGTCGCTCCGGCCACCGGCGCCCGTGCGGGCCGAGGCGACCCACTGGCCATAGTAGTACCCTGGCCGCGTCTGGACGTGCAGCGCCGCCGTGTGGGCTGCCAGCGTGCGCCCCGGTGCGCAATGCTCACCATCGGCACACCACGGCGACCGGCCTTCAACCCTCTACGCTCTCACTCGTGGCTGCGACGGTGGGGAAAAATTTACACACGGATAGCTCACCCAGAAGCTCGACCTCGTCGCCCCCCATTTCTCTTCTCGTCGCCATATATAGATAGAGAGACAGCCGCTTAAACGGTGCGGTGGGCGCCGCGCGCTGGCCATTGGACACCTGTGTGGTGCAAATCGCTTGCAGCGAAGATATTTTCGCCGGAGTGGAAAAGGAAACCGAGCATTTCTCTAGACTTTTCTTTATCCAGAAGGCCCAAACGAAGGCCCATGACTTCAGGAGAAACCGGCTCGTGAGTTGAAATAAACCACAATGTGAAAATTTGACGTCAGATTAAAATCAAACTTTTTATTATGGCAAATTATATTATCATGGCATGCCAATTGTCGTGGCGCGACAATATAATTTCTTAAAATTTTCACATCAGATTTAAGCAAAATCCTAAAAAAACACCTTATATGAGTTAAAGGCACAATTGAACTCAATTTTCCTTCTCTGGCATACCCCCGGTACACCCCCAGCTGAGCAGCAGGTTCGACATCTACTAAAAAAAGACAATTCACTTTGTAACCACGTCTCTGCCAGGTAACGCACAATTGAATGGCCAGTTTTCGAACACTTTGCCTTATCTGGCACTAAGTGCATCTCCAGCCGTTGGCCCCCCGGGGGCGTATAAAAGCGCCGCCTGGGGGTGAGCTGACGCAAAAAATGGCCCTGGGGCGAGTCGGTCCCCAGTCATCGGCCCCCAAGGCCGCCCTCAGGCGCATATTAAAAAAAAGAAGGGCCGTTCGGCGAAGTTATGATAAAAAGTAGTTAAATTTCGGCTAAACATGGCAAATTTCGACGAAATTCGCGCATTTTCATTACATTAACCTAGTCTAAAAAAGAAAGGGGCTGAAGTCGTCACCGCCATCGTCGTCGGCGGCCTTCTCCTCCTTGACGCGGGCGCCCCTGCTGGACCCGGCGTCGCCATGGCGGACTGGTGACGGCGCGTCGTCGTCGTCGTCGTCGTCGCTGTCGCATAGGACGACGACCCCGTCTTCATCGCGGCCGCGTCGGCGCTCCTCGAAGCGGTGCAGGGCGGCGCGCTGGCGCTCCTTCACCTTCTCCCGGTGCGCCTTCTCCATCGCAATGGAGTCTTGGCGCGCCCATTCTAGGGCCGCGTCGTCGTCGTCGAACTCCGCCTTCACCGGCGCCAGCCCCGGCTCCGTCTTCACCAGCGCCAGCCCCGGCTCCGTCTTTGGCTTGACGAAGCGCGGAGGAGCCGACGAGGAGGAGGCGTGTCAGGACCCCGACTCAATGCCACATCGATCTAGCATGTAACACCTCATATCACTTTGCGGCCTCACGCACGGTATTCTCACGGGTGTCGCCTTACCTTTGCCCGGGACCGTTTGCGCCTTTTGGCACACGTATATGATAGTGTCGCTAGCATCCATATGATAAGGAGTCCGGGCTGACATGGCTAGTCGTAAACCCAAAGTGGCACAAACTTACAGGGACATGCATCCATGACCCAGCATCGAACGTGTCGGTCATCAGCGAGTGAATCCAGGCTGTAGCACTGGGCTAGCAGGACTCCGGTGAACTGGGCTGTAGCGGGCTAACAGGACTCCGGTATTCCTCGCGTGACATTTCTCCGAAGGGACAGACACAGAAATGAAGAAGGACACATGCCGGCCAGCCTAAGTGTTCTGGAGCAGTAGCAAGCTACCATGGCTCAGTGGAAGCACTAGGAGACATTTCCCGGTAAGAGAGGCTACTAAGGATAAACAACTAGATAGTCAGATCCCACACATACCAAGCATTTTAATAACATACACACAATATGCTCGATATGTGCAAATACAACATGGCATCACAACATAACTCTATGACTCAAGTATTTATTCAATAGGCTCCGAGGAGCGAGATATTACAAACATGGGTCTCACGACCCAACATTCAGAGCATACAAATCAAAGCACAAGCGGAAGCTCAACAAGTCTGAGTACAGACATCTACAAATGAAAAAGGCTGAGAAGCCTGACTATCTACCAGATCCTGCCGAGGGCACAAGATCGTAGCTGAGGTAACAAGATAAACGTCGAAGTCCACGTGGGACTACTAGCGAGACTGAAGTCTCTCTGCAAAAACATAAAATAGGCAAACGTGAGTACAAATGTACCCAGCAAGATTTACATCAGAACTATCTACATATGCATCATTATCAACAAGGGGATGGCGGGGTTTAACTGCAGCAAGCCAGCTTTGACTCGGTGGCTATCCTGAACTACGACTGCAAATAACTCTTTTGAGGTGGCGCACACGAGTCCACATATTCACCATATCAATACACCATTATGGATCCGCTCCCGTCTCCCTACGAGAACGCCATCCATAGCACTCACGCTTATCTTGCGTATTTTAGAGTATCCACTTTCACTTGTCTATGAACTGTACAGGCAACCCAGAAGTCCTTTACCGCGGACACGGCTATTCGAATAGATCGTATTAACCCTGCAGGGGTGTACTTCTTCACACACACTCTCACCACTTACCGCCGTTTACACGACATGTACTCGGCAACCTTCAAGAGGAAGCCCGGCGAGGGTGTCGGCCACGACCTGACTAACCACACAAGTCTCTCGTTCAGGTTTATCGCCTATTCAGGTTCCATCCGCAAGGAGATCCGGCCGGGGTGTCGCTCACGGCCCCAAACGATGTGTGCAGGGTTCCCAAGTCCACCATCCGGGTGCCACTTGGTACACCAGGCCACTGCGCCTAGTCTGTCCCAAGCCCACCTGTACCGGGTGCCACTTGGTAGACTACTAACACTACCTACAAACACCAGAAACTAGTTGCAACTCCTGGACAGAGATCGAGTTGATTAATAAGTTGAGAGAGTCAATTAAGGATCCCAATGTGTGCTAGTAGCTGTTCATGGATCACAAACACAGAACTCAGTTCCTGAGGACGGCTGCAATGAGACAACCCACCATGTACTCCTACATGGCCTCTCACCACTACCTTTACCAAATCGTGTTCACACACTTAGCTCTCATCAGTAGGACATGTTCACACACCTCCGATTCATCCCCGATGAATCAGACCTGACACAACTCTAAGCACTAGCAGGCATGACAAACAAACATGAATGAGTAGGCACATCAGGGCTCAAACAACTCCTACTCATGCTAGTGGGTTTCATCTATTTACTGTGGCAATGACAGGTCATGCGGAGGATAAAGGGGTTCAGCTACCGTAGCAAGTAACAGATGAATCGTTGTTGTCCTAATGCAGTAAAAGAGAGCAGGAGCGAGAGAGTGGGATTGTATCGGAATGAACAAGGGGTTTTTGCTTGCCTGGCACTTCTGAAGATAATATAGTTCTTCATCGGTGTCATCAATCACATCGTCGGTACACGTCTACTGAGAGGGGGCAAGCACCGACAAACAAAGAAGAAACACAATCAATGCAATGCAACAATATGATGCATGAATGTGACATGGCAATATGTTGTGGTTTGTGCTAATGCAACTAAAACCAGGTTAAATGAAGTTGGTTTGAATCCAAGATTCAAATTCAAACTCCACATGTGGTTATTTAAATGCCACTTATATGATTTGTGCTAAACATCATCTGTAAGTTGTTCTAACATGCATGAAAATAGTGCAGATGGATAGATTGGATTTTTCTGATCATTTTTCATATATAATTTATTTCATTTGGAGTTACGGTTGATTTTATATGAATTTTAGAAGTTTTGACTATTTTCTGAAATTTCCTGGATTATCTTAAATCCAGAAAATGATTTACTGCGCCAGCCTGACGTCAGTGTGACGTCAGCAAGTCAACAGACTTGACCAGAGTCAAACCTGACATGCGGGACCCGCATGTCACTGAAACAATTCTAATTACTGATTAGGTTTAACCTAAACCAAAAATTAACAGGGGCTGGCCCCACCTGTCATGGAGCCAGGGGGTCATTAGGTTAGTGCCTAATGGCGTTTTCGCCAGAGTTAGGCCGCCGGCCATGGCCAGACGCGGCGGAGGTGTTCGGGACACGCCCACAGGGCTCGGTTCGAGGTGTGCTTCGGCTCGTTGGAGAGCCCTCGCTGGCGCGCGTCGAACGGTGGTGGTGGCCGTGCCTGTGGTGGCCGGAACCGACGATGGCGAGCTCGTGAGCGGCGGCCGGAGCTCGGGTGCGGTCGGGTTCGGCGTTGCTGCTCACAAACGAGGGAGCTGAGGCGCTGGAGGGGCTCTACGGGTCGCGGCAAGCACAACGTGTGCACGCCCGTGACCAAATGGTCACCGCGGTTTCGCCGGCGATGAGCCCGTGCGGCGGCGGCTGCTGTTAGCAAGGGGCGGCGGCTACGGCAATAAAATGGAGGCGGGATTAGGGGGGAAATGACCGGGGGCTCACAGCGCATCGATTGAAGTATTCAGCGGGCTTGGGGAAGGCCTGCAGACGACGGAGCGACGACGGCGATTGCTGGATCCCGCGGAAGAAGACGGCAGTGTTCAGGATGAAGCAGGGCTTCCTGACCCACGCGGCTCGGCGAGGATGAGTAGGGCGACAGAGCGGTTCTTCTAGACACGACGGAGAGGCGGGGCAGTGGCTCTGGCCGTGGCGAACGGCGTCGGTGGCGGTGGGCATGCTCGGCCATGGGGAGAGAAAGCAGAGGAGCGAGGGGAAGAGAGAACCAGAGAGCGAGAGAGCGTCAGGGGGGTCGCGTGGCATCGCGGAGGGAGTGCAGGGCGATGAGGAGGCAGCCAGGCAGGCAGGGAGGGAGGAGGTGGAGGCCTCGGGCGCGCATGCGTTGACACGCCTCTGCCTACTGGTAGAGGTTGAAGACAGCGGTGCCCCTGGTGGGCTGGGCCGCCAAGTGGACTGGCCAGGTGGGCTGCCTAGGTGAGTACCAGGTAAAACTCTCTCTCTGTTAAAATTCTGTTTTTCTATTTTTCTGTAAATTTGTGGCTTCATTAAAAATAGTTAGACACCTTGAAAAATCCTGAAAATAATCATAGGCTCTGTTTAGATTAATTCCAACAGCCCACACTTATTTCCAGAATTATTTGAGCATTTAAAATATTTACTAGCATTTAAATGCCCAAATGCAAAGTACATATGATTTAATTCAGTGACCAAATATGTCATGGAAAAATGTGCAACACCTCTGGTTATGGTTCTAGCATTTTCCAGAAATGATGAACATTTTTGAAAGCCATTTGGATTCACTAAAAATATTTTTAGGTTGAACCTATTTGAATTCCATTTGCTGCTAGGGTTTGAACATCCCCATTTCAAGTTTCTATCAAAATTTAAACATGATGCACACATGAAGTTAGCCTAGTGCAATGCCAGAAGCTAGGGATGTGACAACTCACCCCTACTAAACAAGAATCTCGTCCCGAGATTCAGGCGTAGGGTAAGATGAAGGGGAAACACAACTAACGCAATCTTCACAATCCAGGTTGCACTTCAAATGAACGTTGATTCAATCACCATCTTGTCTCGACGTCTTGCTCTGAGAACTCCAACTAACATAACAACGAGAGGGAAAGAAAGATTCTGGAAGGATCGATCTTCTCGAAGGTCGAACAACTCAGGATCAACTCATGGAATGAGACATTGAAACATCTCTCGAGCTGAGACATGAAGCATATATCTGAAGGAATGGAGTGAGATAGATGACGAGGGTTCACTAGGTAGACAACAATTCTACCTGTAAGAGGGTGGTGAATGGTTGTCATCGTAGCAAGGAGTTGAGTTGCCATGATACCATAACGATGCACCTTAGGGAAGGTGACTCGTAGAATATCCCTTTAAGTGGCAAAAATAATTACCTTTGATCCATAGATCATTGACACTCTTCGTACCAGCTTAAGGCAATTTACAATTGATCGTTGAAAGAGTTCCAAGGAATGGCATACCCGGACTAGGATAGATGATGTGGATTACTTTGTTGAAGACAACGCAAGGGATGATTTTGCTTGCGCATTCTCTCAAGAACTTGAGCATTTCCATATTCATCAAGGTTTTACCAATATCCGTGTCAAGGATCGTGGCAACACAACATACTACCATGATGAATGCCGGTAGAATATGCACATGCAAAGGAAGATAACACCTTCTCAGATTTCACCTTGGCGGGGCCAAGGGAACAAAATCTGGATGATCGACCGAGAGACATTTAGCACTCCGCTTCTAATGTTCTCCTTGATGTGCTAGCACAACCCATTTATTAAAATGGGTTGATATCTAGGACATCAAGTAAAGGTCGGACTTCGGGAACAGAAAAATCATAAGGAATAACTACGGAAGTAAATCCATAAGAAATCCTCATGGGGAGGTGGCCAACTTCCTCAATCAAGATACTATAATAATAGGTCTTCCGGTTGGGTGTGTTGGCCACGACATCCACTTAACCGGTTACAGAGAGACCATTATTATAGTTCTTGGGAAATGTTCCAACCATCATATCTGCCTGAGATTCAGATCTGGTTGGTGTCAGGATATTCCAGACTTATCGAGTCTAGAAAGAAAAATGAAAGTTCGCAACACAAATCGATGAGATGACGTTGCGAGATTCTCGGGAAATGAACTACGATAGCAAGCTCCAAAACATGAGCTGGTTCTGCTACAAACATGTGAACACGCTGTCCCAGACAAGCATGAGCACATGGTAGTCTTACAACGAAACACTACCGATTTCTGGCTGGGAACCATCATCAAGGATTTCGAAGTCTTTACGCAAGTCCATGGATTAGATCCCAAGCATAGACTTCTTTTCCTTGAACAAGTCAATCAGTGGCTTGGTGTGCTAGGGACACATATAGAATGGAGGTAGCGAGCCTATGAAACCATAGCATACTTCGCACATGCATGACTGACTTGAGATGATTCCAGAGGAGGCAAGACAAACTTTCTCGAATTCACGGCGGCAACTTTCACCAAGTACACGTGAATCAGAGGTAGTCACTTCTTTCATCCAAAGATATGCTTCATGAACGAAACACGAAGAAATGCTTACACAAGTTTCCAACACTAGTTTGATGTCCGACAAAATCATGGAGAGGATAAGGATGTTGTCGATGGGATCAACAACAATTTATCAAAATTTCCATAAAATGGAATTCCACGACTAGGTGAACAAGGTGATAGCATTGGTCAGACCAAAAGATGTAATGGTGTATGCTCGGGGGTTCAACCACGAATAAGACAACATTACGAACATCGTTGGTTCTGATTTGATTTGATAATAGCCCACACTCAAATCAAAGTTTTGACAAGACAACAGATCCAACAACTGATCACGAGGACCAATCGATGAGAATATCATCTTTCTTCAACACACACACACAAGGATATCCCTTTGGAATGAACTGAGTCGGACAAGCTCTTATCTTCCAACTCTCCAAGTTATTGTTTAGCTTAACCAACTAGCTCAGGGGTATCCAACACAGACTCTTGGATAAGGGGTGGTTTACACGAAACCAACTTGATCACGAACTCAACATAGCGGTCAGGTGACAACCTGGTAACACTTCCGAGAAGATATTCGGAAAATCAAGAACCACCGATATGTTACTAAGCTCGAGAACGATCTTGCTTTTCTGGGCAAGACGATATGATCAAATGAGCGAGGATTTGACAAAATCCTAACTCATCAATCGAGGAGTGCACCAGGGATATGGACTAGGTAGCACGATCTATCTTAGAATGATGATTCAAGAACCAACACACTAAGAATGAAATTATTGTCCTTTAACTACCAAGCAACAAGGTTTCTAGGAGGATTGATTTCACACATCATAGTTCACATGTCGGCATTCCGGTTGCAACAACACGGGAACCGAGGAGTGAATAATGATGGCGAGAAATATCACTGCACCAAGAATTCATAAGAGGGTGTGCAATTCCCATGATACTCTTGACACAAAGAAGGTAATACTTCAAGGTAGAGTAGAGCAGAAGCTGGATTGGCATTTTGATCTGCGGAATACAATTGCTTTGACCCAATCCTAGACATGGATGAGGTACTGGAGTTTGTTTCTCCTAGTCATTCCGGAATAGAATGGCTCGACGGACCACAAGAGTAATAGGCATTGGCGAATGCATAATCATTCCTGACTATCAATTGATAGACAAGGGCCAGAAAAACAACTAAAGAGGGACAAATCAAAGGAACATATGATTTTCTGAGTTGTGGGTGCATAGATTAGCATGTCGAACGAGTTCAACATATTTCTTCCAGATAACGCATGCAGAAAGGTAGGACTGGCAGGGTCACAACATAGAATCGAGAACTCATCAAGAGCACTCTGGTTGTGATCTTTTGGTTTGACAAGGAACTGCTGCCATAAGTAGTTCATGGTATTTGGAAGAACGATATACCACGAACCTCGAGGACTAATGCAAAGGTTACTAATAACCTAAAGGAACTAGCAACACTATCAACATGAAGTAAGTAGGGTGAATCTTGGTTCGGAAACCCAGGAATAGAATACCTACCAACTAAAGGGCATCACGGGATGCTATTGAGAATAATGGCCAGAATCATCACACCGGAACACAAAACATGGCTAGATTACTAGGTGATCCCCTAAGACACCTAGGGTCATAATAATAACTCCAACATATATGTCGAGGTAATAGAATACATCAACTCACAATTAGTGTGATTAACCTGGACTAGAGGAACATCGTAACCAGAGGGAAAGGATTTTGCAAATGCATCAGATTATTTAGAAACCTGGGATGACTTGGACAGCATAACGACTGTAAATGCTCAAAATGATTTGAGACATCCTGCAAAATGGTGGCATAATCACTCGATCGTCACAAAATGAAGGTTCTGAGACTAACTATGAACACACGGAAGTAGAGGAGACTGAACTGAGGCTGGAAATCCATCAATCCTATAAGTCTACGGATTAGTAACACGTGATCCTAATAGACAGAAGAGAAAGCCTAGTTCCTTAACCCCGTAGGAAAGATAAGATGACTCAGATCAGAAGGGCATAAGGTATAAGGAGTAAAAAGAGCCTTACGTTCCATCCCACAATCAATTCCCTTATATAACTAAAGAATTTCTAGACTCAACTTCGACCAGTTTGGCTTGGTAATCCTACAGGCATTCAAGCTCTGATACCAAAACTGTCAGGACCCCGACTCAATGCCACATCGATCTAGCATGTAACACCTCATATCACTTTGCGGCCTCACGCACGGGATTCTCACGGGTGTCGCCTTACCTTTGCCCGGGACCGTTTGCGCCTTTTGGCACACGTATATGATAGTGTTGCTAGCATCCATATGATAAGGAGCCCGGGCTGACATGGCTAGTCGTAAACCCAAAGTGGCACAAACTTACAGGGACAGGCATCCATGACCCAGCATCGAACGTGTCGGTCATCAGCGAGTGAATCCAGGCTGTAGCACTGGGCTAGCAGGACTCCGGTGAACCGGGCTGTAGCGGGCTAACAGGACTCCGGTATTCCTCGCGTGACATTTCCCCGAAGGGACAGACACAGGAATGAAGAAGGACACATGCCGGCCAGCCTAAGTGTTCCGGAGCAGTAGCAAGCTACCATGGCTCAGTGGAAGCACTAGGAGACATTTCCCGGTAAGAGAGGCTACTAAGGATAAACAACTAGATAGTCAGATCCCACACATACCAAGCATTTCAATAACATACACACAATATGCTCGATATGTGCAAATACAACATGGCATCACAACATAACTCTATGACTCAAGTATTTATTCAATAGGCTCCGAGGAGCGAGATATTACAAACATGGGTCTCACGACCCAACATTCAGAGCATACAAATCAAAGCACAAGCGGAAGCTCAACATGTCTGAGTACAGACATCTACAAATGAAAAAGGCTGAGAAGCCTGACTATCTACCAGATCCTGCCGAGGGCACAAGATCGTAGCTGAGGTAACAAGCTAAACGTCGAAGTCCATGTGGAACTACTAGCGAGACTGAAGTCTCTCTGCAAAAACATAAAATAGGCAAACGTGAGTACAAATGTACCCAGCAAGACTTACATCAGAACTATCTACATATGCATCATTATCAACAAGGGGATGGCGGGGTTTAACTGCAGCAAGCCAGCTTTGACTCGGTGGCTATCCTGAACTACGACTGCAAATAACTCTTTTGAGGTGGCGCACACGAGTCCACATATTCACCATATCAATAGACCACTATGGATCCGCTCCCGTCTCCCTACAAGAACGCCATCCATAGCACTCATGCTTATCTTGCGTATTTTAGAGTATCCACTTTCACTTGTCTATGAACTGTACAGGCAACCCAGAAGTCCTTTACCGCGGACACGGCTATTCGAATAGATCGTATTAACCCTGCAGGGGTGTACTTCTTCACACACACTCTCACCACTTACCGCCGTTTACACGACATGTACTCGGCAACCTTCAAGCGGAAGCCCAGCGAGGGTGTCGGCCACGACCTGACTAACCACACAAGTCTCTCGTCCAGGTTTATCGCCTATTCGGGTTCCATCCGCAAGGAGATCCGGCCGGGGTGTCGCTCACGGCCCCAAACCATGTGTGCAGGGTTCCCAAGTCCACCATCCGGGTGCCACTTGGTACACCGGGCCACTGTGCCTAGTCTGTCCCAAGCTCACCTGTACCGGGTGCCACTTGGTAGACTACTAACACTACCTACAAACACCAGAAACTAGTTGCAACTCCTGGACAGAGATCGAGTTGATTAATAAGTCGAGAGAGTCAATTAAGGATCCCAATGTGTGGTAGTAGCTGTTCATGGATCACAAACACAGAACTCAGTTCCTGAGGACGGCTGTAATGAGACAACCCACCATGTACTCCTACATGGCCTCTCACCGCTACCTTTACCAAATCGTGTTCACACACTTAGCTCTCATCAGTAGGACATGTTCACACACCTCCGATTCATCCCCGATGAATCAGACCTGACACAACTCTAAGCACTAGCAGGCATGACAAACAAACATGAATGAGTAGGCACATCAGGGCTCAAACAACTCCTACTCATGCTAGTGGGTTTCATCTATTTACTGTGGCAATGACAGGCCATGCAGAGGATAAAGGGGTTCAGCTACCGTAGCAAGTAACAGGTGAATCGTTGTTGTCCTAATGCAGTAAAAGAGAGCAGGAGCGAGAGAGTGGGATTGTATCGGAATGAACAAGGGGGTTTTACTTGCCTGGCACTTCTGAAGATAATATAGTTCTTCATCGGTGTCATCGATCACATCGTCGGTACACGTCTACTGAGAGGGGGCAAGCACCGACAAACAAAGAAGAAACACAATCAATGCAATGCAACAATATGATGCATGAATGTGACATGGCAATATGTTGTGGTTTGTGCTAATGCAACTAAAACCAGGTTAAATGAAGTTGGTTTGAATCCAAGATTCAAATTCAAACTCCACATATGGTTATTTAAATGCCATTTATATGATTTGTGCTAAACATCAGCTATAAGTTGTTCTAACATGCATGAAAACAGTACAGATGGATAGATTGGATTTTTCTGATCATTTTTCATATATAATTTATTTCATTTGGAGTTACGGTTGATTTTATATGAATTTTAGAAGTTTTGACTATTTTCTGAAATTTCCTGGATTATCTTAAATCCAGAAAATGATTTACTGCGCCAGCTTGACGTCAGTGTGACGTCAGCAAGTCAACAGACTTGACCAGAGTCAAACCTGACATGCGGGACCCGCATGTCACTGAAACAATTCTAATTACTGATTAGGTTTAACCTAAACCAAAAATTAACAGGGGCTGGCCCCACCTGTCATGGAGCCAGGGGGTCATTAGGTTAGTGCCTAATGGCGTTTTCGCCAGAGTTAGGCCACCGACCATGGACAGACGCGGCGGAGGTGTTCGGGAAACGCCCACAGGGCTCGGTTCGAGGTGTGCTTGGGCTCGTTGGAGAGCCCTTGCTGGCGCGCGTCGAACGGTGGTGGTGGCCGTGCCTGTGGTGGCCGGAACCGACGACGGCGAGCTCGTGAGCGGCAGCCGGAGCTCGGGTGCGGTCGGGTTCGGCGTTGCTGCTCACAAACGAGGGAGCTGAGGCGCTGGAGGGGCTCTACGGGTCGCGACAAGCACAACGGGTGCACGCCCGTGACCAAATGGTCACCGCGGTTTCGCCGGCGACGAGCCCGTGCGGCGGCGCTGCTGTTAGCAAGGGTCGGCGGCTACGGCAATCAAACGGAGGCGGGATTAGGGGGGAAATGACCGGGGGCTCACAGCGCATCGATTGAAGTATTCGGCGGCTTGGGGAAGGCCTGCAGACGACGGAGCGATGACGGCGATTGCTGGATCCCGCGGAAGAAGATGGCAGTGTTCAGGATGAAGCAGGGCTTCCCGACCCGCGCGGCTCGGCGAGGATGAGTAGGGCGACGGAGCGGTTCTTCTAGACACGACGGAGAGGCGGGGCAGTGGCTCTGGCCGTGGCGAACGGCGTCGGTGGCGGTGGGCATGCTCGGCCATGGGGAGAGAAAGCAGAGGAGCGAGGGGGAGAGAGAACCAGAGAGCGAGAGAGCGTCAGGGGGGTCGCGTGGCGTCGCGGAGGGAGTCCAGGGCGATGAGGAGGCAGCCAGGCAGGCAGGGAGGGAGGAGGTGGAGGCCTCGGGCGCGCAGGCGTTGACATGCCTCTGCCTACTGGCAGAGGTTGAAGACAGCGGTGCCCCTGGTGGGCTGGGCCGCCAAGTGGACTGGCCAGGTGGGCTGCCCAAGTGAGTGCCAGGTAAAACTCTCTCTCTGTTAAAATTCTGTTTTTCTATTTTTCTGTAAATTTGTGGCTTTATTAAAAATAGTTAGACACCTTGAAAAATCTTGAAAATAATCATAGGCTCTGTTTAGATTAATTCCAACAGCCCACACTTATTTTCAGAATGATTTGAGCATTTAAAATATTTACTAGCATTTAAATGCCCAAATGCAAAGTACATATGATTTAATTCAGTGACCAAATATGTCATGGAAAAATGTGCAACACCTCTGGTTATGGTTCTAGCATTTTCCAGAAATGATGAACATTTTTGAAAGCCATTTGGATTCAATAAAAATATTTTTAGGTTGAACCTATTTGAATTCCATTTGGTGCTAGGGTTTGAACATCCCCATTTCAAGTTTCTATCAAAATTTAAACATGATGCACACATGAAGTTAGCCTAGTGCAATGCGAGAAGCTAGGGATGTGACAAGGCGCGCCGGCCGCCCTCGTTGATGACGATGCCGGCGCTGCGAGTGCGCCGGCCGAGCGGCGACTCCGCCGCGGGCTCGGCCTTGACGCCAAGCAGGGCCGGAGTGCCGGAGGAGTGCGATGAGGATCGGGAGGAGGAAGAGGAGGAGGAGGACCCGAACCTCCTTGGCGCCCATGGCTCGACGCGTCGGTGCTGTGCCGGGGGGTACACCAACGGCGGGTCGTTGCCGCCCTCGAGGTACGTGAGCACGCCCTCGAGTGTGCGGCTGGGGACGCCCCACCAGAGGTGGCGCCCCTCGCTGTTCTGCCGGCCGCCGACCACCGGCGCGCCGTTGGTGGACGCCAATCGCTGCTGCTGGCGGTGCTCGAAATACGCCGCCCAGGCCGCGTGGTTGTCGGCGGCGTACTGGGGGAGGGAGAGTTGGGCGTTGGTGAGGAACGCGCCCACGATCTCGACCTCCTCGGCGAAGTACTTCGGCTTCGCCACGGTGTCGGGCAACGGGGGAATGGGCACTCCTCCGGCGCTGAGTCTCCACCCCGTTGGCCCGGCGCGCATGTCCGGCGGCGCCGGGATGTTCTCCTGGAACAGGAGCCAGGACTCCTGTTCGCGGAGCGAACGGCGGCCGAAGCCGTTGGCCGCCGCCTCGTCTCCGGGGAAGCGTTCTGCCATGGCGACGGCGGGGCTGGGCGGGCTCGGGAGAGGTAGAGGGAGGGGCTGGGAGGCGGCGCTCGGGAGAGGCAGGGAGAGGGAGGGGCTGGACGACGGCGAGGGGCGGGGCCGGTGTGGGCACAGGCGAGTGGAGGCCGCCGACTTTTATAGCCGGGCCGCGCCCGTGTGTACGCGTGCGAGGGAGGGGAGGCGTCGGCGCGCCGTCCCGTGAAGCGCCGCCCGTGAGGAATCAATGGCAAGGCTGGCCGGCGGGAGCCTTGCCATTGATTCCCCGCGGGAACCGAGGCCGTTGGGGGAAGACGAGGCGCCGAGTCGCTGACGCGGCTGGCCCGCGTCTTTTTCGCGCCAAAACAGCTCGCCCCGGCGCCCCCGGGCACCCCCCAGCGCGCCGGGTTCGGGCTGGGTCCGCCGGCGCTGTTTTCGGCCCAAGCCGGCGAAAATCGGGCTCCTGGGGGCGCGACTGGGCCGTTTTTTCGGCGCCAGCGCGAAAAAATCGCCTGGGGAGGCCTTCCTGGAGACGCAGCTGAAGATGCCCTAAGGTGATGACAGTAGAGCAATTCCGACGCAAACCCTCAAATATATGGTGATGTCATCTATAGACTATCAAATCATGCACACGGCATGCTTGATTCGAAAAGAAGGCCATGATGTTGGGGCATCCTTTGATTACATTGACGTAGAATAAAATCATCAAGCACACAATCAGGGAGACCTGCAAAACACATGTATATGTCCGGTCAGACACATTTGTTCACTTCTGCAATCCAATGAGAATCTGTATCAGTCCCCGTAGCTGTCCGGACGTCCAAATTCCGGTATTTTGGATACAAACATGAGGAGTTTTGCCGGAGTCCGGACATGCACTTGTCAATCACATGCATGTCCCTTTCTTCTCTCTCTTCCCAACCGCACATGCATGGTCCCTCTCTTTCCTCCCTCCTCTCAACTGGACACTAAACTGCAAATATTCCACCACATGCATGGTCTTCACGTACCTTTTCTCCTCTCAGCCGGATACTTTGTAATTATCGTTGAATGGCTCTCTCTCGTATCATGTCTACGGACCACGTCCGGACATAAAAATGGACATATACCAGAAGAATTTGCCGGTCGGCGTTGAACATGCCCTAAAAAGCTTCGAAGAAAGAGGAACCATTTGTATCTTACTCTTACGTACTACCTCTTCTTTTCTAAATATAAGAGGTTTTGGCATTTAACAAATTGAACTGCCAACACATTTTATATTTAGAAACAGAGGGTGTATGCCATAAGCCTTTGAGATCCAGGGGCGTTGTCCTTGACTTGGTCAAGATGACCAGTCGAGTCGGTGAGGAACGAGATCGCACCAAAGACGAAGATATGTCCACGCGTGCAATCATGTCGAATCCGATTTGAACTTCCATTGTACCGCTGTAATCGATTATGTACCTCCTCTGGCTGCTTTAGCTTCTCTTCGAGCAGGATCTGCCGGATTTAGCTCCGTCAGGATATAAATTGTCAATCTTGTTAACTTCATCAATCTCGAAGGAGCTTTTCCTTCTAGAAAAATGACATTAAACCCTATGTTTGCCATCGACGCGCCACAATGTAAGTTGGATGAGTGACCGGATTTCCTTCATCATGTCCCCACTTCTCTTTGCAACCAACTCAAGCCACTAACAGAATTCCCGACTATTGGTGTGATTATGTGTTACGAATGTGTGCACCTTGTGATGCCAATGTTAGGTTTGTTTGCTCGAGACTCTCACCTAAGTGTGGCGGAGGCGCTTGCGAATTAGAGCATGTGACATTGCTACACACACACACACACACACACACACACACACACACACACACACACACACATTTCTTTCCCACTGACTAAGACATCGCGACTGCTTGGAGCTAACGAAAGACTACAAATTCTTAGTGAGCACTCCATACCGCGTTTTTATTGGTGGCAAGTACTCGTTTCACTTGCACCAAGGCAATGTTGATGTCAAAAGCTCCTTCCGAGTGCAAGTTCTTCATGTGGATGGCGATCCATTGTCATTGGCTCACTAATGTATCTCGAACGCCATGGTTGGCCATGCAACACATCATGACCCTCCATCTGGTGGCTCTGATGGATTGCACCCACTTATTCATACATTGTCGTTTCACCCAGTGGGTTTGGCAACGCTTTCGTGACTGGACGAACGCCGATTTCCCCATCCCAAGTGATGACTTCCTAAATTCTGAAGACTGATGGCTAATATCTACTCCTAGAAGGATTCCTCCAAAGAGCTTGCACTGTGGTTTTGACACCATCACGATTTTTATACACTAGAGAATCTAGATCCTTTCCATGAACCTGTGTCACCCCCTCCCCCAGGCCGCACAAGCGATGGCAGCTCCGCCCTCCCATCCCGCCCCTCTACATCACACTCTCCCTCGCCGTTGCTCGCATACTACACCGGGCGAAGCCGACAGCAGTGGGACTCATTCTTCTCACCTCATGGGGCAGCTTGCTCGTGTTCGGGGGAGCCCATGATGGTTGGTGGTTTGGGTGGCGTGCGGTAGTGTGTGCGTCATGGTGATGGGCAGCCAGGGATGCGTTAGGGTGGCTCGGAGGCAGCAACAGTTTTCCTCTCTCGGTAGCACGCGCTCAAGAGCCCAGCTCGGGGTGGCACCCAATCTGTCCTCTCCACCAATGACCAGGCCACCACGGCTTGTGGCGGGGTGAGTACATCTTGCTGCTGGCGGCGGCATGGCGTGGAGGCGCGCGGTTGGGGTTGCTGTGGGTTGTGATGGGACACCAAGCGGGTCCGATTTGGGCATGCGGCATGGCGACACAGATTAGGTGATGCGGTGCACTGCGGCGACGATCATATGAAGAGGCCACATTGTCTTCCATCTTGTTTTTGCGTGCTGGGTGGCTGCGAATTGAGGCCTTGAACCCGGATCTGCTGTGCGTGGGCCGTCGACGTGCTGCGGCGGTCAGGTGGTGGCGTTGGCTGCTCTGGCCATGAGGGCGGCTGAGTGGCAGCGATGTTAGGGCATGTAGAACGGGGGCATCACTCTAGTATTGTCTCAGCTCTTAGATTAATCAAAAAGTAATGAAACCACCGTTTTGACAAAATTCTGGCCAATCAAGGCCACAGTCTGTAGCGGACCCTACGGTCCTTCACATGCATGGTATTTTTCGTTCTCTCTCTCGGTCTCTCTCCACGCATGCATCGGCAGAGCTTTATTTTTCTTCTTTTCTCTCGCTTTTCACACACGAAGAGACCGGCTCCTCCGCAGGCTACACTATCTACTGCAGAGCTATACCTTTTAATCCGAACCTAGTTCCGATTCTACGTGGACCTACGGGGCAGCAGGTTGAGGCTACCCATTGGCCATGCCCTTGTGGCTTCTTGAGCCCTCGTTGTTGTGGTTGGGGTGGTGCTTACGTCAACACATGCAGTACATCATTGTGATGAGGTGACTCTGGCGCCTTTTTATTCCTTCCGGTTTGGTTCACCGATGCGAAGTTCGAGCGGGGCCATGGCTCGGCTCACAAGGTTCACGTTAATCCACACACGCTAAAAATATATGCTCCGTTGATTAAGAAAATATCGGCTGAGATTAAAAGATCTAAAAGTTAGGCACAACTATAACGTGTATAACTTTTAGCATTGACACGTACTAAAAAAAGTTCAGGAAATTTTAGACATAAAAAATAATATGCATGTATACTCTATCACACGGACACGAGGGAGACATTGGAGTTGGAACCAATCGGTCTGACACAAAGGATTTTGGCAATCCTATTGTCTATTTTTTTTGAATTTTTTTCTTCTTCTTTTTCAATCCTATTGTCTATTGATAGAAAGAGTCCGGTCAAAAGCAAAGTAAAACACTGGATTAAAAAAGGAATCACATGGTCAGATTAGAAAAGGAGTCCATAGTCCATACACCGCCTTCCATCGGCAAGGCTAGCTTATAGGCAATTAGTACATAGCGTGGTATTTCATCTCCACGGTACTACGCACGTAATAACAAGAATACTATTTAGACCTTGCAAAAAAAGAATAATATTTAAAAAAGTCTAAAACAACATACAGTACATTTTTTACGTGAAACATACAGTACATAACAGGAGTGTATTAATACACGTACAATATAATTATATGTACAAGTCTATCATCCAACACATATTTACATTTTTTACGTGAAACATACAGTACATAACAGGAGTGTATTAATACACGTACAATATAATTATATGTACAAGTCTATCATCCAACACATATAATAATATATGGATGTATACTCCATCAAGTACATGAAAAGAAAGTTCAGCTGGATTACAAATCAGTCACATATACAAACAATGTCCAGTAAAAAAGGAATGCCCAGTAGAAAAAAGAACTAACATTCGGACTAGGAGTGACGCATCAAACCATCCTCATATATCAGCAAAAAGCTACTATATGGAGGCAGCGATGCCCAGACCTATAAAAATAGAGGATCCAACAAATACTAAATAAAAATAAATTTACTTTATGGCTGGCACCTCAGCTGTTAAGTACATATGCTAAAAGTAAAAGAAACTGATTGCATTTTTTGTGAGAAAAAACTGATTGCCAACAAAGATTCTAGATAAAAGAAGGTATGTCGTAAAAATGCTAAAGATAAAAGAAATTGGCTGCATGATAATAATGCTAGATAGATTAATGTATGTAATAAAATGTTAATCTTCTTTTTTTACGGGAGAATAAAATGTTAATCTTCATTGCAACTTACCATCAAATATTTACTCATAGTATGTAGTTTGCAATTTTTTACCAGCATATGCGTACGAAAAACATAGTCAAACATACATGCTAGAGACCGAGTCAATGTCTAAATTATCATTCATATATATTTTTAGTCGAGCAAAATGATATAGAAATGATGAAAAAAGGAGCTATGACATAAGTAATGCATAATAAAAATATTTTAGCAGTAAAATTGAATATATAGAGATGGGTCACCAGAATAGAGCAAGAGGATTCACGAAACCAGAAAACACAATTGAGACACGAATAATGATGAAGTCTGTGATGGGTGTGACGATACATGGTTAATTACGAGCCATTAATGTTTGTTTTGAGAGTTCCCCAGAAAGTCGTATATAGTAAAAAAAACGCGACGAGTGAGGATTAAAGGAAGGAAATCCAAGAAAAATCCAAAATTTAGTATCAAACTACAGTTTTGTATGATAGGTTGTAGATGTCAGTGTCGTCACCAAGGCCCTTACAAAAAAACTAATATATTCCATGAAAAAATGTCTAAATTTCATCATATTTTCTCAAGACACATATTTCGACTACTGTGTTTTTCGTCGTATAAATTTAATTGAATAATCCACCATAATACCTAACATGACCTTAACTTATACTGCAAGGGAAAACCGAGATACATAGTAACGGGGAAACTAAAGTGAGGTATACACAAGAAAATCAAATACTGAACCGGAGGAACGATCATATGAATTTTCCGTGTGGGCATATCTAACGTAAGCTTGAAATACGGAAAAATATTGAACATATTTCTATGATAAATATCCTGGAAAAAGCAACGTACATGGGTCTTATATATACAGTCATGTGGGGTCTAAGAGTACTCAAAGACAATGATAGGAGCTAAACCAATACAAGCGGATGTATATGCAGGAATTAGTGGTCACCAGTTGAGCTAACCACGTCTTGAGGCGAGATGAAGTCGATATCTAAGTATAGTACATAAGACTAGACAAAGTGTGTCTACTATGCAAAAGCAGAAGAAAAAAATTGTTTAGGCAGAAAAAGGAAAATGTATTTCAAAAGTAAAATTACAATCCGATATAAAACCAAATGTAGCTTAACAGAAATATTTAGAACAACGCCCAATGCATATTTCTTGAGACTTGCTTTGTAGGAAATATTTATATATTTTTTCAAACATTTATCACATGCTAATATTGTAATTTCAAATCAAATATCAGTTTCCAACAAGGAAATAACTAAATGGTAAGAAATTCTAAATAAGTTCTTTCATGTTGTATGTAGGTGAGAAGTTCTTTTGTAATTCCCAACATAAACAAAGTTCTTCTACAATTATATATATACCACTTAATGCCCCAAGATCATTACAAAGCCAATGCTCCCTATAAAGACTTCAATACCAATATGGAAGATAAAAGATACAAATATACAATTTGATAAAAAATTTAGCCGCGCAAATGCGCGGGTGACCTTGCTAGTTTTATATTACTTTTATAGATTAACCTACTAACTTAGTGCTGAGTGTCAGTTCCTGTTTTTCCTTTTTTTTTTGTTTCGCAGAAAAACGTACATACCTGAGTCCAAACACTTCTCTAAAGAATAAGAGACCCTAGAAGCTTCAAGGATGGACGAGAAGACCCATGTGGGCCCCACAAGCCAGGTGGGCTCGCCCAGGGGGTAGGCGTGCTCCCCTGACTTGCGGGCTCCATGTAGCTCCGTTTACCCTAATTTTGGCGTATAAATTCCCATATATTCTGAAACCCATGGAGCGAGTCCCGAAACAATTATTTCGCCACCGCAAGCCTCTGTTCTGAAGCGATCCCATCTGGAGCCCTGTTCCGGTACTCTGCCAGATAGGAGAGCCACCGAGGAGGCAATTTTGATTTCAATTAAATGATTTATGGTGGCACAGTAACTTGGAATTGATCCAAATAAATTAATGTGGTGAATTCTATAATAGAAGGCTGAATATATTGCCGCTTTAGAAGCAACAATAGAGGGTTTGAAAGCATTTTTGAAAAATTATGAACAATTTTAAAATGTCAAACTCTATTTGAAAAGGCAAAGAATTTTTGGAACTCTAGAATTTTTTGAATAGTGCGAACAATATTTGTGATTCTGTAATTGTGTATATTTTTTTTGAAAACATGACCTATTTTCCAAATCCTGAACAGTTTTTTAAAATGCGAATAATTTTTGCAATTTTCCAACATTTTCCGGAAACACGAACACTACCCCAAAACCACTAACAAATTTTGAAAACAGGAACATTTTTTAAAACTCCAGAACATTGTTTAAAAACATCAAGTTTTCTAATGAAATATGAATATTTTTTGAATTTGTGAAGAATTTTAGAAATTGGGAACATGTTTTGGACACTCAAAACATTTTTTTGAAAACCAGAATATTTTATGAGAACATTTACATTTTTTGCATTCACGAACAATTATAAGAAAGAGAACATTGTTTCAAACATTTGAACTTATTTAAAAAAAAATAGGAATACTTTTTAAACTTGCGGACATTTTTTGAAAAATACAAACCTATTTTGATATTTTTGTACATTTTTTGAAAAACCCAAAAAAATTTGGAAAACCAAAGAATTTTTCAAATTCCCAACAGTTTTTTGAAAATTTGAACATATTGTAAAACTTTCAATTTACTAAAAAGACAAAGAAAAAAAATAATAAGAAAAATAAAATAAATAAAATTGATTTTTTTCAAAAAAATAAAGGAAAGGAAAGCCACTAAAGAAAAAGTAAAATTCCTGAACATTTTTTAAACTTGTAAATAAAACTTAAAAATGAGAACAGTTGGAAATATACCCTAGGGGCAACAATATTTGTATTATTATATTTTCGTATTCATAATTAAAGAGGTTATGTTCTATGCTATAACTGTTATGATGCTGGAATATGCGATTCAATGGAAAACTCATATGCACGTGTGGAATAATAAACACTTAAATAAAAGGTTCGTAGTCTTGCCTCTGGGACTAGCTCAAGTGCTGTTGGTGATCACATTTTTTGGAACTTGGGATATCTTTAAGTGTGTCGGTAGTCCTAAAACAACATTGAGATTATGACGTTAGAAGAACGATCGTATAGAATTGACCCAAACCTGTCTGTTATGAATTGATTTAATATCGTCTGTAATCAATCGTAATAACATGGAATGTTAACACGTGATCTTGCTCCTTAAACCATGAGAGTGTCGTAGTCACTTCTTATCATATGATGGGCTTTGGGGTTGCTCAAATGTCACCTATAACACGGTAATCATAACGACAACTTACAGGTTCATCGGAAAGTTTAACAAGGGACTAGATAGCTCGAGAGTGGGATTTTCTTCTCCTCCAATGGAGCCTCATCCTTGAGGTAAACAAGATGGGAGGTGAAAACAATAATCCCCATCTTCCTATGTGTCTGATGAAAATGTTTGTTCCCAAAAAAATACGCTTTGAGCGTTAACAATCATAGAAGACTATATGGTGGTTGAGTATGTGGACTTGCTAAACAAAATCTCTTATATAGACTCTTCCTAGAAATATGATGAATTGTAATTATTCCAATGGCTAAGAACATAGTTTTTTGCTTTCAAAAAAGTTTATGCTTTGTACTTCAATATTGTGAATGAATTGTTACTTGATTATGAGAAGCTATATGATGGATAATTGTTGTCATAATAACGATCATGATGTTACCATGTTCGTATTTTTGTTTTATCACCTCTCTCTCTCTCTAAAGATGTCGTCATGGTTATTGAGTTTGGCTTTCGCTTGAGGACAAACGAGGTCTAAGCATGGGGGAGTTGATATGTCCATTTTGCATCATGATTTCCTACTGTTATTTATAATATTTTTGGTCATTATTTTCAATTTATGATGCAATTCTAATGTCTTTTGTATCTTAATTTGCAAGATCTACATGAAGAGGGATATTGCGGCAGCTAGAATTCTAGACCTAAAAAGCTATAGCGGATAGCTATTCTACAAAGCTCCAAATGACCAGAAACTTCACAGAGATTTTTAGTGAATATATGAAAATTACTGGAACAAAGATGCACCGGAGGGGGGCCACCTGCTGCTCACAAGCCAACAGGGCGCGCCTACCCCTTCCACCCGGGAGTGACCTGTGTTGCCTTGTGGGGCCCACAACTGGCCTCTAGCCCCCTCCTTCTGCTATATGAAACCTTTTTATAAAAAAATAAGAGGAAGTTGGGCCGCCGTCTCAAGGCAGAACCTGGGTAGGAGCACTTTTGCTCTCCGGCGGAGCGATTCCGCTAGGGATACTTCCCTCTGGGAGAGGGAAATTGAAGTCATCCACATCACCAACGATCCTCTTATCATGGGAGAGGACCAATCTTCATCAACGTGTTCACCAGCAACATCTCATATCAAACCCTAGTTCATCTCTTGTATTCAATCTTTGTCCCAAAACCTCACATTGGTACCTGTGGGTTGCTAATAAGTGTTGATTACATCTTGTAGTTGATGCTAGTCGGTTTATTTGGTGGAAATTATATGATCAGATCCTTAAGCATATTCAATACCCCTCTGATCTTGAACGTGAACATAATGTGTGAGTAGTTACTTTTGTTCTTGTGGACATGGGAGAAGTCTTGTTATAAGTAATCATGTGTGCAGTTGGTATTCGTTCGATATTTTGATGATATGTATGGTGTTCTTCCTTTAGTGGTGTCATGTGAAAGTCGACTACATGACACTTCACCATACTGTTGGGTAACGTAGCATGCAATTTCAAAAAAAATTCTACGCTCACGCAAGATCTATCTAGGAGATGAGTAGCAACGAGGGGAGAGTGTGTCTACATACCCTCGTAGAACGTAAGCGGAAGCGTTTATTCAACGCGGTTGATGTAGTCGTACACCTTTGTGATCCGCCTGATCAAGTACCCAACATATGTACTACAAAAAAATACACTTCCGTGATGATACGTGTTTGTCATAGTAGGTCATGTTTTCTGTCATGCATGTACATCCATGACGATTTTATGACAGAATCAAGATAGTCATACGTGTGCTGTCATAGAAGTGTTCCATGACATTACCAAAATTATCATCACGGAAGTTCCCACTTCCATGACGATAAATCGCGCGTCATAGAAGTGCTTTCATCAAGGGTGACCGACATGTGGCATCCACCACAACGGGACACCGTTAAGCGCCGTTAAGCTATCGGGGCCGGTTTTGGATCTGATAACCCGCTAACATCCATGACCAATGTCGATTTTCCATGTGTAAAATTCTCATTGGCCGACGGAACCACACGTCAGCTCCGGGTTGGCACAAGTGTCACTCATCCAACGGTCGAGATGGGCCTATGATATGTTGACACGTGGCCGGGCCCAAAAGTGGCCCATAAAGTTTAAATGGGCTGGCCCACAAGATTTAGTGGACCATAATGGGCCGGCCCAGATAAAGGCTCACAAGATTTTCCAGACCATAATGGGCCGGCCCAGCTAAACACGCACAAGATTTAGCGGACCACAATGGGCCGGACCAGCTAAAGGCCCATAAGATTTTGCAGACCATAATGGGCCGGCCCAGCTAAAGGCCCAACATTCTCAGTTAAGGCCCGTACAACTAGTGTCAAATCGGCCCGTCAACGACCTGTCCTAAACTTGTCATCATCGTGGCCCATGGTCACTTCTGGCCCGTTAACAGTCCGCTAAGTATTTGGGCCGAATTACGGCCCGGTATATTTCCGGCCTGTTAAAGGTCCTGCTTCATTTGGGCCCATTTACAGGCCATTGAAACTTTCGATCCATAAATGACCGTGAAGGATTTGGGTCATATTCGGCCATGTCTGACATTCGGCCTGTTAGAGGCCCACTATAGATTTGTGCCACTTTCGGCCTGTTGTAATTTTCGGCCTGTTAACGTCGGACGAAATCCATGGGCCAGATGTGTCCCAACATCACATCGGGCCCATTAATGGCCCATATAAAAATGACGCTAATCAAGCCCCGCCGAACTTCCAGCCTGTTAAAGGCCCGTGTATTATGTCGGTGCATTTACGGCCCGTGTATTAGGTCGGCGCATTTACGGCCCGTCCGAATTTCGACCTGTGAAAGATCCGCATTGTAAATGGGCCACCATTTCGGCTTGCTAAGACCAGTGGGTTATTTGGCACAATCAGGACCCAATCTCACTTTTGGCCTCTCAGAGGCCAATGTTTTTTATGGGCTCAAGATATTTACACCTATAAATAGCCTATTGTTACTGAGGGCCCAAATTATGTTTAGGCCTGTTAAAGGCCCACTATGGGCACATGCCTACCAGAAAAATATAAAAGCTTATGATGATTTAGGCCCAGATATTTTTAGTGGGCTACATGCAAATTTCGGCCCATAATCGTTTTAGCCCAATTGGAATGGGCCCGACGAATGTTGGCATGTTGGGCTCCTACGAAGCTTTCGGCCAAATACATTACTAAGATAAACCTACACTATACAAAAATAGCATCGTAATTACTGCAGCCTTTGGCAGCATCATAAATGTTGTACCACAACAAAATAAATTCCAACCATAGAACAAAAGGCCTATTGGCATAAAATTTATAGTCCTTGTAGATAAAAGCACCATCAGATGTATAGAAGCACAGATCATTTAACTTGAGTGCTAATGTTTCAGGCTGTAGAATCTGATGGAGCAGTACGATCTTCACCCTTTTTTCCGCCATTGCTCTTGAACAACGAAGTGAATGTCTGATAGTCTGGTTTCAAAACCATTCATATCTTGACGACATTTGTCAACCACTATTCTTGTTTCTGAAACGACGTCCATTAGGGATTGGACTTGTGTCTGGAGCACAGATATATCACTCTGTCTAGCCGGAAGATTTTGTTCAGTAGGCGGTTTGGACGAGGTTACCTTGACAACCAACCCAGAATTACGCAGGAAGGTGTTTTTTGCGCTGTTAGTGGGGAGATACTGACGTACTGCAGCAAGAGGTGACATTATGCCTGTGGTAGCCTCATCACCTTCAGGTGGTTGTGGCTGTTCAATCATTTGTTCCATAGCTTGCTGAAAGTTTGAACTTGTAGATTAGTGTACCAGATAAGTTGCTGATGAGACAAAAACAAACAAAGTATGTTACACGTTTATACATAACTTATTTTGGTGAACTACTGTAACACATTAGCATGTATTGTAGTGCCAACTACATAATAAAATCACTTTTGGAACATATGTCCATGTAGCATGCCTACTATATTGTCTATTTCCTCACATTCGTTGAAATCTAAGGATAAAGAGACATGGTTTAAAGTAGGATGAACATAGTATGACAACATTCATATCATGGGCAAACAGATACAAAACAAACAGGCAATTTTATCATTGTGTGCGCATGTGAACATAACAACTAGATTACAGATCAAGACCAACAAAATATCCTTCATCTCTTTAAAACCATGTAAGGTGAAATGATACGTTAAGACAACTGTGTATAAAAGTGAACAGAGTAATTGACATTGGCTGCAAACCAAGTAGTTAAATGAACACATCACAGTACCAATCAGTTCAAAGGCAGGAGGAGTAATGACTTACAATAGCGGCTTGAACTGGTGTGCTCATGCCCTTCATCTTGCTGGTGTGGCAATCCTTGAAGATTTGCACTGCATTCGGTTCAGGTTCTTTTTGGTCCGCACGGGCTTTCCTCTGTATTTGGAACAAGTCAATATTGATACGATAATATGGTACAAAAAAAGAAGGAAGTAGCAGCTATTTACAAGAGCCTTGCAGTGTGCAATATAGCTACGAGATCCTGTTGTCTGTTGGAATTTCACTTTAGAACGGTTGGTCTTGTTCTTCAAACAGTTAGCCTAGAATAAGATACACTTGTAAGGCACATACATAAATAAAAGTTCAATATGTGGTTTGGTCAAATACATATAGCCTACCTGATACGTTGGATCAGACCAGTGTTTAACGAGGGCTGTCCAGTCTTCATCTGTAACATATTCCACTAGAGATATTTGGGCGATTTCATTGTTAGCCTTTCCTTCAAAGTGAGATTTTCTAAGGTTGTACCGATACTGTCGCAGAGCAGACTGAAAAACATGAGTGGATGCTTGTTTAGTTGCATCATCTTTCAGATCCAACTTGAACCTCATCTGTTGAAAAAAGAATGTGAGTCTTATTAGGAGGAAGTTAGAAAGTATGGGATAGAGCAAGACAATATTACTAATTGTGATGAATAACATTACTTATGGATAAATGGTCAAGGAAGGTGTTAAACCGGGTATTGTCTTTCTCATTCCTGTACTTGATCCACGTTGGGAGGATACGTGCATGACACCTAATGGCAACGGCTGCCTCTGATACTAACTTGGCTGACTTTGTAGCATCACGTGGCCTTAAACCTGCCTCAAAATGGATCTCCATTCTTCCTCCTTTAGATTTTGTTAATCTGTCAAGCATTATCCCTGTTGTCTGTTTCCGCTTGCGCGGTGGTGCTAGTTCAACAACGAATATGGAAAGTGTTAGTGTACATCAAACTGTGAGAGTACATATAAAGGAGCATGCAACTGCAACTTGACTCGGTCAGGTACCGTCTTGGTGTTGATGCTCATGAGGTTCATATGATCTTGCCAAGTCCTGTTGTGTTAGCAGTGCTTCGGAAGTAGTGTTAGGTGTGAAGGCAGCTTGGGAACTGGCCAGTTCCCGAGCAAACGAATGAGTAACTCATTGAGATGCTGGTACAGTTGAAGCGAATGCTGCAGCTGGTGGAGTAGGTGATACTGTGTTTTTAGATTTAGCTGGTGGACTTGGACCTTCTACTGCACTATAAGTACTAGCAGAATCTCGACGACAAATCCTTTTCCGTTTCACCCGACGAGTAACACCACTCCCTACTATAGTATTTTCCTTGCTCTTTTTTGACTTTGCCATGTCAAGCCGTACCCACAACACAAAAGAATAAAATCGCTCTTCAGAACTCATTGATGCATGATACAGACAAGCAATAATTCGATGTAAGACAACCGTATGAGGATGGAATATGTAAGAAAAACAGGACGGCGTGACATATTCACAACTACAACGTGTAAACTAAGCAGGAGGGTTTTCAAGAAAATAGAAGTAATGCATGCTAGACACCATATGAAAGATGTAACCAATATTACTCTACCAAGTTAAAAGTGTCTTGTCATAAGTGGCAATTCAAAAAATTAGAAGCAGTACAACATAGAAATCAATGCAAGACGCAACCACTATCAAACTGCCATGTTAAAAGCATCCAATCATGAGTGACTGATGTGGGATACACAACAGCAGTACTTTGATGTAAGAACATGGTATGATAGATAGATGCAGTGTATTCTAGACACAGAAAGCCATGTCATATGCACATGTATAATGTATAAACTCAGCAGGTGCAATTTAATCAAAATAGAAGAAATACATGCTAGACAACCTATGCAACATGAAACCAATGATCACACTGTCAACTTAGAGCAAGCACCTGCGATGGTGGAGTAAGGGAGATGAACTCATCAAGTAGACTTGGGACTTCAACTTCATTAGCAGTAGCAGTGGCAAATCTAGAGAGTCTTTATTTGCGTCGGTGCAGAGGACCACCAACATCCCCTAACTTACTCTTTTCCTTCCTATTTTCTGATATTGCCTTATGAAGTCAAAACCACAAGAAGATGAATAAAATTAGCTCTGCATAACTGGTTGATGCAAGATACAGACGAACACTACTTTGATGTAAGGCAAGCGCAGGATAGGAGGATGGAATATATACAAAAAAAGACAGTGTTGCATATTCACACGTACGATAGGAGGATGGAATATGTATGAAAAAATAGTAAGCGAAAGGCATTTCAACAAAATTAGAAGAAATGAAATCTAGGCACCATATGAACATGCAACCAATATCACTCTATCAGGTAAAAAGTGTCTCGTCGTAAGTGCCATTTCAAGAAATTAGAAGCAATACAAGCTACAAGACAATGCAAGATGCAACCTACATCACAGACCCAAGTTAAATGTGTCTTATGGGTAAGTGATCATTGCATGTATAAGTTGTAATCTACGCAGATGCAATTCAACATAATCAGAAGCAATGCAAACTAGACATCATACGGAAAACACAACCACATATAACAGTTCCAAGTTAGAGCAAGCACTTGTGATGGTGGAGTAGGGGAGATGTGCTCATCATGTACACGTATGTTCTAGAAACAGGAACACGTGTCATATTCACAGGCATTATGTGTAAAGTAAGCATATGCAATTCAACAACGTTAAAAGCAATACAAGCTAGACATCATACGCAACATGCAACCACATATAATTGTGCCAAGTTAGAGCAAGCACCTGTGATGGTGGAGTAGGGGAGATGTGCTCATCATCTACACAGCTACGTTGACTGTCCAGCCTTATGTTGTCTTGCGAATCTTGTTGGGAGGATGGCGGAGTAGAATATGTAGAGACCCCCTGTTTGAGTTGCTCCGAAGGACCACCATCATCCACTGCCGGACTAATTTCCTTCAGCTGTAATGATTTTGCATTGTGAAGTCAAAATGATAAGAAAAAGGAATAAAATTTGCTCTTCAAAACTCATTCATGCATGATACTGATGAACACTACTCGGATGAAAGGCAAACACATGATGCGAGGATGGAATATGTATGAAAAACAGGATGGCGTGACATATTCACACCTATGATGTGGTAACTAAGCAGAAGGCATTTCGACAAATTAGAAGCACTGCAAGCTAGACACCATATGAAAGATGCAACCAATATCACTCTGCCAAGTTCAAACTGTATGGCGTTTCAACAAATTAGAAGCAGTACATTCTAGAAATCATATGCAAGACACAACCAATATCACAGTGGAGACTTAAAGGTGCCTTATCATAAGTGACTGATGCGGAATATGCAAGAATAATAGTCTGATGTAAGAACATGGTGTGATCAGATATAGTATGTTCTAGAAACAGGAACACATGTCATATTCACAGGCATTATGTGTAAAGTAAGCAGATGCAATTCAACAAAGTTAGAAGCAATACAAGCTAGACATCATACACAACATGCAACCACATATAATAGTGCCAAGTTAGAGCAAGCACCTGTGATGGTGGAGTAGGGGAGATGTGCTCATGATCTACACAGCTACATTGACTGTCTAGCCTTGCATTGTCCCACGAATCTTGTTGGGAGGATGGCGGAGTAGAATCTGTAGAGAACCTCCATTTCAGTTGCTCAGAAGGACCACCATCATCCAATGCCTTGCCAATTTCCTTTGGCTTTATTGATTTTGCATTGTGAGGTCAAACCGACAAGAAAAAGGAATATAATTCGCTCTTCAGAACTCATTCATGCATGATACTGACAAACACTACTCCGATGAAAGGCAAAGTCATGATACGAGGATGGAATATGTACGAAAAACTGGACGGCTTGACATATTCACACCTATGATGTGGTAACTAAGCATAAGGCACTTCAACAAATTAGAAGCACTGCAAGCTAGACACCATATGGAAGATGCAATCAATATCACTCTGCCAAGTTAAAACTATCTTGTCATAGGTGGCGTTCATCAAACTAGAAGCAATACATGCTAGAAATCATATTCAAGACGCAAACCAATACCACACTACCAACTTAAAGGTGTCCCATCATGAGTGACTGATGCAGGATACACAAGAAGAGTAGTTTCATGTAAGAACATGCCGTGATAGACATATATAGTATGTACCAAAAACAGGAAAGCGTGTCATATTCAAACGTATCATGTGTAAGCTAAGCAGATGCAGTTTACACTAATTAGGAGCAATACAAGCTAGACACCATATGCAACATGCAACCAGATACCACACTGCCAAGTTAGAGCAAGCACCTTGGATGGTGGAGCAGGGGAGCGGAGACTTGGACCTTGTAATGCACTAGCAGTACAAGGAGAATCGGTACAGATGCTCCGTTTATGTTGCTGCAGAGGACCACCATCATCGCCTTCCTTACTCTTTTCCTTCCTCTTTCTTGATTTTGCCTTGTCAAGTCAAACCCACAAGAAAAAGGAATAAAATTTGCTCTTCAAAACTCACTGATGCATGATATTGACGGACACTACTTTCATGTAAGGCAGCCGCATGATAGGAGGATGGAATATGTATGAAAAACAAGACGACGTGACATATTGACATGTATGATGTATAAAGTGTAAACTAAGCACAAGGTGTTTGAACTTGTTAGAAGCAATGCAAGCTAGAAACCATATGAAATATGAAACCAATATCACTCTGCCAAATTAAAAGGATGCCTAACAAATTTATTTGACCAAATTAGAAGCAATACATGGCAACAAGCTGAAATAATATGCAATATGCAATGAATAAAGGTGACTCATCGTAAGTGATTGATGCAGGATAGAGAAGAGAGGTAGTTTCATGTAAGAACAAGGTTAACACATAGATGTAGTGTGTACCAAAAATAGGAAGACATGTCATATTCATAAGTATAATGTGTAAACTAAGCAGATGCAATTTACCCTAATTAGAAGCATTACAAGCTAGACACCGTATGCAACATGCAACCACATATCACACTGCAAAGTTAGAGCAAGCACCTGTGATGGTGGTGTAGGGGAAGTGCGGTCTTCAAGTATAGAGCTACGTTCAATATCTTCATTTAGGCTTGCTGTTTCTTGAGAATCATGTGGAGAGGATAAAACTACATTCTTTATAAGAGTAGCGCGTCTCATACTAACCCACAAGTGTGACTGTCTCATCATAAGCGATAGATGCAGGATACACAAGAACAATAGTTTGATGTAAGAACATGGTGTGATAGGCAGATGTAGTATGTACCAAAAACAGGAAGGCGTGTCATATTCACATGTATAATGTGTAAGCTAAGTAGATGCAATTTAACAAATTAGGAGCAATACAAGCTAGGCACCATATGCAACATGCAACCAGATATCACACTGTCATGTTAGAGCAAGCAACTTGGGTTGTGGAGTAGGGGAGATGAGATTTGGAACTTGCACTACAGTAGGAGTAGCAGGAGAATGTGCAGAGATCATCTGTTTCGGTTGCTCCAGAGGACCACCATCATTCCGTGCCTTCGTCCTTTCAGATTTTTCCTTGTCAAGTAAACACACATGAAAAGGGAATGAAATTCACACTTCCAAATTCGTTGATGCATGATACTGACGAACACAACTTTTATGTATGGCAACCACATTGTAGGAGGATGGAATATGTATGAAAAACGCTAAGAAGAAGGCATTTCAACAAATTGGAAGCAATGCAATCTAGACACCATATGAAAGATCCAACCAAAATCACTCTACCAAGTTAGATGTATCTCATTATAAGTGGCACTTCAACAAATTAGAGGCAATACATGTTTGAAATGATATGCAGGATGCAACCAATATTACACTGTCAACTTGAAGGTGTATCGTCAGAAGTGATTGATGAGGGATACACAAGAAAAGTAGTTTGATGTAAGAACATGGTTAATAGAAAGACGCAGTATGTACCAAAAACAGGAAGGCATGTCATATTCACAAGTATAATGTGTTAACTAAGCAGATGTAATTACCCTAATTAGAAGCATTACAAGGTAGACACCATATGCAACATGCAACCACATATCACACTGCCAAGTAAGAGCAAGCACCTGCGATGGTGGTGTGGGGGAATTGAGGTCATCAACTAGAGAGCTACGTTGACTGTCTTCATTTAGCCTTGCTGTTTCTTGAGAATCATGTGGGGAGGATGACACTGCACTCTTTAAATGAGTAGGGCGTCTCACAGTAACCCACTGGGGTGTCTGTCTCATCATAAGTGATTGATGAGGGATACAAAAGAGCATTAGTTTAATGTACGAACATGGTTAATAGACATATGTAGTATGTATCAAAAACAGGAAGGCATGTCATTATCAAAGGTATAATGTGTAAAGTAAGCAGATGCAATTTAACCAAATTAGAAGCAATACAAGCTAGACAATGATACGTCCATTTTGCATCATGCTTTTATATCGATATTTATTGCATTATGGGCTGTTATTACACACTATGTCACAATACTTATGGCTATTCTCTCTTATTTTACAAGGTTTATCATGAAGAGGGAGAATGCCGGCAGCTGGGATTCTGGGCTGGAAAAGGAGCAAATATTGGAAACCTATTCTGCACAGCTCCAAAAGTCCTGAATCTCCATGAAAGTCATTTTTGGAATTAATGATAATTATTGAGAGAAAGAAGTACCAGAGGGGGCCCACACCCTGGCCACGATGGTGGGGGGCGCGCCCACCCCTACTGGGCGCGCCCCCTACCTCGCGGGCCCCCTAGTGGCCCTCCGGTGCCCATCTTCTGCTATATGAAGTATTCTACCCTGAAAAAAAATTAGAGGCAAGCTTACGAGACGAAACTCCGCCGCCACGAGGCGGAACCTTGGCGGAACAAATCTAGGGCTCTGGCGGAGCTGTTCTCCGGGGAAACTTCCCTCCGGGAGGGGGAAATCATCACCATCGTCATCACCAACGATCCACTCATCGGGAGGGGGTCAATCTTCATCAACATCTTCACCAGCACCATCTCCTCTCAAACCCTAGTTCATCTCGTGTATGCAAATCTTTGTACCTAAACCTCAGATTGGTACCTGTGGGTTGCTAGTAGTGTTGATTACTCCTTGTAGTTGATGCTAGTTGGTTTATTTGGTGGAAGATCATATGTTCAGACCCTTAATGCTTATTAATACCCCTCTGATTATGAACATGAATATGCTTTGTGAGTAGTTACGTTTGTTCCTAAGGATATGGGTGAAGTCTTGCTATTAGTAGTCATGTGAATTTGGTATTCGTTCGATATTTTGATGAGATGTATGTTGTCTTTCCTCTAATGGTGTTATGTGAACATCGACTACATTACACTTCACCATTATTTGGGCCTAGAGGAAGACATTGGGAAGTAATAAGTAGATGATGGGTTGCTAGAGTGACAGAAGCTTAAACCCTAGTTTATATGTTGCTTCGTAAGGGGCTGATTTGGATCCACTTGTTTCATGCTATGGTTAGGTTTCCCTTAGTACTTCTTTTGTATTTGCGGATGCTTGCAATAGGGGTTAATCATAAGTGGGACGCTTGTCCAATAAAGGGAAGTACCCAAGCACCGGTCCACCCACATATCAAATTATCAAAGTAACGAACACGAATCATATGAGCGTGATGAAAACTAGCTTGACGATAATTCCCATGTGTCCTCGGGAGCGCTTTTCTCATTATAAGAATTTGTCCAGGCTTGTCCTTTGCTACAAAAAGGATTGGGCCACCTTGCTGCACCTTGTTTACTTTAATTGCTTGTTACCCGTTACAAATTATCCTATCACAAAACTATCTGTTACCTACAATTTTAGTGCTTGTAGAGAATACCTTACTGAAAACCGCTTGTCATTTCCTTCTGCTCCTCGTTAGGTTCGACACTCTTACTTATCGAAAGGACTACGATAGATCCCGTATACTTGTGCGTCATCAAGACTCTTTTCTGGCGCTGTTGCCGGGGAGTGAAGCGCCTTTGGTGAGTGGAACTTAGTAAGGAAACATTTATATAGTGTGCTGAAATTTACTGTCACTTGTTACTATGGAAACTAATCCTTTGAGGGGCTTGATCAGGGTATGTTCAACCCGACCAGTAGAGCAAAGAGTTTCTCCTCAACCTACTGAACCTACTTAAAATGTTTACTTTGAAATTCCTTCGGGTATGGTAGAGAAACTGCTAGCTAATCCCTTTGCAGGAGATGGAACATTGCATCCCGATTTACACATTATCTATGTGGATGAAGTTTGTGGATTATTTAAGCTTGCAGGTGTGCCCGATGATGTTGTTAAGATGAAGGTCTTCCCTTTATCTTTGAAGGGAGACGCATTGACATGGTATAGGCTATGTGATGATACGGGATCTTGGGACTATAAACGATTGAAATTGGAATTTCACCAGAAGTTTTATCCTATGCATCTTGTTCATCGTGATCTTAATTATATATATAATTTTTGGCCTCGCGAAGGAGAAAGCATCACTCAAGCTTGGGGGAGGCTTAAGTCAATGTTATATTCATGCCCCAATCATGAGCTCTCAAGAGAAATGATTATTCAAAAAATTTATGCTCGACTTTCTCTCAATGATCGCACCATGCTCGATACTTCTTGTGCTGGTTCTTATATGCTGAAGACTATTGAATTCAAGTGGGATTTATTGGAAATAATTAAACAAAACTCTGAAGATTGGGGTTCCGACGATGGTAAGGAGTCAGGTATGACACCTAAGTTTGATTGTGTTAAGTCTTTTATGGATACCGATGCTTTTTCATGGATTTAGCACTAAATATGGACTCGACTGTGAGATAGTAGCTTCTTTCTGTGAATCATTTGCTACTCATGTTGATCTCCCTAAGGAGAAGTTGTTTAAATATAATCCTCCCACTGAAGTAAAAGTAGTTGCACCTATTACAGTTAAAGAAAAGACTATCACTTATAATGATCCTATTGTTCCTACTACTTATGTTGAGAAACCACCTTTCCTTGTTAGGATAAAGGATCATGCTAAAGCTTCAACTGTTGTTCGTAAGAGTAATACTAGAACATATACACCTCGTGAGAAAATTAAAGTTGAACCTGGTATTGCTATGGTTAAAGATCTCTTGGCTGATAATATTGATGGGCATGTTATTTATTTCTGTGAACAGGCTGCTAATATTGCTAGACCCGATGCTAAGATACATAGACCTGTTGTAGGCATGCCTGTTATCTCTGTTAAAATAGGAGATCATTGTTATCATGGCTTATGTGATATGGGTGCTAGTGCTAGCGCAATACCCATTTCCCTATATAAAGAAATTATGCATGATATCGCACCCGCTGAAATAGAAGATATTGATGTTACTATTAAGCTTGCAAATAGAGATACTATTTCACCAATTGGGATTGTTAGAGATGTTGAAGTCTTGTGTGGGAAAGTTAAATACCCTGCTGATTTTCTTGTTCTTGGTTCCCCACAAGATAGCTTTTGTCCCATTATATTTGGTAGACCCTTCTTGAATACTGTTAATGCTAGGATAGATTGCGAAAAGGATGTTGTTACTATTGGACTGGGGGATGCGACACATGAGTTTAATTTTGCCAAGTTTCGTAGACAACCCCATAATAAAGAATTGCCTGGTAAGGATGAAATTATTGGTCTTACTTCTATTGCCGTGCCTCCTACTGATCCCTTAGAACAATATTTGCTAGACCATGAAAATGATATGTTTATGAATGAAAGAAGGGAAATAGATGAAGTATTCCTTAAACAGGGTCCTATTTTGAAACACAACTTACCTATTGAAATCCTAGGGGATCCTCCTCCACCCAAGGGTGATCCCGTGTTTGAGCTTAAACCATTACCCGATACTCTTAAATATGCTTATCTTGATGATGAAAAAAATATATCCTGTTATTATTAGTGCTAACCTTTCAGAGCAAGAAGAAGAAAGATTATTGAAAACTCTGAAGAAGCACCGTGATGCTATTGGATATACTCTAGATGATCTTAAGGGCATTAGTCCCACTCTATGCCAACACAAAATAAAATTGGAAGAAGATGCCAAACCAGTTAGAGATCATCAACGACGGTTAAATCCTAAGCTGAAAGAAGTGGTAAGAAAGGAAATACTAAAGCTCCTCGAGGCAGGTATAATTTATCCCGTTGCTGATAGTCAGTGGGTAAGTCATGTCCATTGTGTCCCTAAGAAGGGAGGTATTACTATAGTCCCTAATGATAAAGATGATTTGATCCCGCAAAGAATTATTACAAGTTATAGGATGGTAATTGATTTTCATAAATTAAATAAGGTTACTAAGAAAGATCATTACCCTTTACCTTTTATTGATAAAATGCTAGAAAGACTATCCAAATATACACATTTCTGCTTTCTAGATGGTTATTCTGGTTTCTCTCAAATACCTGTGTCAGCGCACGATCAAGAAAAGACTACTTCTACCTACCCTTTCGATACTTTTGCTTATAGACGTATGCCTTTTGGTTTATGTAATGCACCTGCTACCTTTCAAAGATGCATGATGGCTATATTCCCTGACTTCTGTGAAAAGATTTGTGAGGTGTTCATGGATGATTTCTCCATTTATGGATCCTCTTTTGATGATTGCTTGAGCAACCTTGATTGAGTTTTGCAAAGATGTGAAGACACTAGTCTCGTCTTGAATTGGGTGAAGTGCCACTTTATGGTTAATGAAGGCATTGTCTTGGGGCATAAGATTTCTGAAAGAGGTATTGAAGTTGATAAAGCTAAGTTGATGCTATTGAAAAGATGTCGTGTCCCAAGGACATTAAAGGTATACGTAGTTTCCTTGCCCATGCCGGTTTTTATAGGAGGTTCATTAAGGACTTTTCTAAATTGTCTAGGCCTCTGGCTAATTTATTACAAAAATATATTCCTTTTGTCTTCGATGATGATTGTGTATAAGCATTTGAAATACTTAAGAAAGCTTTGATTTCTGCACCTATTGTTCAGCCACCTGATTGGAACTTACCCTTTGAAATTATTTGTGATGATAGCGATTATGCTATAGGTGCTGTTTTAGGGCAAAGAGTTGATAAGAAATTAAATGTTATCCAGTATGCTAGTAAACTCTAGACACTGCCTAGAGAAATTATGCTACTACTGAAAAAGAATTCTTAGCAGTTGTATTTGCATGTGATAAGTTCAGATCTTATATCGTTGATTCTAAAGTAACTATTCACACTGATCATGCTGCTATTAAATGTCTTCTGGAAAAGAAAGATGTTAAACCTAGACTTATTAGATGGGTGCTCTTGCTCCAAGAATTTGATTTGCATATTATTGATAGAAAGGGAGCTGAGAACCCCGTTGCAGACAACTTATCTAGGTTAGAGAATGTTCTTGATGACCCACTACCTATTGATGATAGCTTTCCTGATGAACAATTAGCAGGCATAAATGCTTCTCGTACTGCTCCATGGTATGCTGATTATGCTAATTACATTGTTGCTAAATTTATACCACCTAGTGTCACATACCAGCAAAACAAAAAGTTCTTTTATGATTTAAGACATTACTTCTGGGATGACCCACACCTTTATAAAGAAGGAGTAGATGGTGTTATTAGACATTGTGTACCTAAGCATGAACAGGAATAGATCCTACGCAAGTGTCACTCCGAGGCATATGGCGGACACCACACTGGAGATAGAACTGCACATAAGGTATTGCAATCCGGTTTTTATTGGCCTACTCTCTTAAAGATGCACGTAAGGTTGTTTTGTCTTGTGATGAATGTCAAAGAATTGGTAATATTAGTAGATGTCAAGAAATTCCTATGAACTATTCTCTTGTTATTGAACCATTTGACATTTGGGGCTTTGATTATATGGGACCTTTTCCTGCCTCTAATGGATATACACATATTCTAGTTGTTGTTGATTATGTTACTAAGTGGGTAGAAGCTATTCCAACTAGTAGTGCTGATCATAACACCTCTATTAAGATGCTTAAAGAAGTTATTTTTCTGAGGTTTGGAGTCCCTAGATATCTCATGACTGATGGTGGTTCACATTATATTCATGGTGCTTTTCGTAAAATGCTTGCTAAGTATGATGCATTATAGTCTAGTGGTCAAGTAGAGTTGAGTAATAGAGAGCTCAATTTAATTTTGCAAAAGACTGTTAATAGATCTAGAAAGAATTGGTCCAAGAAACTAGATGATGCATTATGGGCCTATAAAACTGCATTATGGGCCTATAGAACTGCTTACAACAATCCTATGGGTATGTCTCCATATAAAATGGTTTATGGAAAAGCATGTCACTTACCTCTCGAACTTGAACATAAGGCATATTGGGCCATTAAAGAGCTCAACTATGATTTCAAACTTGCCGGTGAGAACAGGTTATTTGACATTAGCTCACTTGATGAATGGAGAACCCAAGCCTATGAGAATGCCAAGCTGTTTAAAGAAAAAGTTAAAAGATGGCGTGACAAAAGGATACAAAAGCGTGAGTTTAACGTAGGTGATTATGTGTTGCTATTCAACTCTCGTTTAAGATTTTTTACAGGAAAACTTCTCTCTAAATGGGAAGGTCCTTACGTTATCGAGGAGGTCTATCGTTCTGGTGCCATAAAAATCAACAACTTCAAAGGCACAAATCCGAAGGTGGTGAACGATCAAAGAATCAAACATTATATCTCAGGTAATCCTATAAATGTTTAAACTAATATCATTGAAACCATAACCCCGGAGGAATACATAAGAGACACTATCCAGAATGTTTTAGACTCCGAAAAGGAATAGGTATGAGGTACAGTAAGTAAACCGACTCCAAAACAGTTCTAATGGCAATTTTTCTCCGTTTTGGAATATATAAGAAAATAGGAAAATGAGAAGTAGTCCAGG
The DNA here is from genome assembly GCF_002162155.2 of Triticum dicoccoides. NCBI lineage: Eukaryota > Viridiplantae > Streptophyta > Magnoliopsida > Poales > Poaceae > Triticum > Triticum dicoccoides. Next base: position 583,832,705 of record NC_041389.1, read on the forward strand.
AAGGACACGAGGCGTCCACGAGGGTGGAGGGCGCGCCCACCCCTACTGGGCGCACCCCCTGCCTCGTGGGTACCTCGTGTGCCCTCCGGACTGCGATTTCGTGCATGATACTTCTTTTTGTCGGTAAAAATTCATTATATAATCCCCCGAAGGTTTTGACCACCGTATCACGCAAACATCTTCTATCCTTGTTTCGAGCTGTTTCTGCCACAAATTAGAGCAATATGTCATCCCAAGATTTGGAGGGAGAAAGCTATGTGGCTGATTATCTTGCAAACCCTAAGGTCTACGGGGACTTGGATCATTGTGGCTGGACCACTGAGGAAGAAGAAGACTACGAGCCTAAGGGAAAGGAGGAGACGAGCTCATAAGAAGATGAAGCCCCATTACTTCAACCTGGGGATATGCAGGTGGAGTTTAAAAAGTCAAGCCTCCCTGATAGGGCAAAGAAACCCAGGATCGAGTTTATCCCTTTTCGTCTCTTACAGGAAAACAAACAGGAACTATGCAAAAGGATATTAAGCCTTGAGCAGGAGATCGATGATCTAAGGGAGCAAAATTCCATTCTCAAGCGCAAAATAGAGAAGAAGCCTACATCATCAACAACACCTTCATCACCTCCGAGGACATAATCACATGGGTATGGGCACTCCCCTTGGCAACTGCCAAGCTTGGGGGAGTTGCCCCAGTATTGTATCACCATCACACTCTTATCTTTACCGCTTTTCTTAGTTCGATCCTTTTGGTAATATCTTGATCTAGTATAATAAAGTTTTGGTATGAATTAGTTTTGAGTTTTGCTTTGTGATCCCTCTTTGTAACCGAGTCCGTGAGCTATTTATAATAAAGATTAGTTTTGAGTCAAGGGCTTTGCTATCTTGCTATAATCTTAATTGCACAAAAGCATAAAAAGAAATAAAAGAGTTCATATTGATCTTATGGATAGTAATGACTTCACACATAGAGAGTATGATGCATAAAAGTTGTTGAGAGTTGGCAAACATAGTTTTGGTCATCGTTGCAATTAATAGGAAGTAATAAAGAAAGAGGGGTTCTCACATATAAATATACTATCTTGGACATCTTTTATGATTGTGAGCACTCATTAAAGTATGACATGCTAAAGAGTTGACGTTGGACAAGGAAGACAACGTAATGGGTTATGTTTTCTCACATCTTAGTTAAAGTATATTGTCATGGATCGTCCAACATGTTGAGCTTGCCTTTCCCCCTCGTGCTAGCCAAATTCCTTGCACCAAGTAGAAACACTACTTATGCTTCCAAATATCCTTAAACCCAGTTCTGCCATGAGAGTCCACCATACCTACCTATGGACTGAGTAAGATCCTTCAAGTAAGTTGTCATGTTGCATGCAATAAAAATTGCTCTCTGAATATGTATGACTTATTAGTGCGGAGAAAATAAGCTTTATACGATCGTGTGATATGGAAGTAATAAAAGCGACGGACTGCATAATAAAGGTTCATATCACAAGTGGCAATATAAAGTGACGTTCTTTTGCATTAAGATTTTGTGCATCCAACCAAAAAGCACATGACAACCTCTGCTTCCCTCTACGAAGGGCCTATCTTTTACTTTATGTCTTTTACATTATGCAAGAGTCAAGGTGATCATCACCTTTCCCTTTTTCATTTTATCCTTTGGCAAGCACCTCGTGTTGGAAAGATCCTGATATATATATCCAATTGGGTGTAAGTAAGCATGAACTATTATTGTTGACATTACCCTTGAGGTAAAACATTGGGAGGCAACACTATAAGCCCCTATCTTTCTCTGTGTCCGATTAAAACTCCAGAACCATAAGTATTGCGTGAGTGTTAGCAATTGTAGAAGACTAAATGATAGTTGAGTATGTGGACTTGCTGAACAGCTCTATTCTTGACTCTTTCCGATGTTATGATAAATTGCAATTGCTTCAATGACTGAGATTATAGTTTGTTAGTTCCGAATGAAGTTTATGTACCATACTTGACATTGTGAATAGATTGTTACTTGAGCATAAGAAATCATATGACAAAATCTATATATGTTGTTGTTATAAGAATGATCATGATGCCCTCATGTCCGTATTTTATTTTTATCGACACCTCTATCTCTAAACATGTGGACATATTTTTCGATATCGGCTTCCGCTTGAGGACAAGCGAGGTCTAGGCTTGGGGGAGTTGATACGTCCATTTTGCACCATGCTTTTATATCGATATTTATTGCATTATGGGCTGTTATTACATGTTATGTCACAATACTTATGGCTATTCTCTCTTATTTTACAAGGTTTATCATGAAGAGGGAGAATGCCGGCAGCTGGGATTCTGGGCTGGAAAAGGAGCAAATATTGGAAACCTATTCTGCATAGCTCCAAAAGTCCTGAAACTCCAAGAAAGTCATTTTTGGAATTAATGATAATTATTGAGTGAAAGAAGTACCAGAGGGGGCCCACACCCTGGCCACGAGGGTGGGGGCCGCGCCCACCCCTACTGGGCGCGCACCTACCTCGTGGGCCCCCTAGTGGCCCTCTAGTGCCCATCTTCTGCTATATGAAGTCTTCTACCCTAAAAAAATCAGAGGCAAGCTTACGAGATGAAACTCCGCCGCCACGAGGCGGAACCTTGGCGGAACCAATCTAGGGCTCTGGCGGAGCTGTTCTGCTGGGGAAATTTCCCTCTGGGAGGGGGAAATCATCACCATTGTCATCACTAATGATCCTCTCATCGAGAGGGGGTCAATCTCCATCAACATCTTCACCAGCACCATCTCCTCTCAAACCCTAGTTCATCTCTTGTATCCAATCTTTGTACCTAAACCTCAGATTGGTACCTGTGGGTTGCTAGTAGTGTTGATTACTCCTTGTAGTTGATGCTAGTTGGTTTATTTGTTGTAAGATCATATGTTCAGATCCTTTATGCTTATTAATACCCCTCTGATTATGAACATGAATATGCTTTGTGAGTAGTTATGTTTATTCCTGAGGACATGGGTGAAGTCTTGCTATTAGTAGTCATGTGAATTTGGTATTCGTTCGATATTTTGATGAGATGTATGTTGTCTTTCCTCTAGTGGTGTTATGTGAACGTTGACTACATGACACTTCACCATTATTTTGGCCTAGAGGAAGGCATTGGGAAGTAATAAGTAGATGATGGGTTGCTAGAGTGACAGAAGCTTAAACCCTAGTTTATGCGTTGCTTCGTAAGGGGCTGATTTGGATCCACTTGTTTCATGCTATGGTTAGGTTTACCTTAATACTTCTTTTGTAGTTGCGGATGCTTGCAATAGGGATTAATCATAAGTGGGATGCTTGTCCAAGAAAGGGCAGTACCCAAGCACCGGTCCACCCACATATCAAATTATCAAAGTAACGAACGCGAATCATATGAGCGTGATGAAAACTAGCTTGACGATAATTCCCATGTGTCCTCGGGAGCGGTTTTCTCATTATAAGAATTTGTCCAGGCTTGTCCTTTGCTACAAAAAGGATTGGGCCACCTTGCTGCACCTTATTTACTTTCACTACTTGTTACCCGTTACAAATTATCCTATCACAAAACTATCTGTTACCTACAATTTCAGTGCTTGCAGAGAATACCTTATTGAAAACCGCTTGTCATTTCCTTCTGTTCCTCGTTGGGTTCGACACTCTTACTTATCGAAAGGACTACGATAGATCCCCTATACTTGTGGGTCATCAGACACCATATGCAACATGCAACCACATTTGATAGCGCAAAGTTAAAGCAAGCACCTGGGACGGTTGTGTGTGACAATTGAGATCATCAACTGCAGAGCTACATTTACTGTCTCCAACTGCTGACACTGCACCCTTTAGAGCACTGAAAAGCTCAGTGCTTATCTTCAAATTACTCTATAGCAACTTCTGCCTTTTCTTTTCTGCATTCATCAACACCGCGTCAGCATTTGAAATACCCATGCATAAAAAACAATAGTGTGAGTATGGGTGAAGTGTGTGCACAATTAGTACAGTGTAAGGGTAGCAGATAGTAGGTCGGTGAGACATATGATAGCTCTGCAACATGCATGGCACACTAAATTACTACTACAGGATTCTATGAAAATAATAGTCGACTGAAAACAAATAGGTCAGTCCATTTTTTCTGCACCATCCGATGTGCAAAGAACGGGCAGATCGCCTTCATGTAGCTCTAGCCAGTCAGTGTTGACGATCTTCCTCGAAACGCCAGCGACCACCGGCCCAGTCCCCTGCCTCCGCCCTCCCCTAGACCTCACCGCACCACCGTGCTTGGCACTGCCCCCCGGCCATCCATTCAAGCCCCGCCGACCTCTAGATCGGGCGCAAGCAACTCCTGCGCTCCACAACCCTATGATAGACACTGATGCGCCGCTTCCCCGGTGAACATGCGGACTAGGTGCTCCACGCGCCTAAGCGGGTGCTGCTTCTTTTAATTATGGTTCGAGTACGGTGGAGCGGCAACAGTGAGGCACAGGATGGCGTGGTCGGAGTGGTTCTAGTACGGTGCACGTCAGCGTCGGCGTCGTGGAGGTAGTTCTGCCTCGGCTTCAGCTGCTAAGTCCTTGAGGGCATTGCGGTTGCGGTTGCGTTGGACGACGACGTCGAGGTACCGGCTCCGGCGTGATGGAGGAGCGTGGCGGTGGATTGGGCGCCATGGGGTGGAGGACGGAGATGGCTGGGGTTTCGCTGTTGGTGGAGAGGGTGTTTTGGCGCCCACGGAGTATGAATGGGGAAACAGAGGGAGGGGAAACTAAGGGGAACACTATTTCGGTTTGGGACGCGCTTGTTTGAAATTTGGGGAAAGTTACAAACTTTGCCCCCATCTAAAATTTCGGAAATATTGCGGGTTGGGGGTAGGACAGTAATCTCAGGTGTCCCAAATGTGGGCGGGATAGATTTTGGCCGAGCGCATGGGTGTTTAGGCGCCCACGACATATGAATGCTTCTCGGAGGCGATTGAGACCGGCGTCTTGGTGAAGTTATAAACCTTCCCCGATTTAGACCTTTGGACATCGGGCTGATAGGCTACATGGGCCAGAGTCAGGATAGTAATTTCCTACCCCCAAACATTAGTCTCGGGCGGTTTCGGGTAACCAGAGGCTTATTTGGCGCTTCGTTCAATATTTGGGAGCAGAAGCATTAACGTTTTCGGTTCTCTTGAATTGAACTTTTAGGATTTGTCGAACTTCACAAATCTTTAATCTTGAAAATCCTAAAGCCATGATTATTTTGGAATGAAGGGGGTACATTTGAATATACATTGTACATGAGTATATATTAAAAAATATGCAACTTACCTCAGCTTCATGCATGGTTCCAGATATAATCTCCTTGGTTGCAAAAAAAAAGTTAAACATGCGTATGAATATATAGCATGTTCAAACGCACAACAAAGATTGATGCCCCCTTTCAGATCTAATTTACAAATGCCATTATCTCGGGTTCAAATAGATGAATGCACTTCCTATGAATTTGAATCTTCGAAACCCCCTTTATGTTGAATTCAACATGTATTCTATTTCGTATCTAGCAATTTGGAATGTATCCATGCAAGTGACAAATGTATAAAGTGCTTCACACTAACAACATGGAGTGCACTAATTAATGTTTATATATGAATGCAAAAAGCAATCCATTGCCTGTATTTCAAACTGCTCTCACTCTATGGATCGAGAATATGAAATAAACACATGCACATGCTAGAATTCAATAGAGTATGGGTGTCTGATAGACCGATTTTCGTCCATACACAATTTGCAAAATTCATGATCTCATCCAAAATAATAATGCCATTTATATTTTAGTTTAATGCGTATAATCGCCTTTTACACGTAGATGCACTATGCCTCGGCCCATTCTCACAAACACGCTATATCTCTCTCTATCTAACGCATAAGTGCACACACTTTATATGCATCGGGATTTCTCTTTCACACATGCTCACAATCTCTCTCAGGGTGTCGGGGTGTCTCATGCACATGCTCTCTCTATATATCTCTCTCTTTCTGACTACTATGTACCACTCTTTTCACTAATCTCAGTTGGAAAACACTATTTCTCTCGCCCGGTCTCTACTAGCCCTCTATACGCACATATATGTGCCTACGTGTCTCCCGCACGCACATTATCTTTAGGCCTCTCTCGCACACATTGCCCCTGACCCCCAACCCCCCAGACACACCTCTCTCTTAGTAGTTGGCAGATATGATTCCATCCTATCATTCGGTAGGATATCCCTGATTGTTAGGCTGGATGGTAATACGAGGCAAAGTTTTACCCTAGTTCGGACCATTGCAGTTGAAGAAAAAGCCTACTCTTGGTACTGTATATTAGTGATAGGGGTGTGTACGAAGTACACGTGAATACCAGGCATTGCGCGCGTGTGTATACTATCGACGAACTAGCCCCCAAGCTTCTATAACATACTCGGGGCCTGGGGTTACAAATCATATATAGTCAGCTTATCACTAGTGGGGATAGAGTCCTCCACGACTCTGGTAGCTTCGTGTTGTACGCCGAGTCCTCCACATGGGTCTTCATATAACGCGTCTCGGTCCAACCTATGTGGCGCAGGATGGAACCGACCAATGAGTCCTCATGTTGACCCACCACAACTAGAAATGATATGCCCACCACACCACACACGCAATCGGCCACTAAGAAAATAAGCATATACAATAGTACAATGTTATACATGAAAGTTAATTGCATGGTGCATCCAAAAATATTTGTTCTGCATTGTGAATGTTTATATATTCTCCTAAAATATTAGTCACGGGAAAGAGAAACGAAGGGCATATCTCTCCTTGTCTCCACCGGACACCCCCTCTTTCTACACCACTTTCACGTACGCACACAAACTATCTCTCGGCCCTCTAAAAGTATGCATGCCCACGACACATTCACGCGTGACGGTCACTGTATTTCAAGCTAAAGCATTATACGGTCACTGGACTTCAGAATATGCTCATTACGGTCACCGTATACATTCTTGTGGTGATCATACGGTATCTATAGCTCACGATACGTCTCCATATTTTCTTGATGACACTGACGGACTTTTGCATTTGATGTGTGCTCCGTATTTTGTTGATGACACTTACAGTCATTGTATTTGAAGCAAAAGCACGATATGGTCACTGGACTTCAGAATAAGCTCATCACGGTCACCACATACATTTTGTTGTGCTAACCAACATGTGGTTGGATGGTTAGGAGGACAGTGGTTTCTCGAGCCCACCAGGGTTAAAGTCTCGGTGCTCGCATTTATCCTGGGTTAATTTCAGTATTTTCCGGCGATCTGCGTTCAGTGGGAGGAGACATTCCACTCGACTACGAGGCACCTATGATGACTTCGTAAAATCTCAAGATCATATGCTGGCTCACTCTCTCTAAGGTGCTCATAGGGGTAGGGTCTGCGTGTGTGCGCTTATAGCGGTGAGTGCTTGCGCGTATATATGAGCCCTTGCATTCTATACCATGTTAAAAATACATGTCATGATTATACGGTCATTGGCTCAACCGTACAACTCCGTATTTTGTTGATGACACAATCAACTGACCAGTCAAACGTTCCACGTGGCGCAACTAGTGTTGCACCATCGGGGCGCCAACCGTGGGGCCCACCTGTCAGCCCGTTTATGAAAGAAAGAAATGGTAGTTGGAGTCTGTACTGTTGTAGGACCTTGAAGTATGTCTAGAGGGGGGGGGGTGATTAGACTACTTGACCAATTAAAAACTTAACCTTTTCCCAATTTTAGAGTTTGGCAGATTTTAGCTACTTTAGGACAAGTCAAGCAATCATCACACAATTCAAGCAAGCATGCAAAGAGTGTATAGGCAGCGGAAATTAAAGCATGCAACTTGCAAGAAAGTAAAGGGAAGGGTTTGGAGGATTCAAACGCAATTGGAGACACAGACGTTTTTGGCGTGGTTCCGATAGGTGGTGCTATCGTACATCCACGTTGATGGAGACTTCAACCCACGAAGGGTAACGGCTGCGCGAGTCCATGGAGGGCTCCACCCACGAAGGGTCCACGAAGAAGCAACCTTGTCTATCCCACCATGGCCATCGCCCACGAAGGACTTGCCTCACTAGCGGTAGATCTTCACGAAGTAGGCGATCTCCTTGCCCTTACAAACTCCTTGGTTCAACTCCACAATCTTGTCGGAGGCTCCCAAGTGACACCTAGCCAATCTAGGAGACACCACTCTCCAAGAAGTAACAAATGGTGCGTTGATGATGAACTCCTTGCTCTTGTGCTTCAAATTGTAGTTTCCCCAACACTCAACTCTCTCTCATAGGATTTGGATCTGGTGGAAAGAGGGTTTGAGTGGAAAACAACTTGGGGAAGGCTAGAGATCAAGATTCATATGGTAGGAATGGAATATCTTGGCCTCAACACATGAGTAGGTGGTTCTCTCTCAGAAATGGTAAGTTGGAAGTGTAGGTTTAGTCTGATGGCTCTCTCCCCGAATGAAGAGGAGGTGGAGGGGTATATATAGCCTCCACACAAAATCTAACCGTTACACACAATTTACCGAACTCGGTGGGACCGAATAGTTAAACTCGGTCGGACCGATTTAGTAAACCTAGTGACCGTTAGTGATTTTCGGTGGGACTGACATGCATCTCGGTGAGACCGTTTCGATTAGGGTTAGGGCATAACGTAATCTCGGTGAGACCGATTACACAAACTCGGTGAGACCGATTTTGGTAATTAGCTAACCAGAGAGTTGGTCAGGTAAACTCGATGGGACCGATTTGCTCTTTTCGGTTAGATCGAAATGTTACAAAAAGGAAACAGAGAGTTTACATTGCAATCTCGGTGGGACCGATCGCTCACTTCGGTTAGACCGAAGCGTTACGAAGGGAAATAGAGAGATTGCAACCCCATCTCGGTGAGACCGAGATCCCTACCGGTAAGACCGATTTGCTTAGGGTTTGTGGCAGTGGCTATGACTTTTGGAATCGGTGGCGCCGGATAGGAATAATCGGTGTGATTGATTTTGGCTTTAGGTTTAGGTCATTTGTGGATGTGGGAAAGTAGTTGAGGGTTTTGGAGCATATCACTAAGCACATGAAGCAAGAGGCTCATTAAGCAACACCTCATCCCTTCTTGATAGTATTGGCTTTTCCTATAGACTCAATGTGATCTTGGATCACTAAAATGTAAAATGAAGAGTTTTGAGCTTTTGAGCTTGAGCCAATCCTTTGTCCTTAGTATTTTGAGGGATCCACTTTCATCATCCATGCCATGACATTCATTGAGATTTCCTGAAACAATAGTCTTGGAATAGCATTAGCTCAATGAGCTATATGTTGTTATGAATTACCAAAACCACCTAGGGATAGTTCCACTTTCAATCTCCCCCTTTTTGGTAATTGATGACAACATATAGATCAAAGCTTCGACAAATGATAATAAAATTTAAATAACATCGTCGCTTTGAAAATTATGTGATAAGCAAGAGCTCCCCCTAAATTTGTGCATAGTTTTAGATTTGCTTTGGACTGCAAATGCACAATGAATTAGGCTCATGGGTTACTCTTCCATGTCACATACATCTTGGTGGAGCGCTCAAAATAATAAACTATGAATACATGCACTCATCACCAAGCATAGTGAGTGATCACATAAGATAGATAGGATAATATCAAGCATGCATAAGTGTAGCTTATGATCAAACACATGATCATCAATGTCTCACAAGCATAGTATCTCAACCAAAAGCAAACAAAGATTGAAAAACACCAAATAAAACAAGAGAGAAAAAAACAACACTCTCTCTCTCTCGAAGCCTATGATCTATACATTTTTCTCCCCCTTTGGCAACAAGTTACCAAAAAGTTCATAGAAAATGCATAGTGCTAAATCGACCCTCAGGCTTGATCTTCTGGTGGTGGTGTCCTGATGACTCCAATGATGAATGCTTCAATTGATGTAGAGGGTGCTGGAGTTGATGCTGAAGCTGGTTGCACTGGAGCTGAAGGGGCAGTAGCTGGTGCTGAAGATGTTTCTCTAGTGTCTGGCACTGGCACATCAGCTGACCTCTGAGCTCTGGGCACTCTGGCAAACACATTTGTTGTAGTCTTGCCCTTCCTCTCCTGCATGTCTTCCTGCAGCTGCTCCACAACTGACTGAATCTCAGTTACCTTGACATCTAGATCATAGAATTTTTGTTCCATGATTCTTTCTAGGCTCTCCTGGTTTTGAGTTAGGGTGGCCAACCCCTTCTCAATCCTCAGAGATGATGCTATCAAGTAACCAAGCTGCTCCTGTTTGGTTTTCAAGAAATATTCAGATGCCTCCTCTTGAGTTGGCATCTTGGCAGCCTTCTCCCTCTTTGCCTTCTCCTTCTTCTTCTGTGCTTGAACTGATGATGGATCATCTTCATTCATGACAACCTCATTGCCCTCAAAGTCTGGATAGAGTGGAAAATGTTCCCTATCCACTAGATATTTTCCTGTGCCCATCTTTGAGTTTATCAATTCTTGAATCTAAGGTGCATTTCCACAGCTCCTCTTCTGATCTGCTGCAGTCCTCTTGATGGTTTCAACTATAAGGCTCATGACTTTGAATTTTTGTGGCACATCAAATAAATGCAACATATTGATGGCATGCCCTCTGATCATGTTATGGTCACCAGACTTGGGCAACAAAGTGTGCCTCAGAATCCAATTTATAGTTGGCAACCCTGACAACAGAAAGTGGACTGATCCAAAAGAGAAAGTCTCTAGAGCTTTGTATGGGATCTCCTTATACATGTATGACATTGAATTGTGTCCCATCTTCTTCTTTGCATAAATGTCTAGATCATCTTCATTTTCCTTTGGGGCATTTATCAGACTTGCCCATTCTTCTATAGTGGATTGGTACCTTGTACCTTCAGACATCCAAACAATTCTTCCATCTGGATAAAAGTGTGTTGTTGAGTAGAATTGCATGATAAGCTCATCATTCCAGTTGGTGAACTTTTGCCCAACAAAATCTACAAATCCACAAGCAACAAAGCTGTCTTGCACTCCAGGATAGTGCTGTTCATTTTCCTTGATGAATTTCTAGTCAACCCGTCTCATGTCACAAACTATGGGCTTCTTGTCCAACAAAATTGTCTCATAGAAGTCCTACTGTTCCTTTGTGTGGAACCTGTAATGAACAGCAGTTCTTCTCCTTGTGGCATATGGATCAGCCATCCTCCACAGTTTCAATCCTGAGTCTTTTCTGATTCTCATGTCCTCAGCCACAGGATGGGCATCATTGCGGTCTGGTATCTTTGGCTTGAGCTTCCTTAGAACCTGTCCTTCTTCATCTTCCTCCTCAGCAACATTTGGCACTGGGCCCTTGTTCTTCTCAGCAGCTGGAATACTCCTGGTATTCCTCTTTGGTGTAGACTTGGCCTTGGGGGCAGCTTTGGGTGCTTCCTTGGGCTTAGATCTTGCAGCCCCAGATCTGATTGCATCACCCATAAGCTTTGGTGCCTTTGGTGCTGGTGTAGAAAGATCTTCCTCTTCCATCATGGAAGGTTGCCCTACAACTCTGGCCATGGTCTTCTTGACCCTTTCCTTCCTCTTCTTGCTTTCATCAGCTGGCTCTTTGGGATCAGGATTCTCAAGCAGTTGAGTTGATGCTCTGGCCTTGGGCATAGGTTGCCTTCTTGCAGGCCTTTTAATCTTCATGCCTGGCTTTACATCTTTTGCTGAGCCATATTCCTTCTTGAGCACCACTTTCTTGGAAGTAGCCTCATCTTCTTCAGCTTTGTAGTCTTCATCCTCTGAATCTGAAGTTCTTTTCCTCCTTTGCCTAGTTGCAGCCTTAGGCAAATTGCTAGGAGTACTTCTGCTCCCTTCATCTGAAGTACTAGAGGGACTACTGCCCTCACTCAAGTCCATCTGCTCTTCTGGCCTGTTCTGGCTGTCACTTTGATCAGACATACTGACTGCTGACCCTGTGAAGAGTTATAGATGAGATAGAAAAGATGAGCATCACAAATTGTAGAGGTTTTTGCAAAACAATGACTCAAAAGGTCAGTTTTAGTTTTCCACAGAAAGCATTTCAGATCAACCGATTTTCAAACTTGGTGATACCGAAGCAGTTTTTGGAACCTAAACTAATGAACTCGGTTGGACCGAGTCACAGTCCGGTGGCACCGAGACTGCTAGGGTTTCACTGAATCCTAAAATCGGTCACACCGATTTGTAATTCTCGGTCAGACCAAGAGTCACTAGTGCAATGGCATAAGCCAAATCGGTGAGACCGAGTTTTTCAACTCGGTGGGTCCGAGATGGTTTCGGCGGAAACCTAACCCTAAAAATTTGAATCTAATCTATTCTACGAACTACTTTGGCTGGATAGGATTGTTTCAATCATGGCAAGAATCAATAAGAGTACAATGTGCTAGGAATCAGACGTGGATAGCACAAAGATCAAGTCCATACCCTAACTTGGCGGTGGACTTGCTACGGCGGCAACGGCGGGGATGAAATCCATTGACGGCGGCGGAGACCAGCGACAGGAGGCTGCTGGCGGCGAGGAGACGATCCGGAGACCGCGATGGCAGAGCGAGCTGTTGCACGGGCGAAGGGTTTCGGAGAAATTTCCAAATTTTTGCCTGTGTCTATATATAGCCCGACCCTGTCGGTGTGACCGAGTGGAACAACTCGGTGGCACCGAGATGCATAACTGTGTTCAGTTACAGCAAATCGGTGAGACCGAAAAGTTCAAATCGGTTGCACCGAGATTGAAAACTCAGATCAACTTGATGATCTCGGTAGGATCGAAATGGAGGAATTGGTCAGACCGAGAATCACAAAGAGGTTTTGGAAGTTTAAGTCTATGACGAATCGGGGACTCCGAGTGCTCCTCACACAGAGTGGTTCGAATCTGACTTGATCAAATTTTGTGATGTAGCATGAATAGAGTTTGAGACAAGAAAAACATAGATAGCTAAAGAAGGTTCTTAGGCATTCTTGTCCATCCACTTGGCTCGAAGAAGATAGAACCAACCAATCAAAACTACAAGTGGATGTCCTTGAATGAGTAAAATATGCACCAACATGCTCACACAATAAGATGGCAATTAAAATATGTGGCAAAGCATGCACAACCAATTCTAGCATCTATCAAACAATTGGCGATGACTAGGTCATCTATATATGAGTATATTGACTTAGGAGTCAAATGAGAACATTTGATCATAGGTCATACTCATCGTTTAAGCTCAAGTGGGGTTACCACTTTTACATAATGCATTAATGTGTTCACACCATTAGAGTTGCTTTGACTCAATTCTTAGAGTTAAGCTCCCCCTAGATGTGAGATCCCCCCTTAGAGGGATGAACTAACCTTGGGTTTTGTCGATGATGACTTCATGTAGGTGTTGAAGATTTATATGCTCAATGTTGATGTAGATCATTTAGAGCAATCCTTTGGAGTGAGCTGCACTTTCAACTTGCCTACATGGGTTAGTCCCACAAGGAACAAACAAGAATATCCATAGACATAGAGTGATGCATACACAAGATGATGTCCATGAAAACATTAGGTTACCTTGTCCCTTGCCTTACCAACATGAGGGTTTGTGACTCCTTGAACTAGTGCAAGATGTGGAAGTTGATTGCACTTGTTCTTGCCAAAATGATATGAGTGAAGAATGTTGGCGGAGTCACCCTCAAGAACTCTCTAGTTCTTCTTCTTCAGGATCCACATCATCTTGATGGGAATCCTTTGAGTTGTAGTTGTACTTGATGAAGTAGAACTTGACGTAGTCTTGGGAATCCACTTGACCAAGGCCTTGGGTGCTTCTTCAAATGCATCAATCTCTTCTTGAAGCTTGTCCTTGCCTTTGTTCTTGTGGTCTTGTGGTGGAAGATCATCTTGAGCTTGTGTCCCCTTGAAAGAAGTAGGATCATATTTCTCTTGTTGAGGAACAAACTTTGTCTTGGGGTATTGATCTTCTTCCCACTCAACTCCATTGGCATTGAACTTTCGTTCAAAACCAACACCTTGATTCTTCCGGTGTCTTCCTTGCTTGCGTACAATTTCCTCGAATTGCTTACTCCCGGCAAGGCTCTTGTAAACACCTTTCTCTATAATTCCCTTCAATAAACTATTTTCTTGCTCAAGTATAACTTGGCTAAGAGAATCATTAGTGGAATCAAGAGAACTACTAGAAGCAACAACATTGGATTTAACATTATTATTGTTACTACTAGAGGAAGTATCATTCTTGTACTTGTTACTAGACTTGACTTGAGGCATGTAAGTAGATAAGAGTAAACACTTGGCAATGTAAGAAGAACTTTTCTTGCGGAGATCATCATTGATTGCCTTTAAGAACTCATGCTCTTGCTCAAGATTGAGCTTTTCAAAGCGTAACTTCTCATGAGCCCTTAAAAGTTCTCGATGATCTTCGAAGATAGTTTCATGAGCTAACTTAAGAGTGTTTAGTTCTTTAGTTAGAAGCTCAATTTTCTCCTTATCATTGTCATTCGTTTGATTAGCATGATTAATTGACGTTTCATCATAGTATTCATCACTAGAGTTGTCAACAAGTAAATCATCATCCACAAGCAAGTCATCTTCATCACTATTGAAATCAACATACTCAGGATGTGTTACCTTTGGACCTTTGGCCATGAAGCATCTTCCAATTCCTTCATTTAGTGAATCAAATATGTCGTAGGAGTTGGTTGACACAAGTGCTAGACCGGCAACACCTTCATCTTGAGTATGTTCGGAGTCGGAGTGACAGCTTCTCTCGGAGTGATTGTCGGAGTCGGAGCCGAAAACCCATTCACCAACATGAGCTTGATGTCTTCGTTTTGTGTAGCTCCTTGATGACTTGTCCTTCCTTTCTGAATCCTTGCTTCTCCGTGAGGGTCTTCGTTCATAACGATCATCTCTACTCCTCCTCTCTCTTGGTGGTGATTCTTCTCTTTTGCTTCTTCTTTTTGGAGAATCTTCTCTTCTTTTGTAGGGTGCCGTACACTCATTGGAGTAGTGTCCGGGCTTCCCACAATTGTAGCAATTGCGCTCTCAACTAGAAGATCTCTTGTCATGATAAGACCTTGACTTGGAGCTTCTTTCTTTGCTTCTACTCTTGTAGAATTTGTTAAAGTTCTTCACCATTAAGCTCAATTCTTCATTGAAGGTTTGTTTCTCACTTGATGATGTGGGGGCTTCACTTGAGGCTTTGTAAGCACCACTTGACTTGTTGTGAAGTTCCTCCTTGTCCTTGAGTGACATCTCATGAGCAACAATCCTTCCAATGACTTCCGTTGGCTTGAGATTTTTGTAGTTTGGCATCATTTGGATCAATGTGCACATGGTATCATACTTTCCATCCAATGCTCTTAGGATCTTCTTGATGATGAATCTGTCGGTCATCTCTTTACTCCCTAAGCCGGCAATCTCATTTGTGATAAGTGCAAGCCTAGAGTACATTTCAGCGACACCTTCACCATCCTTCATTTTGAACTTGTCAAGCTAACTTTGGAGCACATCCAACTTGGATTCCTTGACGGACTCGGTACCTTCGTGCATATCAATCGAAGTATCCCAAATTTCCTTTGCATTCTCAAGACGGCTGATTTTGTTGAACTCTTTGGGGCACAACCCGTTGAAGATGATATCACAAGCTTGAGCGTTGTATTGCAACATCTTCAATTCTTCCGCATTTGCTTCACGGTTTGGTTCTCTCCCATCGAAGAATTCACCTTGCAAGCCAATACAAATAATTGCCCAAACGGCGGGGTTATGTCTAAGAATATGCATTTTCATCTTATGCTTCCAACTAGCAAAATTAGTACCATCAAAGTAAGGACCTCTACGGTGATAATTTCCCTCGCTAGACGCCATACTCTCCTAGGTTATGAAACCAAGGCTATGACCACCAAAAGCTATGGAAATCAAAGCAAATGGAGACCAAAGCTCTGATACCACTTGTAGGACCTTGAAGTATGTCTAGAGGGGGGGTGATTAGACTACTTGACCAATTAAAAACTTAACCTTTTCCCAATTTTAGAGTTTGGCAGATTTTAGCTACTTTAGGACAAGTCAAGCAATCATCACACAATTCAAGCAAGCATGCAAAGAGTGTATAGGCAGCGGAAATTAAAGCATGCAATTTGCAAGAAAGTAAAGGGAAGGGTTTGGAGGATTCAAACACAATTGGAGACACAGATGTTTTTGGCGTGGTTCCGATAGGTGGTACTATCGTACATCCACATTGATAGAGACTTCAACCCACGAAGGGTAACTGCTGCGCGAGTCCACGGAGGGCTCCACCCACGAAGGGTCCACGAAGAAGCAACCTTGTCTATCCCACCATGACCGTCGCCCACGAAGGACTTGCCTCACTAGCGGTAGATCTTCACGAAGTAGGCGATCTCCTTGCCCTTACAAACTCCTTGGTTCAACTCCACAATCTTGTCGGAGGCTCCCAAGTGACACCTGGCCGATCTAGGAGACACCACTCTCCAAGAAATAACAAATGGTGCGTTGATGATGAACTCCTTGCTCTTGTGCTTCAAATGATAGTCTCCCCAACACTCAACTCTCTCTCATAGGATTTGGATCTGGTGGAAAGAGGGTTTGAGTGGAAAGCAACTTGGGGAAGGCTAGAGATCAAGATTCATATGGTAGGAATGGAATATCTTGGCCTCAACACATGAGTAGGTGGTTCTCTCTCAGAAATGGTAAGTTGGAAGTGTAGGTTTAGTCTGATGGCTCTCTCCCCGAATGAAGAGGAGGTGGAGGGGTATATATAGCCTCCACACAAAATCTAACCGTTACACACAATTTACCAAACTCGGTGGGACCGAATAGTTAAACTCGGTCGGACCAATTTAGTAAACCTAGTGACCGTTAGTGATTTTCGGTGGGACTGACATGCATCTCGGTGAGACAGATTCGGTTAGGGTTAGGGCATAACGTAATCTCGGTGAGACCGATTACACAAACTCAATGAGACCGATTTTGGTAATTAGCTAACCAGAGAGTTGGTCAGGTAAACTCGGTGGGACCGATTTGCTCTTTTCATTGAGATCGAAATGTTACAAAAAGGAAACAGAGAGTTTACATTGCAATCTCGGTGGGACCGATCGCTCACTTCGGTTAGACCGAAGCGTTACGAAGGGAAACATAGAGATTGCAACCCCATCTCGGTGAGACCGAGATCCCTATCGGTAAGACCGATTTGCTTAGGGTTTGTGGCAGTGGCTATGACTTTTGGAATCGGTGGCACCGGATAGGAAGAATCGGTGTGACCGATTTTGGCTTTAGGTTTAGGTCATTTGTGGATGTGGGAAAGTAGTTGAGGGTTTTGGAGCATATCACTAAGCACATGAAGCAAGAGGCTCATTAAGAAACACCTCATCCCTTCTTGATAGTATTGGATTTTCCTATAGACTCAATGTGATCTTGGATCACTAAAATGTAAAATGAAGAGTCTTGAGCTTTTGAGCTTGAGCCAATCCTTTGTCCTTAGTATTTTGAGGGATCCACTTTCATCATCCATGTCATGCCATTCATTGAGCTTTCCTGAAACAATAGTATTGGAATAGCATTAGCTCAATGAGCTATATGTTGTTATGAATTACCAAAACCACCTAGGATAGTTGCACTTTCAACTGTGTTAATAAAATACATTTTAGGGTGATCATACGGTCACTGGCTCACCATACACCTCCGTAATTTGTTGATGACACGATCAATTGACCAGTCAAACGGTCCACATTTAGCAAAGCACATTACCATAGGGCCCACCCGTCAGCGCGTATATGAAGGACAGAAATGGTAATAAATTAGTGGTCAGTGGGTATTCAAAGTCGTGAGACCTCGGGTTGGCAGTTGCCGGTGGGGGAGGGGTGGGGGGGTGATTGGGCGGTGGC
>NC_041389.1:583850952-583975989 GCF_002162155.2 Triticum dicoccoides
CCGACGGTGGGGAGTGTTTTCGGGGCAGCGGGGCGGCGCTTCGGCCGGTGATGGCTGGCGGCTCAGGGGGTGGAGTTTGAAGATAAACTGCAGGCCCTTGATTTTGTATCCGACGGCTGGAAAATCTAATGACCAGAGATGAAAAAAGTCAGTCGACTGACGTGTAGCCTCACCCCGCACGTACACATGCACGCATGCAACACACACACGCATGCAGGCATGCAACATTGACACGTACAGATAACGAACACACACACGCATGTAGGCGTGCAACACTGACACGTACACATGCACTCACGTACACACACACGTACGCACACATGCATGCAACACTGAAACGTACCCTTGCACGCACGCAACACTCGCACACCTGCATGCACACAGCACAGGACGCAAGACACACGCTCAACCTATACGTGCAAGCACCCTTTGTTAAGGACATGGATTGTTACGGGTATTAATCGATCTTATCTGTGATAAGTAGAACATTGATGTTTGCAGTGGTCTTTATGAATCACAATGTATCGAACGGGTTATCAACATAGTAGGCTTATCTACATGAAATAGACGACGTCACACTAAATGAACAATCATCGGTTTATGAAATGCCAGCTTCTGACCGCCCAGGCCCACCAAAAGTTCCTCTGCTGTGATGCCTGCGTTGGGTCACTGACATGCATGCCATGTACCCAAAGAGCCCACATGTCAGTGGAAGAACGACGCGGTGTCGTACGTCAGAGTCGAGGGTGCCACTCGCTGCACGCCCGGCTGAACACGCCTCCTTGCCGCATTCAAACGCCTCCATATAACCTGCCCGTGTGGAAGCCCAGAAACCCACTCTGGACACACGTCCGTTCATAACCGGGCCGACATTAAACACAACGCCGATCGAGCTCCTCTCGTCCGCCGTCTATATAATCTCCTACTTAAACGAGGCCAAACGCCGGCCAAGAATCGCACACCTCCGCCACTCCCCTATCTCCTCCTTCACCATTTTTTCCACTCTTACAATGGCTTACAAAGAGTAGTTATCCCACATCCAAGCTGGCTGGGTGGCCCGCCGAGCCTGCCGGATACGAGCTATGCAGCTCACTGATCCACCTCCCTTCCCTCGCCCGATGGAGCCAGTTGCCGCCCCAAGCTAGCACGCGGTTCAGCAACTCGCCGCTCCAGGCCAGCTCGACGAGGAGCGGCGCACGGGCGTCGTTGCTGCCGTCCATGCTGCCGCCTCATACCGCGTCTCCCGTTTCTATGGCCAAGACTCCCATGCCAGCGGCCGCACCATGCAAGCAGCGACAGAAGCCGGGTGTGCGGAGAGCGACGAGTCGGTGGCTAGCGCCTCCGCGTCCGCCGCCATCATCAAGGAGAAGTAGAACATGGGAGGCTGCCGCCGCTTGGGTCCCATGAAGGCCACCACGGAGGCGATGCCGGCATACACAACAGGTGTCTTGCCGGATCCTTTTGTTGCGAGGACCTTCATTGACCCCGCATGGGCTCCACGGAAGGAAGGAAGCCCCCTTCCACCATCATCTTCGGCATCAGCCAATGATATCAGTTGGGCAGTGGGGAAGCGAGCCGTCCTTTGAGCCGAAGCATATACCTCCGGCGCTCCCGGCAGTCCGGTGATCGTGCTGCCGGACATGAGGAACACAAATGGATCGGCGGGCGACCATTTAGGCCAGGTATTATATACCTGTGCTGCCAGAACTAGCACAACATAGTTCATTTGAATGTAATGAAATCCGTCATGTTTGTATGAAAATCCGGTATTTTATATGATTTCCGTCATTGTTAATATGAAATATCACCGTGTTTGCATGAATTTCGTCCGGTTGGTTGAGTTGCTATCATAATGTGTGTGACTACGGTTGGATGGTGTAATTTGCGGG
Organism: Triticum dicoccoides; assembly: GCF_002162155.2. Lineage (NCBI taxonomy): Eukaryota > Viridiplantae > Streptophyta > Magnoliopsida > Poales > Poaceae > Triticum > Triticum dicoccoides. The sequence continues at coordinate 583,852,842 of NC_041389.1, forward strand.
TCACCGGTCGGTCTGCGGGCGGCTCGTGCGGCATGGTGGGACAAAAAGAAAAACAGCTCGTGCGAGCTCATCTCCAACATGCGCGCTGGAGGATGCATGAGCACCCGAGCCATTCCTCGTTCATTGGTGGTAAAGGCACCGATGGACAAAAGGGTCGCCAATATTTTGGCTACCCCGGGCAAGATCCAAACAGCCCCTCCCAGCAGATTCAAATCCCTCTTTCCCCGTGGAATTTTGCCATGTGTTGTTTTCATGGACTAGCAAGATGCCCATGCATTGCACAGAACATCAAGATGCATTTTTTACAAAATACCTGTTGTGATTGACCCATGCAGGAGTAATCCCATTTGTAAAAACTAATGATATCTCGAGAATTTTATCGAAAAAATGGTATGCCAAGAATTTTATTGGACTCCATTTTTGTATACAAGGCCACAAACCCATATTACAGGTACCAAGGCAAAAATTAATGTTTTCTAAGTCAATGTTGCAAGCCACCTTCTTTCCTTGTTTGCCGTGTAAATTAATGTGTATTCTTCTCTTTCATGCACATCAATCCAGTGCTCACACTCCCGCATGCATGCAAGGGATAATTAATGTCCTCCTTTGCTAGTACTGTTGGAGATCGTTGCAGAAAATAAAAATTTTCTATGCATCACCAAGATCAATCTATGGAGCAACTAGAAACAAGAGAGAGAGAGGAGTGCATCTTCATACCCTTGAAGACCGCGAGACGGAAGCGTTACAAGAACGCGGATGAGGGAGTCGTACTCGAAGTGATTCAGATCGCGGTGGACTTCGATCTTAGCACCGAACAACGGCACCTCCGCATTCAACACATGTGCAGCCCGGTGACGTCTCCTGCGCCTTGATCCAGCAAGGAGGAGGGAGAGGTCGAGTAAGAGGGCTCCAACAGTAGCACGACGGTGTGGTGGTGATGGAGAGGCAGTACTCCGGCAGGGCTTTGCCAAGCTCTTACGGAGGAGGAGAGGTGTTGGGGAGGGGAGGGGCTGCACCTTAGGTTTGTTGTTGCATCCCTCCCCTCGCCCCTCTATTTATAGGAGGAGGGGGAAGGGGGCCAGCCCCCTCTAGATGAGATCTAGAGGGGGGCAAGGGGGGGGGGACTTGCCCCCCAAGCAAGGGGGGGGGGCGCCCCCTTTAGGGTTTCCCCCCAACCCTAGGCGCATGGGCCCAAGGGTGGATGCGCCTAGCTCTCCAAGGGCTGGTTACCTTCCCACTACGGCCCATGAGGCCCTCTGGGAGAGGTGGCCCCTCCCGGTGGCCCCGGTACAATACCGGTGCCCCCAAACTTTTCCGGTGACCATATGACAACTTCCCATATATAAATCTTCACCTCCGGACCATTCCGGAACTCCTCGTGACGTCCGGGATCTCATCTGGGTCCGAACAACATTCGGTAATCACATACAAGTCTTCCTAATAACCCTAGCGTCATCGACCCTTAAGTGTGTAGACCCTACGGGTTCGGGAATCACACAGACATGACCGAGACAGCTCTCCGGCCAATAACCAACAGCAGGATCTGGATACCCATGTTGGCTCCCACATGTTCCACGATGATCTCATCGGATGAAACACGATGTTGAGGATTCAAGTAATCCCATATACAATTCCCTTTGTCAATCGGTACGTTACTTGCCCGAGATTCGATCGTCGGTATCCCAATACCTCGTTCAATCTCGTTACCGGCAAGTCACTTTACTCGTTACATAATGCATGATCCTGTGACTAACCACTTAGTCACATTGAGCTGATTATGATGATGCATTACCGAGTGGGCCCAGAGATACCTCTCCATCATACGGAGTGATAAATTCCAGTCTCGGTACGTGCCAACCCAACAAACACTTTTAGAGATACCTGTAGTGCACCTTTATAGTCACCCAATTACGTTGTGATGTTTGGTACACCCAAAGCACTCCTATGGTGTCCGGGAGTTACATAATCTCATGGTCTAAGGAACTAATACTTGACATTAGAAAAGCTTTAGCAAACGAACTACACGATCTTGTGCTGTGCTTAGGATTGGGTCTTGTCCATGACATCATTCTCCTAATGATGTGATCTCGTTATCAATGACATCCAATGTCCATAGTCAGGAAACCATGACCATCTGTTGATCAATGAGCTAGTCAACTAGAGGCTCACTAGGGACATGTTGTGGTCTATGTATTCACACATGTATCACGGTTTCCGGTTAATACAATTATAGCATGAATAATAGACAATTATCATGAACAAGGAAATATAATAAGAATCATTTCATTATTGCCTCTAGGGCATATTTCCAACAGTCTCCCACTTGCACTAGAGTCAATAATCTAGTTACGCTGTGATGAATTGAACACCCATAGAGTTCTGGTGTTGATCATGTTTTGCTCGCGGAAGAGGTTTAGTCAACGGATATGCGACATTCAGATCCGTATGCACTTTGCAAATATCTATGTCTCCATCTTGAACATTTTCACGGATGGAGTTGAAGCGACGCTTGATGTGCCTGGTCTTCTTGTGAAACCTAGGCTCCTTGGCAAGGGCAATAGCTCCAGTGTTGTCACAGAAGAGAGTGATCGGCCCCGACGCATTGGGAATAACTCCTAGGTCGGTGATGAACTCCTTCATCCAGATTGCTTCATGCGCTGCCTCCGAGTCTGCCATGTACTCCGCTTCACATGTAGATCCCGCCACGACACTTTGCTTGCTACTGCACCAGCTTACTACCCCACCATTCAAAATATACACGTATCCGGTTTGTGACTTGGAGTCATCCAGATCTGTGTCGAAGCTAGCATCAACGTAACCCTTTATGACGAGCTCTTCGTCACCTCCATAAATGAGAAACATATCCTTAGTCCTTTTCAGGTACTTCGGGATATTCTTGACCGCTGTCCAGTGTTCCATGCCGGGATTACTTTGGTGCCTAGCTACCAAACTTACGACAAGGTTTACATCAGGTCTGGTACACATCATAATAGACCCTATGGCCGAGGCATAGGGGATGGCACTCATCTTTTCTCTATCTTCTACCGTGTGCGGGGATTGAGCCGAGCTCAATTTCACACCTTTCAACACAGGCAAGAACCCCTTCTTGGACTGATCCATATTGAACTTCTTCAATATCTTATCAAGGTATGTGCTTTGTGAAGGACCTATGAGGCGTCTCGATCTATCTCTATAGATCTTGATGCCTAATATATAAGCAGCTTCTCCAAGGTCCTTCATTGAAAAACACGTGTTCAAGTAGGCCTGTATGCTGTCCAAAAGTTCTATAGCATTTTCCATCAAAAGTGTGTCATCCACATGTAATATGAGAAATGCTACATAGCTCCCACTCACTTTCTTGTAAACGCAGGCTTCTCCATAAGTCTGCATAAACCCAAACACTTTGATCATCTCATCAAAGAGAATGTTCCAACTCCGAGATGCTTGCACCAGCCCATAAATGGATCGCTGGAGCTTGCATACCTTGTTAGCATTCTTAGGATCGACAAAACCTTCCGGCTGCATCATATACAATTCTTCCTTAAGATAGCCGTTAAGGAATGCCGTTTTGACGTTCATTTGCCATATCTCATAATCATAGTATGCGGCAATTGCTAACATCATTCGAACGGACTTCAGCTTCGCTACGGGAGAGAAAGTCTCATCGTAGTCAACCCCTTGAACTTGCCGATAACCCTTAGTGATAAGTCGAGCTTTATAGATGGTAGCATTACCATCCGCGTCCGTCTTCTTCTTAAAGATCCATTTATTTTCTATTGCTCTCCGATCATCGGGCAAGTCTGTCAAATTCCATACTTTGTTTTCATACATGGATCCTATCTCGGATTGCATGGCTTCAAGCCATTTGTTGGAATCTAGGCCCACCATCGCTTCTTCATAGTTCGAAGGTTCACCGTTGTCTAACAACATGATTTCCAGGACAGGGTTGCCATACCATTCTGGTGTGGAACGTGTCCTTGTGGACCTATGAAGTTCAGTAGTAACTTGATCCGAAGTACCTTGATCATCATCATTAACTTCCTCTCTAGTCGGTGCAGGTACCACAGGAACATCTTCTTGAGTTGCGCTACTTACCGGTTCAAGAGGTAGTACTTCATCAAGTCCCAATTTCCTCCCACTTACTTCTTTCGAGAGAAAATCTTTCTCTAGAAAGGACCCGTGCTTGGCAACAAAAATCTTGCCTTCGGATCTGAGGTAGAAGGTATACCCAATGGTTTCATTAGGGTATCCTATGAAGACGCATTTTTCTGACTTGGGTTCGAGCTTTTCAGGTTGAAGTTTCTTGACATAAGCATCGCATCCCCAAACTTTTAGAAACGACAGATTAGGTTTCTTTCCAAACCATAATTCGTATGGTATCGTCTGAACGGATTTAGACGGTGCCCTATTTAAAGTGAATGCAGCTGTCTCTAAAGCGTATCCCCAAAATGATAGTGGTAAATCGATAAGAGAGATCATAGACCGCACCATATCCAATAGAGTGCGATTACGACGTTCGACACACCGTTTCGCTGAGGTGTTCCAGGCGGCGTGAGTTGTGAAACAATTTCACATTTCCTTAAGTGTGTACCAAACTCGAGACTTAAATATTCTCCCCCACGATCTGATCGTAAGAACTTTATTTTTCTGTCATGTTGATTCTCTACCTCATTCTAAAATTCCTTGAACTTTTCAAAGGTCTCAGACTTGTGTTTCATCAAGTAGACATACCCATATCTACTTAAGTCATCAGTGAGGGTGAGAACATAACGATAGCCACCGCGAGCCTCAACGCTCATTGGACCGCACACATCAGTATGTATAATTTCCAATAAGTTGGTTGCTCGCTCCATTTTTCTGGAGAACGGGGTCTTGGTCATTTTGCCCATGAGGCATGGTTCGCACATGTCAAATGATTCGAAATCAAGAGACTCCAAAAGTCCATCTGCATGGAGCTTCTTCATGGGTTTGACACCAATGTGACCAAGGCAGCAGTGCCACAGATATGTGGGACTATCATTATCAATCTTACATCTTTTGGTATTCACACTATGAATATGTGTAACATCACGTTCGAGATTCATTAAGAATAAACCATTGACCAGCGGGGCATGACCATAAAACATATCTCTCATATAAATAGAACAACCATTATTCTCGGATTTAAATGAGTAGCCATCTCGTATTAAAAGAGATCCAGATACAATGTTCATGCTCAAAGCTGGCACTAAATAACAATTATTGAGGTCTAAAACTAATCCCGTAGGTAAATGTAGAGGTAGCGTGCCGACGGCGATCACATCGACCTTGGAACCATTCCCGACGCGCATCGTCACCTCGTCCTTCGCCAGTCTCCGCTTATTCCGCAACTCCTGTTTTGAGTTACAAATATAGGCAACCGCACCGGTATCAAATACCCAGGAGCTACTATGAGTACTAGTAAGGTACACATCAATAACATGTATATCACATATACCTTTGGTGTTGCCGGCCTTCTTATCCGCTAAGTACTTGGGGCAGTTCCACTTCCAGTGACCGTTCCCCTTGCAATAAAAGCACTCAGTCTCAGGTTTGGGTCCGTGCTTTGGCTTCTTCCCGGCAACTGGCTTACCGGACGCGGCAACTCCCTTGCCGTCCTTCTTGAAGCTATTCTTACCCTTGCCTTTCTTGAAACGAGTGGTTTTATTGACCATCAACACTTGATGTTCCTTTTTGATTTCTACCTCTGCTGATTTCAACATTGAAAATACCTCAGGAATAGTTTTCACCATCCCCTGCATATTGTAGTTCATCACAAAGCTCTTGTAGCTAGGTGCGAGCGACTGAAGGATTCTGTCAATGACCGCCTCATCCGGGAGGTTAATGTCCAGCTGGGACAAGCGGTTGTGCAACACAGACATTTTGAGTATGTGCTCGCTGACAGAACTATTTTCCTCCATCTTACAACTGTAGAACTTGTCTGCGACTTCATATCTCTCGACCCAGGAATGATCTTGGAAAACCATTTTCAGCTCTTGGAACATCTCATATGCTCCGTGCTGCTCAAAACGCTTTTGGAGCCCCAGTTCTAAGATGTAAAGCATGTCGCACTGAACGAGGGAGTAATCATCAACACGCGACTACCAAGCGTTCATAACGTCTTGGTTCGCTGGGACGGGTGCTTCACCTAGCGGTGCTTCTAGGACATATGCTTTCTTGGCAGCTATGAGGATGATCCTCAGGTTCCGGACCCAGTCCGTATAGTTGCTACCATCATCTTTCAGCTTGGTTTTCTCTAGGAACGCGTTGAAGTTGAGGTTGACATGAGCGTGGGCCATTTGATCTACAAGACATTTTGCAAAGGTTTCAGACTAAGTTCATGATAATTAAGTTCATCTAATCAAATTATTTAATGAACTCCCACTCAGATAGACATCCTTCTAGTCATCTAAGTGATACATGATCCGAGTCAACTAGGCCATGTCCGATCATCACGTGAGACGGACTAGTCATCATCGGTGAACATCTTCATGTTGATCGTATCTTCTATACGACTCATGTTCGACCTTTCGGTCTCTTGTGTTCCGAGGCCATGTCTGTACATGCTAGGCTCGTCAAGTCAACCTAAGTGTTTTGCATGTGTAAATCTGGCTTACACCCGTTGTATGTGAACGTTAGAATCTATCACACCCGATCATCATGTGGTGCTTCAAAACAACGAACTTTCGCAACAGCTCACAGTTAGGGGAAACACTTTCTTGAAATTATTATGAGGGATCATCTTATTTACTACCGTCGTTCTAAGCAAATAAGATGCAAAAACATGATAAACATCACATGCAATCAAATAGTTACATGATATGGCCAATATCATTTTGCTCCTTTGATCTCCATCTTCGGGGCGCCATGATCATCATCGTCACCGGCATGACACCATGATCTCCATCATCGTGTCTCCATGAAGTTGTCTTGCCAACTATTACTTTTCTACTACTATGGCTAACGGTTTAGCAAAGAAGTAAAGTAATTACATGGCGTTGTTCAGTGACACACATGTCATACAATAAATAAAGACAACTCCTATGGCTCCTGCCGGTTGTCATACTCATCGACATGCAAGTCGTGATTCCTATTACAAGAACATGATCAATCTCATACATCACATATATTTCATTCGTCACATCCTTTTTGGCCATGTCACATCACAAGGCATATGCTGCAAAAACAAGTTAGACATCCTCTAATTGTTGTTGCATGTTTTTACGTGGCTGCTATAGGGTTCTAGCAAGAACGTTTCTTACCTATGCCAAAACCACAACGTGATATGCCAATTTCTATTTACCCTTCATAAGGACCCTTTTCATCGAATCCGATCCGACTAAGGTGGGAGAGACAGACACCCGCTAGCCACCTTATGCAACTAGTGCATGTCAGTCGGTGGAACCTGTCTCACGTAAGTGTACGTGTAAGGTCGGTCCGGGCCGCTTCATCCCACGATATCGCCGAAACAAGATAAGACTAGTAGTGGCAACTAAATTGACAAAATCTACGCCCACAAAAAAATTGTGTTCTACTCGTGCATAGAAACTACGCATAGACCTAGCTCATGATGCCACTGTTGGAGATCGTTGCAGAAAATTAAAATTTTCTATGCATCACCAAGATCAATCTATGTAGCAACTAGCAACGAGAGAGAGAGGAGTGCATCTTCATACCCTTGAAGATCGCGAGACGGAAGCGTTACAAGAACACGGATGAGGGAGTCGTACTCGAAGCGATTCAGATCGCGGTGGACTCCGATCTTAGCGCCGAACAACGACACCTCCGTGTTCAATACACGTGCAGCCCGGTGACGTCTACTGCGCCTTGATCCAGCAAGGAGGAGGGAGAGGTTGAGGAAGAGGGCTCCAACAGCAGCACGACGGTGTGGTGGTGATGGAGAGGCAGTACTTCGGCAGGGCTTCGCCAAGATCTTACGGAGGAGGAGAGGTGTTAGGGAGGGGAGGGGCTGCGCCTTAGGTGTGTTGTTGCAGCCCTCCCCTTGCCCCTCTATTTATAGGAGGAGGGGGAAGGGCGCCGGCCCCCTCTAGATGAGATCTAGAGGTGGGGGGGGCCAAGGGGGGGGGGACTTGCCCCCCAAGCAAGGGGGGCGCCCCCTTTAGGGTTTCCCCCCAACACTACGCGCATGGGCCCAAGGGGGGGATGCTCCCAGCCCTCCAAGGGCTGGTTCCCTTCCCACTAAGGACCATGAGGCCCTGCGGGAGAGGTGGCCCCTCTCGGTGGACCCCCGGAACCCTTCCGGTGGCCCGGTACAATACCGGTATGCCCCCGAACTTTTCCGGTGACCGTATGACAACCTCCAATATATAAATCTTCACCTCCGGACCATTCCGGAACTCCTCGTGACGTCTGGGATCTCATCCGGGACTCCGACCAACATTCGGTAATCACATACAAGTCTTCCTAATAACCCTAGCGTCATCGAACCTTAAGTGTGTAGACCCTACGAGTTCGGGAATCACGCAGACATGACCGAGACAGCTCTCCGGCCAATAACCAACATCGGGATCTGGATACCCATGTTGGCTCCCACATGTTCCACGATGATCTCATCGGATGAACCACGATGTCGAGGATTCAAGTAATCCCGTATACAATTCCCTTTGTCAATCAGTACATTACTTGCCCAAGATTCGATCATCGGTATCCCAATACCTCGTTCAATCTCGTTACTGGCAAGTCACTTTACTTGTAACATAATGCATGATTTCGTGACTAACCACTTAGTCACATTGAGCTCATTATGATGATGCATTACCGAGTGGGCCCAGAGATACCTCTTCGTCATACGGAGTGACAAATTCCAGTCTCGATTCGTGCCAACCCAACAGACACTTTTGGAGATACCTGTAGTGCACATTTATAGTCACCCAGTTACGTTGTGACGTTTGGTACACCCAAAGCACTCCTACGGTATCCGGGAGTTACACAATCTCATGGTCTAAGGAACTGATACTTGACATTAGAAAAGCTTTAGCAAACGAACTACACGATCTTGTGCTGTGCTTAGGATTGGGTCTTGTCCATCACATCATTCTCCTAATGATGTGATCTCGTTATCAATGACATCCAATGTCCATAGTCAGGAAGCCATGACCATCTGTTGATCAACGAGCTAGTCAACTAGAGGCCCACTAGGGACATGTTGTGGTCTATGTATTCACACATGTATCACGGTTTCCGGTTAATACAATTATAGCATGAATAATAGACAATTATCATGAACAAGGAAATATAATAATAATCATTTTATTATTGCCTCTAGGGCATATTTCCAACAAGTACTACGAGGCAAACACCATTAATATTGCATCAATTAGTGTTAGTGGCCTTGTATATCTGCAAATTGTAATTTTTATAGTGGCCTTGTATATATAAATGGAGGGAAGATGAGAGATAAGGTGAGGAGGAGTGGGGCGTGGTGGTGACTGGTTGTCGGACTGGGCGGAGGCATGGGGATGGATAGCGCATTATGTCTAGGTTTGTATCTCTCTCTCACACACACACGTAGGTGGGGGACGTGCACGAAGAGAAGAGGTGCACGCACGGCGCACATACTCCCGTCTCTTTCCCAACCACACCCGCACGGGTACACGGTGGAGGCTCATTTCTGTACGAAAAGGCAGCCCATGTGGTAATTTGACACGTGTACTGGTTGTCCACTTGTTGGAGGGAGGATCGTCTACCACGGGTGAACAAACAAATTGTGCTTTGACGCGTTATGTTAAAAAAGAGGCAAACCATGCGGGGCCTACCTTAGAGGCAAGGCTCTATACACTGGAGTACTTTTGATGTGTCCCGTCAACTCGCAGAATGAGGAGAATCTTGCTTAGTACATCGTCTCCACCGCCCACGGGCGCGGTGGCTCGCAGGATGAGGTGAAGCTTGCTTACTAGTAGTATTTTACGCCTTTACACCCGCTCCCTCGCCCACGCGCGCGGTGGCTCGCAGGACAAGGAGAAAGTTTTACTGCTCCCTTCGTTTACTCCTCGTCCCTACCTTGGTTAGATATATTATCATATTGTTTGGAATATATATGTCCTTTAGTACTCCCTCCATTTAATTATACAAGGCCACTATAAAAAATACATTTTGCATCTATACAAGGCCACAAATAGTAATCAAGACAAAAGTTACTACTCCCTCCTTTCCAGTTTATGGCTCAATTTCAAAATCTCTCCAACCAAGGTAGACGGTGAGTGGTGGAATTAATTTCGTAGTTTGCACAAGTAATTAGTATGCTCGTTTTTCTCAAAAAGTTATGTTTACCGAGGCATTAATTAGAACGAATGCATGAATGACCACTAAATTTCCATGAACTTCTACATGCCTTGGTGAGTTTTCTCTTGACACTGCTTGCGTTGGGTGATTTAACGGACCTCAAAATCCAACATGTGATGGTACTACTACTACTAGTAGAATTGAGACTTATAAAACAGAAAAACAATTCTTTTAGATGAGCCCTATAAACCCTAGTGGGTACGTACTCCATAAAATCAGATTTTCCCAAAACTAAGTCGCTCAACCTTTATTTGCTTGTTTCCCTTCCTACCTCCTTGCCTCGAACAGACTATGCCAAACTCCCCTGCCTGCGGCGCGGGAAAAGACCCGCCCTCACCTTTTTTAGTCCGGGTTTGTTTCGATGGATCGCGCGAAGCAGCAAAAACCAAGCCGTGTCTTGTACTCCTCCATCGACGCTTGCTTTCATGAATTCTGTACTTCCTCTCGCCCACATGTGGGACATATAGCAACAGGGTCGATGTGTCAAGCACCAAATAACAATGCAGAACAGCAGGGGGACGCACCCTAGTCGTACCACCCCAGTAGTAGTAATGAGCAATGAGACGTCCAATCACAATGCCACACCTTCCCGAACAAACGAAGCAACCATTATTTCACACTTCGGTTCGCCATCATCTTAAACCACGTAGTATTTCTTCTGCCTCAAGAGGGACATGTGCATCGCCTTGGTACATCATGACACGTGGGACCGCATGACATGCCATGCTCCCCTGCTGATCGCTCGGTAAAATCACGTCATTTTTACTACTTCCTCCGTATTGGTTTACATGGCATGCACATCATTCTAGGTTGAGAACTTAACTGGCTATATATGTGATGAACAATATATGTTTAGAAACTACATCCGCTTAAGAATCCAATGATATACTTTTTGTGACGTAGTAACTCATATTTAGTTAGTCAAATGGATGACCTAGAACTACGTGCACGCCCTATAAACTGAGACGCCTAAAAAACAAGACAGAGAGGGTAGTATAGTACGTATCTTTTTAGATCAATATAGTCGGGATTCACCAAGGAGCAAAACCAAGTGGTAGGCTGCTCCTGTCGTGTTGGCGTAGAAACTCAAGCAGGGTCAGTCCGCACACGAGATGGCAACACACTTAGCAGGACCCCTTTGGCCGACATGTGGCTCATCCACCGTCTTGTTCCACGTGCGATTCACCAAATTACAGTTCGGAGAAGCGGTTGGAATTGGAGGCACCCCGGTCGTAGCGCCACAGTAGTAGAAAATGAGCAATGAGGGATCAAATCACAAAGCCCCACCTTTCCTGCATTAAGTTGGATGGAGGAAGCAACCATCATTTCACTCTAGGGCGTAAGAGCATAAAGAAAAGAGAAAACCAATGATGCGTGCGGCAGCTACCTAGGGTACCCTAGGGTAGGGGTCTCCACTACAGATCCTTTTTTAAAGCGCCTCCACTATAAATCGGCTTTTCCCTCGTCCTCTTGAAGAAAACTAATGATGTGTGCGGCAGTAGGGTTTGTAGGAGTACTACGGCGTGCGGGGCCACATCGTAGTAAATGATAGAGGGATTGAGTTCGAGTCGATGCCTTAAATATGTGTGGGCCACTTGGTTTTACGGGAACGAGGCATCATTTTGAGTACGTACAAAAAATTGTGGACGTAGGTTTGACCGAAAGGCAATGATGCATGGGCCCTGCATTTTGATATACCCGGGGCCGCATGAAATTTGCTACTCTACTCAAAACTAGTTAGGTACACATGCATTGAACACATGAGATTTGGAAACCAAATGATGAATAAATACACACTATAGCATTTAAAGCTTTGAGTCATATATGCATGATGTAGATGTTCGTTTAGTTCTTATAGTTCATCTCATTCAAAATCAATTAGTTTTATAAAAATGTTAAGATTCATGGGGTTGTGCATTGTAAAGCATAAAGTAAAAAACAAATAATGGCAATTCATTTAGAAAAGAATTGGGCAATTATGATACGGAAGATTCTAGAACAAAGGAGAAGTGCTTGTGTTTTGAGTTTTGTGCATTATGCTTAAGTTCAACCATGGAGTCTTCTAAATTGTACATGTGGCAGATCTGGTGGAATGTTGATGATATCCAACGGCCAGTAGTGCTTGGATTTGCCATCTCTGCACTGTGGATTAGCTTCATCCAGCGACCATCTTTCAAAGTTATTCGCACACTGTATAGTTCTTGTGCCATAGTTGCATGTCTTGGAAAAGAGCTACTAGTGGGTTGTACTAGCTATTTAGGAATAGAAGATGTATGCATGGAAGTTGTAAGGAAAGAGATGACATGGAGTATCTCAATTCCTATGAGTAGGGATTGGAAAAGAGATGTCATTTGGTTCACATCATAGGAACTTTTCTATTGAATCTAGAGATGACATGTATCTCAATTCCTATGAAGAGGGATTAGAAAAGAGATGTAATTTGGTTCATATCATAGGAACTTTTCTATTGAATATACTCTAATGTTTAGTTTCCTTTGAAATTATGGGAGTATAGGAATCCATTCATATGAACCAAGTGGCTCTAAAGCTATAAAAATGATATCATGTTTATTTCCTTTGAAATGTGGAGTATATGAATCTATTCCTATGAACCAATTGGCTCTAAAGGAAAAAATCCTATAAAAATCATATCATATAGAGTTCCTATGATATTCCTCCACACCAAAGGATGGTTGAAATTGCTGCAGGTGATACGATGGTCTTTGTTTGTAGACTCCTCCCCCATCTTTATAGTTACCTCTCGAAGATGAATGAAATGATATATACTGGGTATTCTACATGTGCAATTTGGTACACGAAAACTTTGTAAAAGTTTGCGAGGTTCGAATTTTCAATAAAGCTATATGCACTGCATTTTGGAACGGAGGGAGCATACGGCAGTTGCTAACACTCACGTGGAAGATTTGTGTGTAGATGTCGATCTAACGGTTCTTACGATGTTCGTTAGGAAAAGGCTTGTGGCAAACATTTGTCGGATGATGATTTACGGACACATGCATTGCATTGATACGTGTCCCTCTCTCTCTCTCACGCACACACACCCTCACGAGTCACGACTCTCCTGAGTCCTCTCGCACCCATCGTCTATCTGCAGGTAGACGTCGCACACATATGTGCTCTTCACACCCTACCCTCAGAACTTCTAAAAAACAAAAGATGTCGCGCACATTTTTTTAGCTCACACATCACACACTTATACTATTACTCTTGTGGCGAATGTTCTTTGGGCATAGTATATTGTACTCTCACGAAGAGAAGCGGTGCACGCACACACTAGTTCTCTCACACCCACTCGCTGGTACACGTAGGAGCACATTTTTTTGAAGCTGGTACAACAAAATCACTCCACTATATATAAGCAGGAGCCTTAGTGCTTGCTTTACTAGGGTTCCTCTCTTTCACTCTCTCATGCTCTCCAGATCTAAGCAAGACATAGGTGGCCACACTCTCTCTGCTCATGGCTGGTCACAAATCCGGCCGGACAACCTCGACCGGGGCAGGGGTGTAGGTGCATCGTTCACGCTATCGTCGGCGGCGAGGGAGGAGACCAACGGCTGCCCGCGTGTCCCAATCGGTGGCTGTGCCGTTCTCTCCGAGAGAGCGTCGGCTCGGGAGGGCCTCTGACCCCTTCTTCCTCCCTGCGGTATTGTGGCCAAGATGGAGCCTCTCGACGCCGTCTTTGCCACATGCCGACGACCCTCAGGTATATATTCCTTCGAAACCTGCCTTGCTCTACTGCCCCAGCTCCCCACTTGGCTTCATGTGGATCTTTTTCTACTTCTGTCCGCTGTTCCAAAGCCAACTAGACTTTTACTATTATTAGAGGTAAAGCTAGTACATACAGTCGACTCTAAGAGTTGGTTCAAACAGGGAAGAAAGTGGGAAAGCTATAGCATGAATCTAGGACTTGGTTCTAAGAGGAAACTGGGGAAAGTAGTAGATACTGGCTACCCAACCAGTCTCTTGGTTGAAAAGACGAGGAGAGCATGGTGGATGGCGAAGGGTGGGGGAAGTGGACCTGTCTCTTGGTTAAAAAAAGGAAAGGAAGTGACGGGTGTTGGGGGACAACGCAAATGAGAATGAATAGGTCTAGATTTCCTGTGCTCACATAGGAAAATGTCGACGAGGAGATAAAAAATGGGACAAATGCAGACATGCTGCCTGAGTGTTTGCCGCTCTCGGCAACCACATCTTCCTCACCACTTTATACCCCCGCTGTCCCTACACCCATATCGCTATTGTTAATGTAAAATCACATGAATCATTAAGCAATGCCACCTAATGTCACTATAAGTAATGGTCTAGTGTTGTCGATAAATTGAAGCGATGCCACCACCATTTTATGAAGTGCTTTCGTCTTGCTTTATTTCCCATGAATTGTGTTTTTGCAGTTACACATAAATCTCACACCGCTAACATTGCTTCATCCCAGTGGAACTGCACAAATTTGATTGCACATTTATTGACCATGTGCTACTCTCATGACGGTAATACTAATGCTATTGTTCTGCATGTTAATCTAGTGGCGGTGTTGATGTGATGTGATGCTACTTACTTAAGGGCAATTTCGTACTGTCAATCTAGTGCCAATTATAACACAATAGATGTTGCTATTAATCATACGCCACTGCAAATATCTGTCACTATTTAAATAACCATATTTCGTATTTGCGCAAACAAGGATGTCTGTCTCCATATCGTTTCTTGTCTGCGCAATAAAAGTACACACCTCAGTTTTAGTACAATTGCACAAAATGAGATGGCTATTCCTGGCTGTCGTCCTCTAACCACTAGTGTTCCAGGTATTCCTACATTTGTAGTAACTAGGTAGAATGACCAACACAACCTAAAAGAAGCTGGTTCGTACGTTTTACTTCCTTATTGCAGTGCAGGGATGAGCAAAAACAACTGCATCCTAGTCCAGAATGCACTTTCTACCAGTTCATGCATGGACCGAGCACTAGCTGGCACGGCTGCACAACGGTTTTTTGGAGAGGTGCGCGGACAAGAGACATTGTGGTCTGCTTATTTCTGCAAATAGCAGTGCTTAAATTTAGTGGGATGCACAAGAATTTCAGCTGGTCGGTACACTGCATGGTTCAGTGCAGCATTCCAGCTGAGACCACAATTATAATTAGTTATTCTGGAATGAGAGACCCTAACCCTGGATGGTGGCAACTAGAAAAAACCAAAGTGAACTCCAGGAAGTTTAAGCCTGCCGGGAGGCCCTTTGCTCAGAGAAGCCTTGCTTGTTTTTTCCTGATTTGTAAACCTTCTCACAACTTTGTCTTTTGCTGTGAACTAGTATATGTTTGTTATGTTCTATGAATCATTGAGGTGTATAAAATTTCTTAACTTATGCTTTTCAAGTTTTTTATGAAGCTGAGTTTAATGTGAGTGTTCCACATGAACGCTGGACTAGTGTGTGAACGTTTGGAATTTACATTGTGGCCTCAGTTAACTGCATGAACCACTGTAAAAAGATACATAGTTGCTTATATGTCAGATAGCAGATTGTTGATTGTTAGCTGGTCGATAGCCTAGTGTTGAAGCGAGCTGAGCCAATGTGCCGTGTTTTGCACAACTACTTACAAGTGGGGTAGAACTAATAGTGTTTACAAGTACTTATGTATACATCGGCGCACAGTTCTTGAACGAGTACTCTATTTCATCAAACACACACTGCTCGTATGATAAACCATGACAATTTATGTCTTACCATGCCATATTCATGAAAAAACTAGTGAGGACACATCTATTTCGACAACAATTACGATGGTTCTCACATGATTCACGGGCACACAAAAGTAGCAGCAGTTCCCATAGACGGATTCAAACAGAGTACTAGCCCTAGAGGGCTCGATAACAGGCAAGGCTCGGATAATTAGACACAATCCAAACTACTATTAAACACTAGCTGGGGAAACACTAGACGGACCTTGCCATGAACATCATCGAGGACGTCCAGTAGCAGCTCAATCCTATGAACCTTCATGAGGACAACCTTGTGGCCTTGCCACTCATAAACTTGTTTGTGGAGGCATGCCACATCATCTTCCTGCGTAAGCTTGACAAGAACAGTATGCCTCACAAATGAAGGAGTAGCTTTGAACTTCTTGTGCTTTAGTACACCCTGGACAACACGCCTGACAACAATGCAGCTGGAATACAAGTCGACATTGGTATAAGCGCAAATGGCTTCCAGGATCCAACAACCTAAGAACTCTGTTTTCCCAGTGCGTATATTTAGGTCATCCGCCTCATAGCGAGTGACATGTACAACCACACAATCCTTGTCTGCATCAGGGCTCTAATTGAAACAAAAACAAATTCTGAATTACTTTCCAGTATAAGAAACACAAGTTATTTAAACCACTATGTATAGCATGGCATCGAAGCTAATGAAATTTTGCATTATTCATCACCACATACTTAGCTGAAAAACCATAATCGAGATCGGCAAAGAAGAAAATCACCTTGGGCAGCTCAGTGGGGGGGGGGCACATCCTCGAAGGGGGAAAACTGCTCCTGTAGTGCCACATGGGCTGTAACCTCAAACGGGGTGTTGACCATCTCGGTAGTGGCCGTGAGCGTATCTGGGGTCAGCTCGGTGGCTGCCTCCATCTTCTTGGAGCTCTGTGTCTCGTGGGGATCAGCCTCCCGTGTCTGCTCCAATATCGGCAGATCTTTGCCTGGTTCTCCTTGGTCCATCACGAAACTGACAAATACTAGGAGACTACTGAAAGGAAAACACAATCGCAATGACAATGAAACAAAAAAGAGAGTGAGGATCGGTTACTGCTTTGCAAAAGTTCTTTTTTTTTCTCTAAACGAAAATATACCAACATCTTCGTTGGGAGAGAAGAATAGTGGCAGGTGCGAGTGTTGCCTTTCTAGAAGACGGCGAGGGAGAAGGGGATTCAGCGAAGAGTGAAATGATGGTTGCTTTGTCCGTAAAACTTAGACTGCAGGGAGGTGGGGTTCTGTGATACGACAACTCGTTACTGCCGCGCTACGACCAGTGTGACTCTCCGCCTGCATACTGCCTTCTAATTTGGTGGATGGCATTTGGGCCCGCGTGCTGCATGGCCCGCATGTCGGTGAACAAAAGTATAACAACAGTAGAGGGAGACGTTTCGATGACCTAGGAGGAGTCAGAAGCGGCATTGTATCCACTGTACTAGTAGTAATTGTTTTTCTGGGTAGCTGTAGAATGTCTCCACTGTACTTGTAGTAATTGTTTCTATGGGCCCAAGACAAAACAGCCCATCCACCCTAGTAAATAGTAAATTCAATTCAAAAGCCCATATATTTACTGAATGAGGGGCGCTACCCACACCCAGCACACCGCCCCCCCAAAAAACCTGGGTGCTCTTCTTCCTCCTCACTCCCACCCACCTCACGTCAGCTTGCTCCACTCATAACCCCAAATTACTCACCTCACTCCTACAGAAAACCCCAGCTCCCCTTCTTCCTCACTACTACAGAAAAACCCCAGCTCGCCTTCTTCTTCACTCGCACTACAACTAGGCTCGTCATTCGTTACTCTACTCAAATCCGTGAGCACGACACGACACCCTCGAGGAAAATGGAGTCGGCTGACCCCAGTGCTAAGAAGATGAGGCTCCCGCCAGCGGCGACGCCTATTGTAGATCCCGCACTCGGTAGCGCGGGAGAAGCGGCGACCCCGCCCCCACCGGATCCCATGAACCCGTAGAATCTCGGGTAGACCGCATCAGCGATCTCCTAAACGTCGTCCTTGGGGAGATCATCTCGCTTCTCCCCACCAAGGATTTTTGCCGCACCCAAGTCCTCTCAATTCGATGGCGCCCTCTATGGTGCGCCGTGCCCCTTAATCTCAATTGTCGTTAGCTATCTCTCTTCAATGATTTTGAAATCCACAGATCTGTCATCTCCTCCCACCAGGGCTCCGTTCAAAGCCTCTGCATCCCGTCATGCTACCTGAGCAAGCATACCATGCCCTGCATGGTGGACGCCTGGTTGAAATCCCCTGAATTCACAGAACTACAGCTGCTTGAATTCTACTATTCCCCTGGAAATCACCTACCACATACCGAATGCCATGTACTTGTGCCCTCAGCACCGATGTCCATCTCGCGGTTTTCCTCCTCTCCCCACACCGCCACCTTTGTGTTGTGCTACCTGCCAGACAATCTGGTACTAAACCTTCGACTCCCATTTCTCAAGAAACTTTCACTTGTGCAGGTTCGTATATAGGAGGCCTCATTGCACAGCATCATCCACTCCAGTTGCTCTGCCCTGGAGTGCTTGGTGCTTGTTTTCACAGTTCGAATCGGTTGTCTCCAAATAAAGTCGCCTAACCTTGTAAGAATTGGAATTTTTTTTGGCGGAACGCAGCTCATCATCCAAGATGCCCCTTCACTTCAAAAGTTGATCCTTGATTCTAGTTATTCACCGTTGCAAATAATTGTCCTCTATGCGCCTAAACTGGAGACCTTGGGTGTAATACATGATCTCTGTGCTCATTTCAATATGGTGTTTCGCTCCGCAGTTCTTCAGGTACTTTATATTATCATCTACACTTGTAACCATAAGCTGCATTTTAAATTTCTGTGCATAAGTTATATATCATCTTGGAGTACACATTTTGTACTAATATTATGTTCTATGCTCAATGAAGAGTTTCTCCATGGATGGCCTATCAATGGTGTTGGGTTCTATCAAGATCTTGTATATCCAAATGAATAGTTTTGATCTGGACAAGATTATTGGCTTGCTTCAATGCTTTAAATGTCTGCAGAAGTTGTATATAAAGGTGATAATTTCACATACATTGGAAGCCCGCATATAGTGTACTAGAATTAACTATTCAGCTGCTACTCTTTCGATACTCTTTTTTTAGACCTTAACTGTTTTCAATCTTCATGTCTATTTAGGCAACAGGACAATGTAAGAAAGTTAAAACCAATCGGTGGATTCATAAGCACCGGGATTTTCTCACTTCTCATGAGATTCGATTGAAGACAATAACGCTAGAACGATATGTAGCCAACCGTGCAAACACTAGATTTGTCACATTCTTCTCGCTGAATGCGAGGTTACTATTGTCCATTAGGCTTAAGTTTATCAGCAACATGGTTTTGACGGATGGGTATGTCGAAGAGCAAAAAAAGGAGTTTCAGGTCGGCAAAAGAGATTCTGAACATGCTTGGCTTCTATTTACAACATATTGTGGTCATAATCCAGTAAATTTTACGACCCATGATGTTCATTCTATGGACCTGACCGATCCATTTGACTGTGACTGCCGAAAACAGTGCTGGAGTTAGATGTTGTTGCCCTTTTCAACCTGGGTATTGTGTAAACTTGATGAACAATTAACCTTCATGCTTTTGTACAGTTTGTAAGCTATAGTTAGATGTTCTTGCCCTTTTCAACTCGGCTGTCACTGTCATATTTTCTTTGAAACAAGGCAAATGGCTTGCCATTCGTTTAATTTAGAGTGAAATATTGGAAAAAAATCCCATCCAAGGGAAATAACATCACTCTCGCTGACTGCTTGAGCTCACTGTGCATTACAGAAGCCAAGTGATTAGCCCCCACTAGCACCCACAAACTTATTTCGAACTAGCACATCAAATGGGCCATAAATATTTATAGGAAAGGCTGCATGACTGTGATAGATTTGGATTCTGACATTTGGGACCCGTGAGGAAATAGCCTATCCAAGGTGGTGTCGACTTACTAGCCAGTCAACAAACGATTCTGCCTACCAGTCATTGGATTGACATCTAACATCTGTCGTGTATCTTCTGTCTCTTGTCTTCTTCTTCCTCCATCCGCCCAAACCAAACTACCCCGTCGGCTCCGCCTGCTCCCGCCTTCCATGGCTGGCTGCGCCTCCGCCGCCCTACCGTACCCTCCAACTTTGGCCAGTCCCTTCCTCTATTCCCCCACACATCCTGTTATTCTCCACCGACGTCAGTCCCAACCTGCACCCGCACCTAAACCAGTCAACCCTCGTACTCCCCTCCACTTGCGACTGGACTGACGCATCTTCCACGACAACTTTTCGTTCTGTCCGAGGCCTCTCCATCGTCCTCCGCCTTGGTTCGCTCGCTGTGCATGGTGCACCGCCCTGTTGCATTTTCAACAACCGAGAGGAACAAGGAGATGACTGTATGTGGAGAGGATGACAGTAGGGACCCACAAGCGTCATGGCAGTACGCAAGCAAGTGCCTCGTTATTACAAGCCCAAAAATGGTTCCTCCCAATGGTTGGACATCTGGGCTCATGCCATTGTCAACGTAGTCAATAAACAAGAGAATTACACTATGAGCGACTGACACCAGGGACCCAACAGGTTGCGCATTTTTTTGAGGAACAAGCAGTTGTTATTTATACTAGTTTTAGCGACGGATCAGGGTAACAACGGGGCTGTGCGGCGGCTATGGCCCGTCTAGCCAGGATTTTATTTATGTTTACCACATCATGAGCCCAGTTGTGTTTTTTCTTGCTGAAAATGGCTAACCCAGTTCTATTTTTTTAAAGAAATACCCAAACGAGGCATACTTGCTTTATCAGCCCTTCTGGGCTGCAAATCTTTCAAGACGAGGAGAGTTTCATTCGGTTTGCCTAGAAATGTGTCGGGGGGATGAACCCCGGGCAGGCAACGGAACCCGGATCCTTTTCAAAAACAGCAGGGCCCGCATCGCCCCGCGAACCGACACGCGCCTGGCCGGGTCGCTCGACCCGGCAAGGCCCGCAACCCGGCCAAGCCCTTCGACTCGGCAAGGTACGTCGATCCGGCCGCAGCAGCTGTCACAAGACAACTCAACCCGGCGCAGCCATGGCTTCCCCAGCAAGCCAACCAACCCGTGGCATCCACGGCAACCCAGCCACGGGTCAGCTCCCGTCGCATCCAGGCTGTACGATGGGACGAGACTTCAGTCACTGATGACCAAGACAACTGTGTTCCCACCCATGCCTATGGTCAGCCGGAGCATGGCAACAGTGCCCCTTACCTACCCGTTGACCAGGGCTGGCGTGGCAACAGTGCTCCTGCCCTCGCCGCTGACGACAGCAAGCGGCAGCCTGACGGAGAGCACTTTACAAAAATTGACTCGGCCACACCCTGACGATCGATAAGATGGTGCACAGTCCCCCTAGGCGCGCGGGGACCGCACCTAGGGGAACCCAGCGAACCACAAGCCCACAAGAGGGACCCAGTCCGGTACCCCGGACACCGACAATACGGACCCACCGACTCGGCATATTACCATTGTAACCCTGGGTGGGTTGATCTATAAAACCCCCCAGGAACCCACGCCTATAGAGGCATGATGAAGCATAGGAGAGCGAGACATATGTAAGAAACACCAGCAAGCATAGGACTAGCCACCCAATGGCGACACCGGGGAGAAGGAGCAGCCCAAGCCTTGGCCAGCTTCCTTCCTCCTCCATACAGCTCCAGGAGCGACATTGTACTATCGATCATCCAACTAAACTCGGCAGTACTAGGGGTGTTATCTCTCCGGAGAGCCCCGAACCTGGGTATGTCCGGCGTCCTGCGCCCGCGCATGCCAACCTTACCTCTGGAGCCCACCAGCGCCCTCGAGCCTCCTCCTCTCTTTATCCATCCTTTGGCATCTGCCGTGCTCCCATCACGACAGTTGGCGCCCACCGTGGGGCAGCTCGAGGAGCTGGCCGGGAGCATGCTTCAGATGGGGCCCTTCTCCTACTCCGACGAGTCCGTCGCTCTGGCAGACGACGTCATCGGCGCGCTCGCCGCCTCCTTCACTGCGACGTGCATCCCCGATGTGTTCGCAGTCGACGAGTACCCCAACGAGGTGCTCAACTACTCCGACTCTCTGCTCTCCCTCAGTGGCGGATTCACTGCCGGGGCAATGGACGCCCATGTGGAGGTTTTCATCACCGGCGATGGCGCCTCTTCCTCGCCGAGCAAGGCGAGGAGGGTCGCGGAAGCCGGGGCCGCTACGGCACGGACCAAGCCGTCCGACCCGCTGCGCACCTTGATGCAGAGCCTTCGCATCCCCATCGGCACCGACGTCGACGGCACCAACGTCGTCGAAGCCCGAACCCAGGTCGAGGATAGGCGCCAGCAGATGCTGGACCTGTCCGAGACGCTGGCCGCCACCAGGCGTCGCCTGGAGGCCGCTCAGATGGAGCATGACGCCGCCCACAGATTCACGCCCGCCGCGGCCGAGCCGAGCCGAGCCGGGTCGCCAATACTCACACCCGGGGAGGAGCGATCGGTCGGGCCTTCGGCCCCATCCGGACCGTCTATGAGACCCCAGTGAAGAACATGCGCGCTGTGGAGGTACCCGCGGTCGGCCTCGACCAACTCGTGGGCGAGGAGCTCAAAGAATGTATCGGGCGGATGCGCAAGCTCCTCCACGCCGCCAACACCCAGCAGGATCGCCTCAACCAGCTCACCAAGCCAGCGGGATTCGGTTCTGCCCGCCTTGGCGGACCCGGCGAACTTTTGCACACGGCTTCCTCGCCACCCGGCGAAGCGCACTCCGGCCAAGCCCGGACCCGACGCAACCCGGCCGCCACCGCCGCCGATGCTCTGGGTAACAAGCCCGCCCCGGAGACCCAACGCGGACCCGGCTAGCCTGGTCGGCGTCCGGCTCCAACCGACCCGGCCCCTCGGGGCCTGGCCGCCAGTCGACTCGGCCCGCGAGTCATCGACAATGCCAACGCATGCCACCGCCTCAATCAGCTCACTCGTTCCCTGGAGGTGGAGGAGAGCAGCGCTATCGGGCCAGCGTGCTTCGGCCCAGGCATCCGGGAGGAGCCCTTTCCCAAGGGGTTCGTGCTTCCCTGCGACAGCCCCAAGTACAATGGGACCATGAAGCCGGAAGACTGGCTCACCGACTACACCACGGCCATTGGCATCACCGGTGCCAATCGTCGTCTCGCCGTGCGCTACTCACCGCTCAAGCTCCAGGGGTCGGCCCGCACATGGTTGAACAGCCTGCCGATGGGCAGCATCAATGCGTGGGTCAACTTCGAGGAAGCCTTTGTCCGCAACTTCACGGGGACATACAAGTGACCTGGTCACCCCAGCTAGCTTGCCATGTGCGTGCAGGGGCTGACGAAGACCGGCTGCGAGTATCTCGCACGCTGGACCGAGCTCCGAAACAACTATGAGGGCGTCCATGAAGTCCAGGCGATCCAGTACTTCGTCAGCGGATGCCGGGACGGCACCCTCCTCAAGCACAAGCTCCTACGCTCCGAGCTGCCCACCATGGCCGCGCTCATGGTGACGGCGGACAAGTACGCCAACACCGACTCCGCCATGAAGATCCTGGTGGCGCTGGATGAAGCCGGCAATGCAAATCCACTTCCTCCCCCGAAGCCGGCCAACGAGAGCAGCCAACAGCAGCATCACCAGAACAACAAGCACAAGGCCGACCAACCGGTGCAACGTCACGACAACCGGCTCGTCGCGGCCGCCGAGCCCGCGGCGGACCCGGCAGCGAAGCGCCGGCAGAACGGCAGGATGGCGTGGAAACCCGCCATGAGTTTCGAAGAGATGCTCGACGCCCCCTGCAAGCATCACAGCGGCGCAAGACCGTCCACGCACAAGCTTCGGCAGTGCACCATCACCAAGCGCATCATGAGGGGAGACGTTCCGCCCCTCCGACTCCGGCTCCAGCTCCAGGCGCAGGACAGCCGCCTCCGCCTCCACCGCCGCCTCCCACCGGCGGCGTGATGTGGAACGATGCCTACCCGGACCAGAACGTGGCATACGTCGTCTTCACTAGCCTCAACGACGACAAGAGAATCGAGTGCCTCCTTCGGCAGGAGGTGAACACCGTCGTCCCGGTCAAGCCAATTTCATGCACTGGTCGGATCGCCCGATCACCTGGAGCCGGGAGGATCACCCGACAGTCATGCCGAGTCCGGGTGGATACGCCCTCGTCCTCAACCCCACCATCATCGCGCGACGCACATGCAAGTTCTCTTGAGTCATCATCGACGGCGGCAGCAACATCAACATCCTCTACCGCGACACGATGACCAAGCTCGGCCTCAAGGCCGAGGACCTGGAGCCAACCCAGACAGTCTTCCAAGGCATCGTACCCGGCCTCTCCTGCTCGCCCATTGGCCGGGTTTGGCTCGATGTCCTGTTCGGCGACAGCAGCCACTTCCGACGCGAACCGGTCTGGTTCGAGGTGGTGGACCTGTCCAGCCCATATCATGCACTGCTGGGCCGACCCGCGCTCGCCAAGTTCATGGCGGTTCCGCACTACACGTACCTAAAGATGAAGATGCCGGGTTCCAAGGGCCTCATTACCGTCACCGGCGACTACCGCAAGTCTTTGGAGTGCGCCCGAGATGGCGCCAAGTTGGCCGAGTCGTTGGTCATTGCCGAGGAGCGGCGCTAGCTCGACTGAATCGTCGCCTTGGCAGGCGAGGCCTCCGCGGCATCGATTCTGACCCTGGACCCGGCAGACGAGGCTGCTTTCAAGCCCTCCAAGGAGACCAAGAGAGTGAAGCTCAACCTGGAAGACCCCAGCTGCAGCAAGTACGTTGTTATAGGCGCCCGCCTTGACAGCAAATAGGAAGGCGAGCTCGTCGACTTCCTCCGTGAGAATTGAGATATATTCGCATGGACCCCCAAGGACATGCCGGGTATCCCAAGGAAGTACGCCGAGCACAAACTTCGCGTCCGCAAGGACGCCAAGCCTGTCCGTCAGGCCCTCCGATGATTTTCCGAAGAGAAGAGAAGAATCATTGGTGAAGAGGTCGCCAAGCTTTTGGCGGCCGGCTTCATAATGGAAGTGTTTCACCCCGAGTGGCTGGCCAATTGAGTCCTCGTCCTGAAGAAGAATAAGACCTGGCGCATGTGTATCGACTACACCAGCCGTAACAAGGCCTGTCCCAAGGATCCGTTCGCTCTTCCGCGGATCGACCAAGTCATCGACACGACCGCAGGGTGCGAGCTCCTATCCTTCCTGGACACTTACTCCGGCTATCACCAGATCAAGCTGGACCCGGCCGATGCCCTGAAGATGTCCTTCATCACTCCCTTTGGGGCGTATTGCTACATCACCATGTCGTTCGGCTTGAAGAACATCGGTGCCACCTTCCAACACTGCATGCAGAAATGCCTGCTGCCGCAACTCGGCCGCAACATCCATGTGTACGTGGACGACATCATGGTGAAGACCAAGCAGCACCTCACGCTCCTTGATGATTTGAAGGAAACATTTGCCAACCTCCGTGAATACAAGGTCAAGCTCAACCCGGAAAAGTGTGTCTTCGGCGTCCCGGCCGGAAAGCTACTCGGCTTCCTCGTCTCGGAACGCGGCATTGAGGCGAACCCGGAGAAGATCAAAGCCATCAAGCGCATGCGCAAGCCAGCTCGGCTGCGCAATGTCCAGAAGTTCACCAGATGCGTGGCCTCGGTCAGCCGGTTTCTAAGCCGGCTGGGCGAGAGGGCGCTACCCCTGTACCAACTGATGAAGAAGAAAAGCCCGTTCAAGTGGAACGGCAAGGCAGACGAGGCCTTCCAAGACCTCAAGCGCATGCTCTCCACCGCACCAGTCCTGGCCGCGCCAACCGACAAAGAGCCGCTGTTGCTCTACATAGCCGCGACCTCGCGGGAGGTTAGCATGGTGCTGGTGGTCGAGCGACCAGAGAAGGGCAAGTTCCAAGCCGTCCAACGGCCAGTCTACTACCTGAGCGAGGTGCTCTCCATCTCCGCCAAGAAGCTGAAGCAGTACTTTCAAGAGCACGTCATCATCGTCGTCAGCATGACGCGTATCGGAGAAATCATCGTGCGCCGGGACGCCTCCGACCGAGTCGCCAAATGGGCGATCCAGCTAGCCGGCCACACCATCCTCTACGAGCCCAATTGTTACACACTTGGCCCGTATCTTTGGGGCTACACCCAGTGGGTGCGCTAGCGCCCCCCACTAGAAAAGAGCACAAGAGTACCTGCGGCGACGCGAAGCTCCTCCTCCTTGGCAGCAAGTTGCTCATTGAGCTCCCGATGCTTGCCCAAGAGACGGTTGAAAGTGGCAACCCGGAAGGCATCAAGATGCTTAAAAAAGATAGAAGTCAGAACAAGGCCAATGCTCTTATCATTCGACCCAACTACTACGTAGTTAGCCCGAACCTCGGGGGCTACACCCAGTGGGTGCGCTGGCGCGCCCCCACTAAGAAGAAATTGCAAGGAAACAAAAGAAAGAAGACTTACCAGAACGGCGCGCTCCAGGTCGCGCGTCCGCTCCACCTCGGCCTGGGAGAAGGCCTCAAGCCGCTTCGTCCGGCCTCGCAGGCGGCGGCTGACGGCGTCCAGCGCCGCCTCCTCCTGGGTCTGAGGCCCGAAGATGGCCGCGCCCCCGCTCAGCGCGGGCTGCGGCACGGCAGCTCGGCGCCCTCCCTATCGGGGCACCAAGGCGTGCCCCCCACTGGCCGCTTGCGACGTGGCCAGCGCCTCCACCGATGCCCCCCCGGTGTCGCTGGCAACCCAGACGCCGGGACGCCCTGCGTCACCGCCTCAGGCACCGCCGCCCGCGATGCCTCCTCCGTAGCTAGCGGCGCCTCCAGCGCTGCAGCCCGCAGCGCCTCCTCCAAGACGACGACGCCTCCACCACCATCGGCCCCGCACGCTCGTCCACATCAGCCCGCGGAGGGGTGTCGCCCCCCACCTCCACAACCTCCCGGTCAAGGATCACCACCTCAGCCCGGCCTCCATGGCCGCGCTCCCTCACCGGCGACGGCACAAAGACCATTGCCACCACCACCATGCCCTCCGGCATCTCGCGCCAGGCCGGCTCCGTGCCGGCTCGCGCCCATGCTGCCGCCGCCTTGGTCCAAGCCTGGATCGACGCTGCCTCCAGCTCCGCCTCGGCCCGGTTCCTGTCCCGCCAGGCCAAGGCTTCGGCGTCATCCGGGTCCAGGCCGAGGTCCGAGTCGCCCCGTCCCTCCTCCTTGGCCAGGCCGGCGAGGTCGGACCGGCTCCTGCGGAACGCGGCCCCTTCAGCGGCTGCGGCCTCCGCCACCGCCCTCGCCAGCACGATTGGCGACTTGAAGAAGAAGGCAGAATAAGCAAAAAATAGACAATACTGGCTCAAGAAACCCAGGCGCAAGCAGGAAATGAAGCTTACCCCGTCAAGACCGGGACCGGGGTCGGCCTCCCGCGCTCTTCTTGGCCGGCCTCCCAGGCTCGGCCGGGTCAGCCGTGCACTTCAGGGCTCGGGGTTGCGGCGCGACACTGTCTTTTACATGCGGACGGCTCGGCGCCGCCCCATGCGAGGACCCGGCTCCGCCCGCGTCGCCGCCTCCCCCGCCCAACGCCGCTACACCAACAACCGGCGTCAGTGTCACCTACACCGCGACATGATCAACCATTCAAGATAAATGAAGAAGGAAAGATTCAAAACTTACCCGCGCGACACCCAGCACCGGCGTCAGACTCGGCCACCTCCTCGCCGTGATGAGCCGCGGGCTCCTCTGGTGCCACCGGCGCCACCTGCGATGGAGCCCGGGCATAAGGATGCCGGCTCGCGTTCAGAAGTATCTCTCGTGTCACGTCGGGACAAATAAGAAGATGCGCGGCAGCAAAGTAAGAAGACCAGACGCTCACCTGCGCCGCCGGGTTCGACTGGCTGTACGGTGCCTTGACGAATCGCCAGTCCTCTCCAAGGTTGGCCTTGGAGATGTCGTTCATGCCGCGGGCGACCTGCTCCACAGACAGCCGCGTCGACCCCATCCGGTTGGGGTCCTGAAGCCCGATCATTTCACCAATGAGGTAGGAGCGCCCTTGAAGCGGAAGGACCCGGCAGGTGATGAACGCGGCAAGGAGGTCAGTGCCGGTGAGCCCCTCATGCGTCCTCATCACCGTCACCCGCTCATAGAGATTGACGATTTCCTACGACGGGCGCCGGAGTGAGTAGCCCCAGTTCGTTTTCGCCCGTGGCGACGCGATGGCGAAGGGAGGAAGATTGATATGGTCCACACCGTGGTTGCGGACGTAGAAGAAGGAGTTCTGCCACTTCTTGGCAGAATCTTCCAGCAGAATCTTGGGGAAATCAGCCCCTGACCACTTCGAGATGACGACACCACCGCAGTCGGCGAACTCCCCGGCCGATGGGCCCTGCTAATTCAAGGAGAAGAAGCGTGCCCAGAGGTCAATCGTCGACTCGACCCCCAAGTACCCCTCGCACAGGGTCACGAAGCCGAAGAGCTGGACGATGGCACCGGCGCCAAGATGGTGCGGTTGGAGCCCGAAGAACTCCAAGTACGCGCGGAAGAAGGTGCTCGCCGGCAGCCCGAAGCCACGCACGAAATGCATGAGGAAGACGACGCGCTCCTGCCCCTCGGGCCGGGGCCTCTGCTCGCCGGACGGCATACGAACACCGACGTCGGTCTCCCTCGGCAGGCACCGCGAAGACTGAAGATAGGTGATGTCATCGGTGGTGACAGTCGAGCCCATCCAGGAGCCTGACGGCAGCGACATCGCCGGAAGAAGAAGAGAGAGGATGAATGACGGAGGAAGCTCTACTCGAGGCTATGGGAGCAGCTGTGCATCGGTGGCAAGGTGTAGAGCAGGAGCAGGGGGACAGGAGGGCACGAGTGAGAATAATGTCTGCCGCCCCCTTGCCCCCCTCAATTTATAACCCCCGGTTCAAACGTGGGGGAGTGGGATCGTCTGCACATGCCCGTTCCAC
This sequence comes from Triticum dicoccoides, assembly GCF_002162155.2. Lineage (NCBI taxonomy): Eukaryota > Viridiplantae > Streptophyta > Magnoliopsida > Poales > Poaceae > Triticum > Triticum dicoccoides. The sequence goes on from NC_041389.1 coordinate 583,881,875, forward strand.
TGCCCCGCAATAAGTGCGCACGTACACGCGCGCTAAATGCTCGGGGAAGTGCAACCGGCCCCCACACGTCGCAATAAATCCGCGCGCGTGGACCAAGGGCGCGTGGCGGAGGGCCCCAGCCCGTCACGCGGTCCCGTCACGCGCGTGGCCTTTCAGGTCCCTCCGACTTCCGGGCACCACATGGCGCCTGCGCGAAGCCCGAGGGATTGCCTCAAGATTCGACGGACTCCTCGGTTCCCGCCACAGCCGGGATGCCGCGATCCGGTTTCCGAGAAAACTAGCACACATTGGGTGTTGCCGGACCCGACGCTCGTAGAATCCGCCTTGCTCAAGGGGGAAACTGCGAAGGCCCACTCATCCGAAGACGGTAGACCTTCACAGCTTCAGGGACTACTGTCGGGGAGATGAACCCCGGGCAGGCAACGGAACCCGGATCCTTTTCAAAAACAGCAGGGCCTGCATCGCCCCGCGAACCGGCATGCGCCTGACCGGGTCGCTCGACTCGGCAAGGCCCGCAACCCGGCCAAGCCCTTCGACTAGGCAAGGTACGTCGACCCGGCCGTAGCAGCTGGCGCAAGACAAGTCAACACGGCGCAACCATGGCTTCCCCAGCAAGCCAACCCACCCGTGGCGTCCACGGCAACCTAGCCACGGGTTAGCTCCCGTCCCATCCAAGCCGTATGATGGGACGAGACTTCAGTCACCGATGACCAAGACAACAGTCTTCCCACCCATGCCTATGGTCAGCCGAAGCGTGGCAACAGAGCCGCTTACCTACCCCTGACCAGGGCTGGCGTGGCAACAATGCTCCCGCCCTCACCGCTGACGACAGCAAGCGGCAGTCTGACGGAGAGCACTGTACACGACTCGACTCGGCCATGCCCTGATGATCGACAAGACGACGCACAGTCCCCCTAGGCGCGCGGGGCCCGCACTTAGGGGAACCCGGTGAACCACAAGTCCACAAGTGGGACCCAGTCCGGTACCCCGGACACCGACAATACGGACCCACCGACTCGGCATATTACCATTGTAACCCTGGGTGGGTTGATCTATAAAACCCCCCAGGAACCCACGCCTACAGACGCATGATGAAGCATAGGAGAGGGAGACATATGTAAGAAACACTGGCAAGCATATGACTAGTGACCCAACGGCGACACCGGGGAGAAGGAGCAGCCCAAGCCTTGGCCAGCTTCCTTCCTCCTCCATACAGCTCCAGGAGCAACATTGTACTATCGATCATCCAACTAAACTCGGCAGGACTAGGGGTGTTATCTCTCCGGAGAGCCCCGAACCTGGGTATGTCCGGCGTCCCGCGCCCGCACATGCCAACCTCGCCTATGGAGCCCACCAGCTCCCTCGAGCCTCCTCCTCTCTTTAGCCATCCTTGGCATCTGTCGTGCGCCCACCGCGACAAAATGGGCTATAAATTTTTAAAAGACAAAAAACAGTGAATTAGTTTCAAATTTTTTTCATTACAAGATTTTAAATTCCATTGATTTTTATGAGTGGACAATTATTTGGATTTTATATTTATAGAAATTATTTTTTCAAAATAGTTTGAATGTGAATCAATATTTCGGGATTAAAAACAGTTGATCGGACCGAAATATGCAAAATTTCATATAATTTTTAACCATGGCCACAATATGGGGTGTAATGCTAACAAAAAGAAGATGGGCTCCAAAAAAATTCTTAAGAATTATCAAATGGGCTGTACATTATTAGAAATAATGGCCGATGGGCTATATGCTGTTTTCCACAGATTTGAGGCTGACTTTTGCGCCTACTACAGGTGGACGCGTATGCTTTGCTAAAAAAAGGTTGACGCACATGTAACACCGTGTCAACTTAGTCAACACATGAGAGTAGTGACTGTTGGATGTTCATCCAATGGCCGTTGTGCTTCTTCAATCTTTGCTCTTCCTGCTCCAGCCGCTCAAACAAGCGTCGGCGAGACTGCCTGCTCCCTCCTCCCGCGTCCGGCTATGCTACCGCGCAAGCCTCACCGCCCCACCGTACTTCCATCATTGGCCTAGCCATCCCTCTACTCACCCACACCTACTATTATTCTCCGAGATGGCAGACGAACCAGTAAACCCTCATACTCCCCTCCACGTAGGAATCAACTGACGAGTCTTCCCTGGCTCCATGTCGTTCCCTTCCTAGGCCTCGCCGTCGTCCACCTCCCTGGTGCTCTCGGCGTGCCCTGGTCAACATGGTCAATGAACGACATCCATCTGAAGTGGACTATACCTAGAGAGGCTAACAGCTGGGTCCACGGCCGCATGCAAGGAAATGCCTCCTTATTACATGCAAAATAATGATGCCTCCACCTGACAGCTAGGACCCACCGGAAGGGCCTCTGTATTTCGTGAAAAAATGTCCCCCCCCGCTGACAGGTCGGACCCACCAGCTATATCTTCGCATGCAAGGAAGTGCCTCCTTATTATGCACAAAAAATGAATACCCCCTGCTAGCTGGGACCCACCATAGTGGGAGGCTGACTTGTGGGCCAACTAAGTTGATGGGGAAGGAGGGCTTTGTCAACTTAGTCAATATGAATGATTCTAGCTCCAGTGACCGTATGATGTCCATCCAAGGAATGTAGTGCTTCTTCAACCTCTGGTCTTCTTGCTCCAGCCGCCCAGACCAGCGCAGGTCGTGCCGCATGCTCCTGCCTCCCATGGCCGACTGTGATGCCACGGAGGCCTCACCGCCCCCTACTACTCCCACCGCTGACCAGGCCATCCCTATACTCGCCCACACCCCCTGTTATTCTACGGCAACGGCAGCCTCACACCGCAGCCGAACAAGTGAACCCACGTACTTCTCTCTGCGTGGGCATCCACTACCATGTTTTCCCCGGCCCCGCGTCGTCCCCTTCCTAGGCCTCGCCGTTGTCCACCGCCCTGGTGCTCTCGGCGTGGCATGGTCAGTGTGGATTAGGAACGACTTCCATCAGAAGAGTACTGTATGTGGAGAGGCTAATAGCTGGGCCCACAGTAGCCACAAGGAATTGGCTCCTTATTATGTGCGAAATAATTATTCCTCCAGCTGGCAGCAGGGATCCACCGGATGGTCCATCGTATTTCGCGAAAAAAATGTTGTCCCCCTAATTGCTGGGACCGACCAGCTACATCTTTGCATGCAAGGAAGTGCGTCCATATTATGGGCAAAAAAATGATATGCCCCCCTGACTGCTGGGACCCACCAGCTACATCTTCACACGCAAGGAAGTGCCTGACAGCCGGGACCCACCTGGTCGAAGCGTACATAGCGTTCTTATTCTGGTCGCGAATGTGTATGTACATACTGGTCAATGTAGAGGCACGCACATGTTGCAGTAGAGGCGCGCAAGTGCCGTAGTAGAGGCACGCACGTAGCATGTACACGTACGTACATCGGCCAGCATGCAAGAAAGTAAATACGGCCACGTACGTACATACGGTCGGGGTCTCGAACGCCTACTCGCGCATACGTACAGCCAGGGCTCATGTACATGGCTGGGTTGGAACGGAGAAACTGCGTCATCGTTGTGTTCATGGGGAGCCAACCAGCTGGGTCTGAACGGAATGCGTCGTCGTGTTCATCGGGAGGGCTTGGACGAAACAACTGATGGAAAAGAGGCCTAGCGTACCGCAGAACGGAGGAAATGGCCTTGTGTTTGACTGGCCACGGTCAAAATGGGATCCTTTTCATCGGGAGGGGTCTGGCGTACCGCAAAATAGAGGAAACGGACTTCTATTGGACCTCCTACGGTCGAAACAGGGTCCTGTTGATCGGGAGGGTGTGGCGTATTGCAAAACGGAGGAAATGGATTTGTGTTGTAGTGCTACGGTCGAAACGAGGGTCCATTTCATAGGGAGGGGTGTGGCGTACCACAAAACGAGACTCCACGGGGTACTGTTCATCTCCACCGTCGGCCTTCTCCAGCCTCCACTAGCTACTATTCATCCACCATCGACCTCCTCCAGCCTCCACCTGTGACTGTTCATCCACGGGCTCATGTTCATCCCGCCTCCACCATGCGCTCCTCCATCGGCTACTGTTCAACCAGACCTCTCCAGAGGTTCCTTTTAAACCACCCCTCCATGGGCTACTGTTCAACCAACCCTCCACCGGCTACTGTTCAACCAGCCCTCCACGGGGTCGTCCTGTTCATCCAGCCCTCCACGGGGTCCTGTCCATCTAGCCCCAACCAGCTCGATCGGGGTCATGTTCATCCAGAGGCAACACCACGGGGTCCTGTTCATCCACCCCCACCGAGAACTGTTCCTCCACCCCCAGCAATGCTCACTGTTCATCCAAAGGTAGCATCGACCGGCTTCAGTTAGCAGCAGCAGGGAAGGAATCGCTCGATCGGGTTCAGTTAACAGCCATCAATCGATCACTCGGGTTCAGTAATGCGTAGCCTGCAATGCAATCTCTCGGGTTCAGTAGGCGGTGAACGCCTCGCTTGGGTTCATTTAGAGCCCAACGCCTCGCACCCATGCGCGTGCGTGTACAAGAGAAATGCGCAAACCTTCGTGCATCGCTCGGCCCCGACCACTCACCGTAACCGGGAACACCCCGATATTTTCCTTGCCCTTGATTCTACCATGGTTTTTTTCATCATGGACGGCCCAAAGAATGTCATGCAGCTGCGTCTCCGGCCCGCCCAGGATGAAAATCCCATTTTCTGTCATGATTTTTTGTCATAGAAGTGGGAGCCCACCACATCTATGATGATACCGGGTTTTGTCACAATTAGTGTCATAGAAGTATCATAAGTATGACAAATTTTTTTTGTTCAGCCCAAAATGTCACGGATGTGTCTTTTTTTGTAGCAACGACACCTTCATGTTTTGCAGACGTTCAGCTCGGTGTCGTCCTCGCCATCTTGATCCAGCAAGCGGGACGAGGTAGTAGATGAGTTCCGTCAGCGTAACAGCGTGGTGATGGTGGTGGTGAAGCAATCCGCAGGGCTTCGCCTAAGCACTGCGATGATCTAGAGCCAAGGAGTAAACTAGAGGCGGAGGGGTGCCAACACATGGCGTGGAAATAATCTGTGTCTTGTGTGGCACCCTTCCCCACATAATATAGGTGTCGGCGGGAAGGAGACAGTCCTAGGGCGCCTCCAAGAAGGGATGGCGGCCTTCTAGGGTTTTCCTAGTGGTGCCCCCCTTCCATAATTGCTCAAGGGAGAAGCAAAGGGGGAGGTGTCGGTGTCAAAACCGGCAGATCTCGGGTAGGGGGTCCCAAACTATGCGTCTAAGGTTGATGGTAACAGGAGGCGGGGGACACGATGTTTACCCAGGTTCGGGCCCTCTCTATGGAGGTAATACCCTACTTCCTTATTGGTTGATCTTGATGAATATGAGTATTACAAGAGTTGATCTACTGCGAGATCGTAATGGCTAAAACCCTAGAAGTCTAGCCTGTATGATTTTGATTCCCCCTACGTACTAATCCCTCCAGTTTATATAGACACCAGAGGTGACTAGGGTTATACAAAGTAGGTTACAAAGAAAGGAATCTTCATATTCAGGCACCAACCTTGTCTTCCACGCCAAGGAGAGTCCCATCCGGACATGGGTGAGAGTCTTCGGTCTTGTATCTTCATAGCCCATTAGTCCGGCCCACGTTACATAGTCCGGCTGTCCGAGGACCCCTTAATCCGGGACTCCCTCAGTAGCCCCTGAACCAGGCTTCAATGACGAGGTGTCCGACGCGCAGATTGTCTTCGGCATTGCAAGGCGGGTTCCTTCTCCGAATACTCCAAAATTGTCTTTGAACACAAGAATCGTGTCCGGCTCTGCAAAACAAATTCGACACACAACCGTAGAGAGTGTAATATTTCACGAGTCTAATCCTCTAACAACTTTTCATAGCGTGACACCACGTCACCGCCCGGCCATTATTTCATTGGCACATCTTATCAAAGCAGAGATCGTGTCCCATTATTTCGGGATTCTCATCAATACGGGCGTGGGTAATCCCACTGTATCATCTGCATGGCCCTTGGGAATAGGTGAGTTTTTAGGGCGAGTGGGGAGGCCCTTGATATTCACTGCCTTTATAAAGAGATAAGGATTCACCCCTTTCACCCATGCCTTCTCTCTCTGCCTTTGCCATTCTCGAGCTCCAGTGCCCAAGTTCTCATCTTTTCTGCCCCCAGAAAGCACTCTAACCATGTCCGGATCCGGAGTGCAGGGCAAGTGGATGGCCTCCCCTGTCAAGGAGAAGGACATTACAAAGCTCCGGGAGGCTGGTTATTTTGCCAAGGAAATCGCCCACCGGCTAATAGCCAAGGGACAGATCGTCCCTACAATGGAGCCCCATGAGAGGGTTGTTTCCATCCCCCACTTCGTCCGCGGGTTGGGATTTCCTCTCCACCCGTTCGTCCGCGGACTCATGTTCTACTACGGGCTGGATTTCCTCGATCTGGCCCCCAACTCCTTCCTCAACTTCTCAGCATTTATTGTCGTATGCGAGGCCTTCCTCCGCATCCCACCCCGCTTTGGATTATGGTTAAAGATCTTCAATGTGAAGCCGAAGGTCATGGACAGACAGCACGCGGCGTGCGGAGGCGCCATGGTGAGCAAGATGCCCAACGTCACATGGCCAATAGGTACCTTTGTCGAGACAGTCAAAGGGTGGCAACGGCAGTGGTTCTATGTCACAGAGCCGTGTGACACTACCTAGGTTGCGGCTCCAGAATTCTAGTCTGGCGCCCTGATGCGGCTCACCTCCTGGCTAGAGAAGGGTCTGGACTGGTCTTCGTCGAACGAGCTGACAGTGCTTCGGACGCACATCAGGAGCATGATAGATAATAATATCAAGCTTGTCAATGTGATCCAGGTGATGCTTGTTCGCTGGATCCTTCCATGTCAAAGCCGGACTTGCCATTTGTGGGAGTACAATCCGGCCAAGCACCAGACCTTGCTGCAGTCCTTTGGCACTATGCACGAAGACATCTGGAAGGTGCTTTTCGAATCTAACAAGACGTGGCCGGATACGGCCGAGGACCATGGGCACGACTTGGCCCATACCGCTAGTCCGGTAAGTTTTTTCATGTTTTCAAGGTGTGTCCTTTACTTGCATACTCGAGGAAGACGCCTAAGCCTCCCTACTGATTCTCTCAGGGCTAGACAAAGAAGGCGGAGCGGATTCATTGTCCGGCTCTACTGCCCGAAGACCCAGCAATTCCTCTTCTGACGAAGATGCTGGTTCCGGCGCCCTATCAAGCATTGGAGAAGAAGGCCAAGAAGAAGGCCAAGGGGACCAGAAGTGACCCCCATCATAAGGGCACTTCGGATATGATGTCCGGAGACGCCAAGACCCATTCCTCCACCGCCGAGGATGACGATGAAGAGGAGGAGGAAGAAGAAAGCCATTCCCCCTGAGGGGAGGAAGAAAAGGATGCCCCCTACACGTTTGGAGGCCGAAGCGTCCAAGAAGGGGAAGGCTTCCCTCCCGGACAACTCCACAGCGGACACCGACATCAGCTCAGAATGGCGCCCCAGGGAAAAGCCCCTGGCCAGAACGTAAGTACTCGAAGATGCACTCATATGTTCGGCCCTTTTCCTTCATAGTTTTAACATGTCAAATCATGTGCTGCAGCCCGGCTCGGTCCACCCTCGAGTGAACCTCATCTTCGGGGGATTCGCTAGACCTGAAGGCAATGGACATCGGGTCCCTTCTGGCGGCCTCCTCTCCCAAGGTCATGGATGACACCGAGGTGTTGTCCCGAAGGATCCCAGGCTAGGGAGAGACTCAGGAGGCCGTCAGGGCGGTGCCGGAGGGTGAAACCTCAGTCGCCGGACACATGGGGGAGAAAATCCCCATGGAGACTGGCGATGGGGGCCACACTCAGTTCAGCCCCCAGCCGAATACGGTCACAGAGACCTATGCGGCTCTGGATCCCGGCAAGCAGCCTCCTTCAAAAGGAGGAGGTGCACCAATTCCGCTGGTGACCTCTGTCCAGCCAGAGGCGTCGGACGCTCTAATGGAAGCGCTGCGAAGTGCTTCCATTGTTAAGGAACACCGTACCCTTATGAGTACGGTGGTTGAGAGGATTCAGTCCATGAAAAGTGAACTGACCGAAGCCTGCACAAGCCTTCTAAGAGGCTTTGAGGTAAGCAACACAATTTATGTAAAAAGAATGTCACAGTATAGACAGTAGCCCCTGAGACACTGTCCGGTGTTCCAAAAGAAAAGCCAGACAGAGGATCAAACAAGTTTCGCAGGAGATTTACCAGATGAGTCAATGTGAATAAGAAAGCGTCGTTACTGGTTGCGACCTCTCATACTGCTGAGGTTTTCGGACTGAAGTAGAGTCTAGAGCGGGCCGAGGAAGAGCTCGGCTGCGTGAAAAAGCAGCTAGAGGATAAACAAGGTATGCAATGACCTTCTGTATATTCAGGAAGGACGAATGATTTGTGCTGACTAAAATTCCATGATATTTATTAGGAGCGGTGACCAAGGTGGAGACCCTCAAGAAGGCGTTGGCCGAAGCCGAGGAGAGAGCAGCCAAGGAACAAGCCGCCCGGGAAAACCATGAGGGCAGGGTCAGTGAGGTCCAATAGGAGCTCCAGGACGCCGTGAAGTGATGCGAGTCCTTGGAGCGCAACATTGCGGATCAAGAGTCCGAACTTGCCAAGGCCCGCCAAAGCGCACATGATGCCTGGCTTGAAGCCCAAGGTGCCCTCCAGGAAGTCTGGGAGGCCAGAAAAATCGCGGCGGGTAAGACCTTTATTATGTAGAGCAAATATGTGAAGAAAAGGTTCCTCTTACTGACCCGGATTTCGAGTTCTCCAGGGGCGTTTGCGGGTCTGCCGCACAGCATTTCAGACGATGCAGAGTTCTTCCGAGCCGAAGAGGGGAGCTCCATAGAGAATCTGCTTTGGTCGCAATACCTTGCGCCAGAACATCCGGTGCCCTTTAGCGATCACCTAAAACAGCAGGTCGAATTGCATAGGGTGGACGAACTAGCCATGAAGGATTTAATAATCCGGCTATGGCCTGCTGAAGCCATACCTAGCAGCTACTTCGGGCTTGTGAAGCGGCTGGTCAATGCCTTCCCTCGGTTTGATGCCATCAAGCGTTCGGTCTGCATTGAAGGTGCGCGAATGGCCTTCGCCCGAGTCAAGATATAGTGGGCGAAGATGGATGCCATGAAGCTTGCGACCGAGGGACCGCCCGCGGGCAAGGAGCACCGCACGCCCGAGTGGTATTTTGAAGATGTCCTGAAGGGATCCTGCATTGTAGAGGGGCAGTGTTCAAAAGACATTATCTTTGAATGAAGTCATTCATATTGTCCCTTCCTATATTATGAAACAGAACTGTTATGTAATATAATGCTAGTTATTTAAATTTTTACCTCTTGTGTGGCCATTTGGTTAAATCTGAGAGTTGGCCAGTCGTCGGTCTCAGCCCCAATGTTGGTAGTACGGGGGTCTTCGGGATGAATCTAAACACTTTTTATCCAAAGGTTTGGTCCTTGAAGGAGGTGTTTAGCGCAATAAACCAGGCAATCAGACTATGTGGCTTTATCACCTCACTTAGCCATAGGAATTTGACAAATAAAAATATAGGCGCAGCCCCTAGTATTCATAAGTCTGAACTTGAGGTACTATACACACCTGATTGGATAAAAACTGATTCATCGCATAATGCGGAAAAAATCGCAAAAGATTTGTAACCACTCGAACAGCTGACCGGCTCATGCCGCATCATGACAGTCAGTTTTCGGCTTTCTCTACTGAGGTGCTCATCCTGATAAACCAGGACACAATCGCAGTAGTTCTCCCTTTACTACCCTAGACGATATAGCGGAATGTAAGGTAGTAAGCACAGGAGCCGGGCAACCCAACTATTGACCAAAGACATGATTCGGAGCCGATGCATATAATGCTAAAGTTCGGGGTGCCAAACTATACTGTAAAAAAGTGTACGGACTTTGTTGTCGTTTTATGGGGTGTAATGAAGCCCCTGGCGAATTAAGGGGTACCAGAGTGTACGGGCGCAATTGATAAGAATATCGAAAGAAAAATGAAGTAATAGGCTAATGCCACAGAAATTGGGCCGCAAACTATTTTCCATTATAATTTGATTAATGCGTCAAAGCATATCTGTACAAGTAGTGCGATAAGAAATAGGGCTATTTTAACATGCCACGACCAAGGGAGAGCTGCGTGCGGGTTCTTAAAACAGGCATAATGATCGTTTAAAGAGACCACCTGGAAATTCCCTTATACGTCAATGCTTATTACCATCTTGGTGTATCTGTCCCTTGATAGGTCCGACAATCAGGCCGCCAGGAAAGACCTGGGAAAAAGAAACCTGAAAAAAAGAAAAAGTGAAAGTACGCGGGTAAATGGGAGGTTTAGCCATATTATGGACCACGATCTAGCTGTGCCTCTATCTATGTCCATGGTATTTTGAGTGCGTAGTTATGTACGCGCGGTACGAGTGCTGCCATTTGGTCGGGACTGGGATGGAGGCCAAATTGCTAGTCGAGCTCTTGACGAGGTGGCCTGTCCTACTGCAGGTTAGTTCAGACTCGTTTGACAATGTCCTGGAGCCTGGCCGCCGAATAAAGGTTCTGCCTGGAAAGGCCGCTCTGTGTTTCTGCTGTGAGGGCAGTGGTGTGCTCCTTGGTACGAAGGGAGCGTTCCGTGTATCCATTGACTGTTATAACACCGCGCGGTCCGGGCATTTTGAGCTTGAGATAAGCGTAGTGTGGCATCGCATTGAATCGAGCGAATGCGGTTCGTCTAAGCAGTGCGTGATAGCCACTTCAGAAGGGGACGATATTGAAGGTCAACTCTTCGCCTTGGAAGTTGTCCGGGGATCCGAAGACGACCTCCAATGTGATTGAGCCCGTACACTGGGCCTCTACACCTGGTGTGACTCCTTTAAAGGTGGTTTTTGTGGGCTTGATCCTTGAGGGATCAATACCCATTTTGCGCACTGTATCCTGATAGACCAGGTCTAGGCTGCTGCCACCATCCATGAGGACTCGTGTAAGGTGGAATCCATCAATGATTGGGTCGAGGACCAGTGCGGCTGAACCGCCATGACGGATACTGGTCAGATGGTCCCTGCGATCGAATGTGATTGGGCAGGACGACCATGGGTTGAACTTTGGGGCGACTGTCTCCATCGCATAGACGTCCTTGAGCGAGCCCTTGCGCTCCCTCATGGGGATATGGGTAGCGTATATCATGTTCATCGTTTTAACTTGGGGATGAAACTTCTTCTATCCTCCCGTGTTCGGTGGCCGGGGCTCCTCATGATCGTCGTCGCTTTGCGATCCCTTCTCCTTGTTCTTGGCATTTAACTTGTCGGCCTGTTTAAAAAGCCAACATTCTCTGTTGGTATGATTGGCGGGTTTATCAAGAGTGCCGTGGATTTGACATGGACGATCGAGTATGTGGTCCAAGCTGGATGAGCCCAGACTGTTTCTTTTATATGGCTTCTTTCGCTGATTAGACTTAGAGCCACTTAATCTAGCATTGACTGCCATGTCCTCGGTGTTGTCACCGTTGCTTCGACGCTTGTGTCTATTGCGTTGGGGCTTGCCGTTGCTATTTCTGGTTTCAGAAGTGCCAGGTTCGTTAGTATTGTTATTGCTATGGACTAGCCAGGTATCCTCGCCCGCACAGAAGCGGGTCATATGCGTCGTGAGGGCTGCCATGGACTTCGGCTTTTCTTGGCTGAGGTGTCAGGCGAGCCATTCATCATGGATGCTATGTTTAAAGGCCGCTAGGGCTTCGGCATCTGGACAGTCGATGATCTGGTTCTTTTTAGTTAAGAACCTAGTCCAAAATTTCCTGGCTGGCTCTCCGGGCCGTTGAACTATGTGATTTAAGTCGTCGACATCCAAAAGTCGGACATATGTTCCCTGGAAGTTGTCGAGGAAGGCGTTTTCCAAGTCTTCCCAGTTGCCAATTGAGTTTTTGGGAAAACTATTTAACCAGTGCCGAGCAGGTCCCTTGAGTTTTAGCGGGAGGTATTTGATGGCGTGAAGATCGTCACTGCGGGCCATACGAATATGGAGGAGAAAATCCTCAATCCATACCGCAGGGTCTGTTGTCCCATCGTATGATTCGATGTTCACGGGTTTAAACCCTTCTGGGAATTGATGTTCCATTACTTCATTAGTGAAGCAAAGGGGGTGTGCGGCGCCTCTATATCAGGCCAAGTCGCGACGTAGCTCGGACGGAGTTCGTCTGCAGTTTTTGGCCTGAGCGTGGTTATGTTTGTCATGTCCGGACGGATGGCCCCGCGATCCATAGATCAATCTGGTCTGACTTGCTCTGTTTACTAGGTCATGCCGCAGGTCATATGTGTATCCCCGAGTTGTTGTGTCTCTGTTTTTACGGCGAGGTAGTGCAGGTGTTTGGCTTGAGTTGCCGCTTTGTCCCGGCCACGTGGTGGTTGGTCAGCCGCATTACGTGCTGGTAGTACGGGCTCTAGTGCCTCGTCATCGAATTGGGGTAACAATTTGCGTTTCGGGTAACTTTTGGTTGGTCGCTCGAGGTCGTATTCTTCGGCTGCTAGGACATCAGTCCATCTATCGTTGAGCAGATCTTGATTAGCTTGAAGCTGCTGCTGCTTCTTTTTCAGGCTCCTTGCAGTAGCTATTAGCTGGGCTTAAAGCGCTCCTGCATGAGAGGTTCCTCAGGCATGATAAAATCCTCGTTGTCGAGGCTCACCTCGTCCTCGGAGAGCGGAAGGTAGTTACTGTCCTCCGAGTCTTTGTTCATGGCCTGTTCCTCAGGGCTAACTCGCCCATCTTCCTGTTTGTCCTGTTCGGAGGTTGGCTTAACGGGGTCTTCATTATCTTCGGCATCATCGAGAGTATTGTTTTCTTCTGTGCCGGTATTGTTGTCTTTTCCACGGCGTGGCTTAGAGTGGTGCCGCTGGTGTTGGCGCTTCGGGTGTATCTCAGGGGGCTTATCCTTGACTGGATCCTCTTCATTGTCGCCATTGTTCTCTTTGGGTGTATCCACCATGTATACGTCATACGAAGAGGTGACTACTGGCGCCCTGTAAGCGACGGTTTTTGTGCCTGCTCCTCTCCGACATCATCGTCCATACCGTCGATGTCTTTGGAGACGTAATCGAGCATGTCAGTTAAGTGTTTGACAGTGGCTATGAAGTGGGTGGTGGATGGGAAGCGGAATTCTTCATCATCATCCTTCAATCCAAACTGGATATAGTTCGGCTGAGAGTCCCCTGATAAGGAGAGGGATTTTAATGAGTTTAACACATCACCTAAAGGTGAGTGCCGGAAGATGTTCGCGGAACTGAATTCAATGATCGGCGCCTGATCAGGTTTGATGGGAGCAGATGCATGCAGTTCGGAACCTATGGCCGGAGATGAATCCGAGGTTCTAGTGACATAGGCCCCGTTCGAGGTTGGATCTGTGTGTGGCTCTAATGCCGCTGAGTCTGCGGCTTCCGCTGTGGGATTGAGCTTCCTGTCCTTGAATGACCTAATCTGCTCTGGATCTAGGGCGAGAGCAGTTGCAGGCGCTATCTCTCATGCACGGTTCAATGACAGATTTAGGTCAAGTTCATTGTGGTGGTAGGGAGCGGCTGCCATGGGCTCGAATCCGTCGAAGATCAAGTCTCCGCGGATATCAGCAATGTAATTCAAGCTTCCAAACCTGACCTAATGGCCAGGGGCGTAGCTGTCGATCTGCTCTAGATGGCCAAGTGAGTTGGCCCGCAGTGCGAACCCACCGAATACGAAGATATGTCCGGGGAGGAAACCTCCCCCTGCACTGCATTGTTGTAGATGATTGATGGAGCTATCAAACCTTTTGGTGACGACGCAGCGGAACTCTCAATGAAAGCACCAATGTCTATGTCAAAACTGGCGGATCTCGCGTAGGGGGTCCCGAACTGTGTGTCTAAGGTTGATGGTAATAGGAGGTGGGGGACACGATGTTTACCCAGGTTCGATCCCTCTCTATGGAGGTAATACCCTACTTCCTGCTTGATTGATCTTGATGAATATGAGTATTACAAGAGTTGATCTACCGCGAGATCGTAATGGCTAAAACCTTAGAAGTCTAGCCTGTATGATTATGATTGCCCCTATGGACTAAGCCCTCCAGTTTATATAGACATCAGAGGGGACTAGGGTTATACAAATTCGGTTACAGAGAAAGGAATCTTCGTATCCGGGCACCAAGCTTTCCTTCCACACCAAGGAGAGTCCCATCCGGACACGGGTGAGAGTCTTCAGTCTTGTATCTTCACAGCCCATCAGTCCGGCCCATGTTACATAGTCCGGCTGTCCGAGGACCCCTTAATCTACGACTCCCTCGGGAGGCACCCCTATCTTTCCTCTCTCCCTTCCGGAGATATGGTAGGAGGAGCTGGCTGAGGGAGTCCTGGATTAGGGGGTCCTCGCACAGCCGGACTATATGCTTATGCCGGACTGTTGGACTATGAAGATACAAGATTGAAGACTTCGTCCCGTGTCTGGGTGGGACTCTCCTTTGCATGGAAGGCAAGCTTGGCAGTTCAAATATGTAGATTCCTTTCTCTGTAACCGACTCTGTGTAACCCTAGCCCCCTCTGGTGTCTATATAAACCGGAGGGTTTAGTCCGTAGGACAACAACAATCATAATCATAGGCTAGCTTCTATGGTTTAGCCTCTACGATCTCGTGGTAGATCAACTCTTGTAATACTCATATCATCAAGATCAATCAAGGAGGAAGTAGGGTATTACCTCCATAGAGAGGGCCCGAACCTAGGTAAACATCGTATCCCCCACCTCCTGCTACCATTAGCCTTAGACGCATAATTCGGGACCCCCTACCCGAGATCCGCCAGTTTTGACACCGACATTGGTGCTTTCATTGAGAGTTCCACTATGTCGTCACCATAAGGCTTGATGGCTCCTTCAATCATCTACAACGACGCGGTCCAGGGTGAGGTTTTCCTCCTCGGACAGATCTTGGTATTCAATGGTTTCACACTGCAGGCCAACTCGCTTGGTCATCTAGAGCAGATCGATAGCTACGCCCCTGGCCATCAAGTCAGGTTTGGAAGCCTGAACTATACTGCCGACATCCGCGGAGACTTGATCTTCAACGCATTCGAGCCCATGACAGGTGCACCCTACAGCCATGATGAGCATGACCAAGATCTGCCATCAGATGGTGTTCAGGAGATCTCACCTGTAGCCGCCCTGGCCTTAGATCCAGTGCAAGTCATGCCATCCGAGGACGGGAGGATGGACCCCGCCACGGAAGCCGCACAGCCAACGGCGATAGAGCCAAACACAGATTTCACTTCCAATGAGGTTTGTGTCATCGGACCCTCGGACTCGTCTCCGGCCGTAGGCTCCGAACCGCGCATATCCGCGCCCATCGGACCTGACTGGGCGCCGATCTTGGAGTTTAGCTCCACGGACATCTTTCAACACTCGCCCTTGGGCGACGTGCTAAACTCATTAAAATCTTTCTCCTTGTTAGGAGACTCTTGGCCGAACTATGTCCGGCTTGAGTGGGATGCAGACGAAGGAATTCGTTATCCACCCACCACCCATTTAATAGCCACTGTCGATGACTTAACCGACATGCTTGATTTCGACTCCGAAGACATCGACGTATGGACGACGCTGCCGGAGAAGAACACGAACCACCACCCACAGGGTGCTGGACAGCCACCTCATCGTATGGCATATATATGGTGGACACACCCAAAGAGAACAATGGCGAGGATCAAAAGGATGCAACGGAGGATAATCCTCCTAAGAAGCAGCCAACGCGCTGACGTCAGCGGCGCCGCTCTAAACCCCGCTATAGCAAAAACAACGATACCGACACAAGAAAGAATAACACCCCAGACGACGCCGAAGACAACGAAGACCCTGTAGACCCAACGATGGAGCAGGACGAGCAAGGAGACAGCAAACACAGTTCGGGGTCGCTGTTCGATCATAGTGATGCCGAAGACAAAACTTATAAACCTGTCTCCGGGGAGGACAACAGTCCGGACGACGATGCATACATCATCCCAGAAAAACACTTGGAACAAGAGCACCTCCACAAGAGACTTATTGCCACCACGAGGATCTTGAAGAAGCAGAAGCAACGGCTTAAAGTCGTGCAAGATACGCTCAACCACAGATGGAACGAAGTGCTCGACACTGAGGATAGATACGGCGATGATCACCAAACAAAGAGTTATCCAAAACGTAAGCTACTACCCGAATTCGATGACGAGGGTATCGTGCCTATCTCGCTGAATAACAATACAACCGATCTGTCAGACCGACCACCTCGTGGCCGAGACAGAGCGGCTAATAACGCCACACATAAATTGGCACCCCCTCCCCATAAAGGAAGGGAGGTCGCAGCCAAGTACCAGAAGCACGATCTACTTGAGCACCTGGACAAAAGAGCTGGCATGACCAGGTCCATCTACGGACCTAGGAAACATGTTCCTATGTCGGATCACAGCCACAAAACCGACTATACTTATCGACTACCAGTTCGGAATCAACACTGAACACTACAGTCGTCGGACCCATGCCGCGACACAGCCAAGTACAGGGGTGCCGGATACCCCCTGTGCTTCACCAATGAGGTGCTGGATCATGATTTTCTAGAGGGGTTTAAACCCGTAAACATCGAGGCATACGACGGAATGACAGACCCTGGGGTCTAGATTGAGGACTTTATTCTTCACATCCATATGGCTCGCGGAGACGATCTCCATGCCATCAAATACCTAGCCCTCAAGTTGAAAGGACCAGCTCGACACTGGTTGCAAAGCCTCCCCAAAAATTCCATTGGAAGCTGGGAGGAACTCGAGGACGCTTTCAGGGCTAATTTTCGAGGGACCTATGTCCGGCCTCCGGATGCAGACGATTTAAGTCACATAACCCAACAACCCGGAGAGTCAGCCTGTATGCTTTGGAACAGATTTCTCACCAAGAAGAATCAAATCGTCGACTGTCCGGATGCCGAAGCACTAGCAGCTTTCAAACACAGGGTCCAGGACGAGTGGCTTGCCACACACCTCGGTCAGGAAAAGCCATGGACAATGGCAATCCTAACAACTCTTATGACCCGCTTTTGCGCGGGCGAGGACAGTTGGTTGGCCCGCAGCAGCACCAGTGATCCAGGCACATCCAAAATCGAGGATGGCAATGGAAAACCACGACGCAATAAAACAAACGTCGAAATAATGAAGATAGACCAGACAATACAGCGGTAAACGCTGGATTCAGGTGCTCTAGACCTGGTCAATGGAAAAAGCAATTTAAAGGCAGCAGAGATGGTCCGTCCAGCCTAAATAAAATCCTAGATAGGCCCTGCCAGATTCACGGCACCCCCGATAAACCTGCAAACCACATCAATAGAGAATGATGGGTTTTCAAGCAGGCTAGCAAGCTCAACACCGAACACAAAGGGAAGGGGCCACCAAGTGAAGACGAGGACGAATCTCGCCAGCCAAACACTGGGGGACAAATTTTTTTTCCACCGAAGGTCAAAACAGTGAACATGATTTATGTCACCCACGTCCCAAAGAGGGAGCACAAATGCGCACTCCGAGACGTATATGCTGTAGATCCCGTCGCCCCCAAATTCAACCCATGGTCAGCCTGCCCGATCACTTTCGATCGGAGGGATCATCCGACTAGTATCCGTCATGGGGGTTCGGCTGCCTTGGTGCTTGAACCAATAATCGACGGATACCACCTTATCCAGTCCTCATGGACGACGGCAGTAGTCTTAATCTGATATATCAAGACATTATCTGCAGTACTACCTTTAAAGGAGTAATACCAGGCGTAGAGGCCCGCTGCACGGGCTTTTTAACTTTGGAGGTTGTATTCGGTTCCCCCTTTAACTTTCAAGGCCCGTTGCCACCACCATTTTATGAAGTGCTTTCGTCTTGCTTTATTTCCCATGAATTGTGTTTTTGCAGTTACACATAAATCTCACACCGCTAACATTGCTTCATCCCAGTGGAACTGCACAAATTTGATTGCACATTTATTGACCATGTGCTACTCTCATGACGGTAATACTAATGCTATTGTTCTGCATGTTAATCTAGTGGCGGTGTTGATGTGATGTGATGCTACTTACTTAAGGGCAATTTCGTACTGTCAATCTTGTGCCAATTATAACACAATAGATGTTGCTATTAATCATACGCCATGGCAAATATCTGTCACTGTTTAAATAACCATATTTCGTATTTGCGCAAACAAGGATGTCTGTCTCCATATCGTTTCTTGTCTGCGCAATAAAAGTACACACCTTAGTTTTAGTACAATTGCACAAAATGAGATGGCTATTCCTGGCTGTCGTCCTCTAACCACCAGTGTTCCAGGTATTCCTACATTTGTAGTAACTAGGTAGAATGACCAACACAACCTAAAAGAAGCTGGTTCGTACGTTTTACTTCCTTATTGCAGTGCAGGGATGAGCAAAAACAACTGCATCCTAGTCCAGAATGCACTTTCTACCAGTTCATGCATGGACCGAGCACTAGCTGGCACGGCTGCACAACGGTTTTTTGGAGAGGTGCGTGGACAAGAGACATTGTGGTCTGCTTATTTCTGCATATAGCAGTGCTTAAATTTAGTGGGATGCACAAGAATTTCAGCTGGTCGGTACACTGCATGGTTCAGTGCAGCATTCCAGCTGAGACCACAATTATAATTAGTTATTCTGGAATGAGAGACCCTAACCCTGGATGGTGGCAACTAGAAAAAACCAGAGTGAACTCCAGGAAGTTTAAGCCTGCCGGGAGGCCCTTTGCTCAGAGAAGCCTTGCTTGTTTTTTCCTGAATTGTAAACCTTCTCACAACTTTGTATTTTGCTGTGAACTAGTATATGTTTGTTATGTTCTATGAATCATTCAGATGTATAAAATTTCTTAACTTATGCTTTTCAAGTTTTTTATGAAGCTGAGTTTAATGTGAGTGTTCCACATGAACGCTGGACTAGTGTGTGAACGTTTGGAATTTACATTGTGGCCTCAGTTAACTGCATGAACCACTGTAAAAAGATACATAGTTGCTTATATGTCAGATAGCAGATTGTTGATTGTTAGCTGGTCGATAGCCTAGTGTTGAAGCGAGCTGAGCCAATGTGCCGTGTTTTGCACAACTGCTTACAAGTGGGGTAGAACCAACAGTGTTTACAAGTACTTATGTATACATCGACGCATAGTTCTTGAACGAGTACTCTATTTCATCAAACACACACTGCTCGTATGATAAACCATGACAATTTATGTCTTACCATGCCATATTCATGAAAAAAAAAGTGAGGACACATCTATTTCGACAACAATTACGATGGTTCTCACATGATTCACGGGCACACAAAAGTAGCAGCAGTTCCCATAGACGGATTCAAACAGAGTACTAGCCCTAGAGGGCTCGATAACAGGCAAGGCTCGGATAATTAGACACAATCCAAACTACTATTAAACACTAGCTGGGGCAACTATTTCATGCCTCGATCTAATTTGGGCTGGACATAAGACGGACCTTGCCATGAACATCATCGAGGACGTCCAGTAGTAGCTCAATCCTGTGAACCTTCATGAGGACAACCTTGTGGCCTTGCCACTCATAAACTTGTTTGTGGAGGCATGCCACATCATCTTCTTGCATAAGCTTGACAAGAACAGTATGCCTCACAAATGAAGGAGCAGCTTTGAACTTCTTGTGCTTCAGTACACCCTGTACAACACGCCTGACAACAATGCAGCCGGAATACAAGTCGACATTGGTATAAGCGCAAATGGCTTCTAGGATCCAACAACCTAAGAACTCTGTTTTCCCAGTGCGTATATTTAGGTCATCCACCTCATAGCGAGTGACATGTACAACCACACAATCCTTGTCTGCATCAGGGCTCTAATTGAAACAAAAACAAATTCTGAATTACTTTCCAGTATAAGAAACACAAGTTATTTAAACCACTATGTATAGCATGTCATCGAAGCTAATGAAATTTTGCATTATTCATCACCACATACTTAGCTGAAAAACCATAGTCGAGATCGGCAAAGAAGAAAATCACCTTGGGCAGCTCAGTGGGGGGGGGGGCACATCCTCGAAGGGGGAAAACTGCTCCTGTAGTGCCACATGGGCTGTAACCTCAAACGGGGTGTTGACCATCTCAGTAGTGGCCGTGAGCGTATCTGGGGTCAGCTCGGTGGCTGCCTCCATCTTCTTGGAGCTCTGTGTCTCGTGGGGATCAGCCTCCCGTGTCTGCTCCAATATTGGCAGATCTTTGCCTGGTTCTCCTTGGTCCATCACGAAACTGATGAATACTAGGAGACTACTGAAAGGAAAACACAATCGCAATGACAATGAAACAAAAAAGAGAGTGAGGATCGGTTACTGCTTTGCAAAACTTTTTTTTTCTCTGAACGAAAATATACCAACATCACAGATCCGCTTACCTTCCCTTCATTGGGAGAGAAGAATAGTGACAGATGCGAGTGTTGCCTTTCTTGAAGACGGCGAGGGAGAAGGGGATTCAGCAAAGAGTGAAATGATGGTTGCTTTGTCCGTAAAACTTAGACTGCAGGGAGGTGGGGTTCTGTGATACGACAGCTCGTTACTGCCGCGCTACGACCAAGGTGGCCCGCATGTCGATGAACAAAAGTATAACAACAGTAGAGGGAGACGTTTCGATGACCTAGGAGGAGTCAGAAGCGGTATTGTATCCACTATACTAGTAGTAATTGTTTTTCTGGGTAGCTGTAGAATGTCTCCACTGTACTTGTAGTAATTGTTTCTATGGGCCCAAGACAAAACAGCCCATCCACCCTAGTAAATAGTAAAATCAATTCAAAAGCCCATATATTTACTGAATGAGGGGCGTTACCCACACCCAGCACACCCCCCCCCCCCAAAAAACCTGGGTGCTCTTCTTTCTCCTCACTCCCACCCACCTCACGTCAGCTTGCTCCACTCATAACCCCAAATTACTCACCTCACTCCTACAGAAAACCCCAGCTCCCCTTCTTCCTCACTACTACAGAAAAACCCCAGCTCCCCTTCTTCTTCACTCGCAATACAACTAGGCTCGTCATTCGTTACTCTACTCAAATCCGTGAGCACGACACGACACCCTCGAGGAAAATGGAGTCGGCTGACCCCAGTGCTAAGAAGATGAGGCTCCCGCCAGCGGCGATGCCTATTGTAGACCCCGCACCCGGTAGCGCGGGAGAAGCGGCGACCCCGCCCCCACTAGATCCCATGAACCCGTAGAATCTCGGGTGGACCGCATCAGCCATCTCCTAGACGTCGTCCTTGGGGAGATCATCTCGCTTCTCCCCACCAAGGATTTTTGCCGCACCCAAGTCCTCTCAATTCGATGGCGCCCTCTATGGTGCGCTGTGCCCCTTAATCTCAATTATCGTTAGCTATCTCTCTTCAATGATTTTGAAATCCGCAGATCCGTCATCTCCTCCCACCAGGGCTCCGTTCAAAGCCTCTGCATCCCGTCATGCTACCTGAGCAAGCATACCATGCCCTGCATGGTGGACGCCTGGTTGAAATCCCCTGAATTCACAGAACTACAGCTGCTTGAATTCTACTATTCCCCTGGAAATCACCTACCACATACCGAATGCCATGTACTTGTGCCCTCAGCACCGATGTCCATCTCGCGGTTTTCCTCCTCTCTCCACACCGCCACCTTTGTGTTGTGCAACCTACCAGACAATCTGGTACTAAACCTTCGACTCCCATTTCTCAAGAAACTTTCACTTGTGCGGGTTCGTATATAGGAGGCCTCATTGCACAACATCATCCACTCCAGTTGCTCTGCCCTGGAGCGCTTGGTGCTTGTTTTCACAGTTCGAATCGGTTGTCTCCAAATAAAGTCGCCTAACCTTGTAAGAATTGGAATTTCTTTTGACGGAACGCAGCTCATCATCCAAGATGCCCCTTCACTTCAAAAGTTGATCCTTGATTCTAGTTATTCACCGTTGCAAATAATTGTCCTCTATGCGCCTAAACTGGAGACCTTGGGTGTAATACATGATCTCTGTTCTCATTTCAATATGGTGTTTGGCTCCGCAGTTCTTCAGGTACTTTATATTATCATCTACACTTGTAACCATAAGCTGCATTTTAAATTTCTGTGCATAAGTTATATATCATCTTGGAGTACACATTTTGTACTAATATTATGTTCTATGCTCAATGAAGAATTTCTCCATGGATGGCCTATCAATGGTGTTGGGTTCTATCAAGATCTTGTATATCCAAATGAATAGTTTTGATCTGGACAAGATTATTGGCTTGCTTCAATGCTTTAAATGTCTGCAGAAGTTGTATATAAAGGTGATAATTTCACGTACATTGGAAGCCCGCATATAGTGTACTAGAATTAACCGTTCAGCTGCTACTCTTTCTATACTCTTTTTTTTAGACATTAACTGTTTTCAATCTTCATGTCTATTTAGGCAACAGGACAATGTAAGAAAGTTAAAACCAATCGGTGGATTCATAAGCACCGGGATTTTCTCACTTCTCATGAGATTCGATTGAAGACAATAACGCTAGAACGATATGTAGCCAACCGTGCAAACACTAGATTTGTCACATTCTTCCCGCTGAATGCGAGGTTACTATTGTCCATCAGGCTTAAGTTTATCAGCAACATGGTTTTGACGGATGGGTATGTCGAAGAGCAAAAAAAGGAGTTTCAGGTCGGCAAAAGAGCTTCTGAACATGCTGGGCTTCTATTTACAACATATTGTGGTCATAATCCAGTAAATTTTACGACCCATGATGTTCATTCTATGGACCTGACCGATCCATTTGACTGTGACTGCCGAAAACAGTGCTGGAGTTAGATGTTGTTGCCCTTTTCAACCTGGGTATTGTGTAAACTTGATGAACAATTAACCTTCGTGCTTTTGTACAGTTTGTAAGATATAGTTAGATGTTCTTGCCCTTTTCAACTCGGCTGTCACTGTCATATTTTCTTTGAAACAAGGCAAATGGCTTGCCATTCGTTTAATTTAGAGTGAAATATTGGAAAAAAAGCCCATCCAAGGGAAATAACATCACTCTCGCTGACTGCTTCAGCTCACTGTGCATTATAGAAGCCAAGTGATTAGCCCCCACTAGCACCCACAAACTTATTTCGAACTAGCACATCAAATGGGCCATCAATCTTTATAGGAAAGGCTGCATGACTGTGATAGATTTGGATTCTGACATTTGGGACCCGTGAGGAAATAGCCTATCCAAGGTTGTGTCGACTTACTAGCCAGTCAACAAACGATTCTGCCTACCAGTCATTGGATTGACATCCAACATCTGTCGTGTATCTTCTGTCTCTTGTCTTCTTCTTCCTCCATCCGCCCAAACCAAACTACCCCGTCGGCTCCGCCTGCTCCCGCCTTCCATGGCTGGCTGCGCCTCCGCCGCCCTACCGTACCCTCCAACTTTGGCCAGTTCCTTGCTCTATTCCCCCACACGTCCTGTTATTCTCCACCGACGTCAGTCCCAACCTGCACCCGCACCTGAACCAATCAACCCTCGTACTCCCCTCCACCTGCGACTGGACCGACGCATCTTCCACGACTCCTTTTCATTCTGTCCGAGGCCTCGCCATCATCCTCCCCCTTGGTTCGCTCGCCGTGCACGGTGCGCCGCCCTCTTGCGTTGTTAACAACCGAGAGGAACAAGGAGATGATTGTACGTGGAGAGGATGACAGTAGGGACCCACAAGCGTCATGGCAGTACGCAAGCAAGTGCCTCGTTATTACAAGCCCAAAAATGGTTCCTCCCAATGGTTGGACATCTGGGCTCATGCTATTGTCAACATAGTCAATAAACGAGAGAATTACACTATGAGCGGCTGACACTAGGGACCCAGCAGGTTGCGCATTTTTTTGAGGAACAAGCAGTTGTTATTTATACTAGTTTTAGCGACGGGTCAGGGTAACAACGGGGCTGTGCAGCGGCTATGGCCCATCTAGCCAGGGTTTTATTTATGTTTACCACATCATGAGCCCAGTTGTGTTTTTTCTTGCTGAAAATTGCTAACCCAGTTCTATTTTTTTTAAAGAAATACCCAAACGAGGCCTACTTGCTTTATCAGCCCTTCTGGGCTGCAAATCTTTTAAGACGAGGAGAGTTTCATTCGGTTTGCCTAGAAATGTGTCGGGGGGATGAACCCTGGGCAGGCAACGGAACCCGGATCCTTTTCAAAAACAACAGGGCCCGCATCGCCCCGCGAACCGACACGCGCCTGGCTGGGTCGCTCGACCCGGCAAGGCCCGCAACCCGGCCAAGCCCTTCGACTCGGCAAGGTACGTCGATCCGGCCGCAGCAGCTGTCGCAAGACAACTCAACCCGGCGCAGCCATGGCTTCCCCAGCAAGCCAACCAACCCGTGGCATCCACGGCAACCCAGCCACGGGTCAGCTCCCGTCGCATCCAGGCTGTACGATGGGACGAGACTTCAGTCAATGATGACCAAGACAACTGTGTTCCCACCCATGCCTATGGTCAGCCGGAGCATGGCAACAGTGCCCCTTACCTACCCGTTGACCAGGGCTGGCGTGGCAACAGTGCTCCTGCCCTCGCCGCTGACGACAGCAAGCAGCAGCCTGACGAAGAGCACATTACAAAAATTGACTCGGCCACGCCCTGACGATCAATAAGATGGTGCACAGTCCCCCTAGGCGCGCGGGGACCGCACCTAGGGGAACCCAGCGAACCACAAGCCCACAAGAGGGACCCAGTCCGGTACCCCGGACACCGATAATACGGACCCACCGACTCGACATATTACCATTGTAACCCTGGGTGGGTTGATCTATAAAACCCCCCAGGAACCCACGCCTACAGAGGCATGATGAAGCATAGGAGAGCGAGACATATGTAAGAAACACCAGCAAGCATAGGACTAGCCACCCAACGGCGACACCGGGGAGAAGGAGCAGCCCAAGCCTTGGCCAGCTTCCTTCCTCCTCCATATAGCTCCAGGAGCGACATTGTACTATCGATCATCCAACTAAACTCGGCAGTACTAGGGGTGTTATCTCTCCGGAGAGCCCCGAACCTGGGTATGTCCGGCGTCCCGCGCCCGCGCATGCCAACCTTGCCTCTGGAGCCCACCAGCGCCCTCGAGCCTCCTCCTCTCTTTATCCATCCTTTGGCATCTGCCGTGCTCCCATCACGATAGTTGGCGCCCACCGTGGGGCAGCTCGAGGAGCTGGCCGGGAGCATGCTTCAGACGGGGCCCTTCTCCTACTCCGACGAGTCCGTCGCTCTGGCAGACGACGTCATCGGCGCGCTCGCCGCCTCCTTCACCGCGACGTGCATCCCCGATGCATTCGCGGTCGATGAGTACCCCAACGAGGTGCTCAACTACTCCGATTCTCTGCTCTCCCTCAGTGGCGGATTCACTGCCGGGGCGATGGACGCCCATGTGGAGGTTTTCGTCACCGGCGATGGCGCCTCTTCCTCGTCGAGCAAGGCGAGGAGGGTCGCAGAAGCCTAGGCCGCTGCGACATGGACCGAGCCGTCCGACCCGCTGCGCACCATGATACAGAGCCTTCCCATCCCCATCGGCACCGACGTCGACGCCACCAACGTCGTCGAAGCCCGAACCCAGCTCGAGGATAGGCGCCAGCAGATGCTGGACCTGTCCGAGACGCTGGCCGCCACCAGGCGTCGCCTGGAGGCCGCTCAGATGGAGCACGACGCCGCCCACAGATTCACGCCCGCCGCGGCCGAGCCGAGCCGAGCCGGGTCGCCAATACTCGCGCCCGGGGAGGAGCGATCGGTCGGGCCTTCGGTACCATCCGAACCGTCTACGAGACCCCAGTGAAGAACATGCGCGCTGTGGAGGCAGCCGCGGTCGGCCTCGACCAACTCGTGGGCGAGGAGCTCAAAGAACATATCGGGCGGATGCGCGAGCTCCTCCACGCCGCCAACACCTAGCAGGATCGCCTCAACCAGCTCACCAAGCCAGCGGGATTCGGCTCTGCCCGCCTTGGCGGACCCGGCGAACTTTTGCACACGGCTTCCTCGCCACCCGGCGAAGCGCACTCCGGCCAAGCCCGGACCCGACGCAACCCGGCCGCCACCGCCGCTGATGCTCTGGGTAACAAGCCCGCCCCGGAGACCCAACGCGGACCCGGCTAGCCTGGTCGGCGTCCGGCTCCAACCGACCCGGCCCCTCGGGGCCTGGCCGCCAGTCGACTCGGCCCGCGCGTCATCGACAATGCCAACGCATGCCACCGCCTCAATCAGCTCGCTCGTTCCCTGGAGGTGGAGGAGAGCGGCGCTATCGGGTCGGCATGCTTCGGCCCACGCATTCAAGGGGTTCGTGCTTCCCCGCGACAGCCCCAAGTACAATGGGACCATGAAGCCGGAAGACTGGCTCACCGACTACACCACGGCCATTGGCATCACCGGTGCCAATCATCGTCTCGCCGTGCGCTACTCACCGCTTATGCTCTAGGGGTCGGCCCGCACATGGTTGAACAGCCTGCCGATGGGCAGCATCAACGCGTGGGTCGACTTTGAGGAAGCCTTTGTCCGCAACTTCACGGGGACATACAAGTGACCCGGTCACCCCAGCTAGCTCGCCATGTGCGTGCAGAGGCTGACGGAGACCGGCCGCGAGTATCTCGCACGCTGGACCGAGCTCCGAAACAGCTGTGAGGGTGTCCATGAAGTCCAGGTGATCCAGTACTTCATCAGCGGATGCCGGGACGGCACCCTCCTCAAGCACAAGCTCCTACGCTCCGAGCTGGCCACCATGGCCGCGCTCATGGTGACGGCGGACAAGTACGCCAATGCCGACTCCGCCATGAAGATCCAGGTGGCGCTGGATGAAGCCGGCAAGGCAAAGCCGGTTCCTCCCCCGAAGCCGGCCGACGAGAGCAGCCAACAGCAGCATCACCAAAACAACAAGCACAAGGCCGACCAACCGGTGCAATGTCACGACAACCATCTCGTCGCGGCCGCCGAGCCCGCGGCAGACCCGGCAGCGAAGCGCCGGCAGACCGGCAGGATGGCATGGAAACCCGCCATGAGTTTCGAAGAGATGCTCGACGCCCCCTGCAAGCATCATAGCGGCGCAAGACCGTCCACGCACAAGCTTCGGCAGTGCACCATCACCAAGCGCATCATGAGGGGAGATGTTCCGCCCCTCCGACTCCGGCTCCAGCTCCAGGCGCAGGACAACCGCCTCCGCCTCCACCGCCGCCTCCCACTGGCGGCGTGATGTGGAACGATGCCTACCCGGACCAGAACGTGGCATACGTCGTCTTCACCAGCCTCAACAACGACAAGCGCAGCGAGCGCCTCCTTCGGCAGGAGGTGAACACCGTCGTCCCGGTCAAGCCGGATTTCATGCACTGGTCGGATCACCCGATCACCTGGACCCGGGAGGATCACCCGACAGTCATGCCGAGTCCGGGTGGATACGCCCTCGTCCTCAACCCCACCATCATCGCGCGGCGCACATGCAAGTTCTCTCGAGTCATCATCGACGGCGGCAGCAACATCAACATCCTCTACCGCGACACGATGACCAAGCTCGGCCGAGGACCTGGAGCCAACCCAGACAGTCTTCCAAGGCATCGTACCCGGCCTCTCCTGCTTGCCCATTGGCCGGGTTTGCTCGATGTCCTGTTCGGCGACAGCAGCCACTTCCGACGCGAACCAGTCTGGTTCGAGGTGGTGGACCTGTCCAGCCCATATCATGCACTGCTGGGCCGACCCGCGCTCGCCAAGTTCATGGCGGTTCCGCACTACACGTACCTGAAGATGAAGATGCCGGGTTCCAAGGGCCTCATTACCGTCACCAGCGACTACCGCAAGTCTTTGGAGTGCGCCCGAGATGGCGCCAAGTTGGCCGAGTCGTTGGTCATTGCCGAGGAGCGGCGCCAGCTCGACCGAATCATCGCCTTGGCAGGCGAGGCCTCCGCGGCATCGATTCTGACCCTGGACCCGGCAGACGAGGCTGCTTTCAAGCCCTCCAAGGAGACCAAGAGAGTGATGCTCAACCTAGAAGACCCCAGCTGCAGCCAGTACGTTGTCATAGGCGCCCCCCTCAACAGCAAATAGGAAGGCGAGCTCGTCGACTTCCTCCGTGAGAATTGAGATATATTCGCATGGACCCCCAAGGACATGCCGGGTATCCCAAGGAAGTACGCCGAGCACAAACTTCGCGTCCGCAAGGACGCCAAGCCTGTCCGTCAGCCCCTCCGACGATTTTCCGAAGAGAAGAGAAGAATCATTGGTGAAGAGGTCGCCAAGCTATTGACGGCCGGTTTCATAATGGAAGTGTTTCACCCCGAGTGGCTGGCCAATCGAGTCCTCATCCTGAAGAAGAATAAGACCTGGCGCATGTGTATCAACTACACCAGCCGTAACAAGGCCTGTCCCAAGGATCCGTTCGCTCTTCCGCGGATCGACCAAGTCATCGACACGACCGCAGGGTGCGAGCTCCTGTCCTTCCCGGACGCTTACTCCGGCTATCACCAGATCAAGCTGGACCCGGCCGATGCCCTGAAGATGTCCTTCATCACTCCCTTTGGGGTGTATTGCTACATCACCATGTCGTTCGGCTTGAAGAACGCCGGTGCCACCTTCCAACACTGCATGCAGAAATGCCTGCTGCCGCAACTCAGCCGCAACATCCATGTGTACGTGGACGACATCATGGTGAAGACCAAGCAGCACCTCACGCTCCTCGATGATTTGAAGGAAACATTTGCCAACCTCCGTGAATACAAGGTCAAGCTCAACCCGGAAAAATGTGTCTTCGGCGTCCCGGCCGGAAAGCTACTCGGCTTCCTCGTCTCGGAACGCGGCATTGAGGCGAACCCGGAGAAGATCAAAGCCATCAAGCGCATGCACAAGCCAGCTCGGCTGCGCAATGTCCAGAAGTTCACCGGATGCTTGGCCTCGGTCAGCCGGTTTCTAAGCCGGTTGGGCGAGAGGGCGCTACCCCTGTACCAACTGATGAAGAAGAAAAGCCCATTCAAGTGGAACGGCAAGGCAGACGAGGCCTTCCAAGACCTCAAGCGCATGCTCTCCACCGCACCAGTCCTGGCCGCGCCAACCGACAAAGAGCCGTTGTTGCTCTACATAGCCGCGACCTCGCGGGCGGTTAGCATGGTGCTGGTGGTCGAGCGACCAGAGAAGGGCAAGATCCAAGCCGTCCAACGGCCAGTCTACTACCTGAGCGAGGTGCTCTCCATCTCCAAGCAGAACTACCCACACTACCAGAAGATGTGTTATGGCGTGTACCTCACCGCCAAGAAGCTGAAGTAGTACTTTCAAGAGCACGTCATCAACGTCGTCAGCATGACGCGTATCAGAGAAATCATCGTGTGCCGGGACGCCTCCGACCGAGTCGCCAAATGGGCGATCCAGCTAGCCGGCCACACCATCCTCTACGAGCCCAACTGTTACACACTTGGCCCGTATCTTTGGGGCTACACCCAGTGGGTGCGCTAGCGCCCCCCACTAGAAAAGAGCACAAGAGTACCTACGGTGATGCGAAGCTCCTCCTCCTTGGCAGCAAGTTGCTCATTGAGCTCCCGATGCTTGCCCAAGAGATGGTTGAAAGCGGCAACCCGAAAGGCATCAAGATGCTTAAAAAAGATAGAAGTCAGAACAAGGCCAATGCTCTTAACATTCGACCAAACTACTACGTAGTTGGCCTGAACCTCGGGGGCTACACCCAGTGGGTGCGCTGGCGCGCCCCCAATAAGAAGAAATTGCAAGGAAACAAAAGAAAGAAGACTTACCAGAACGGCGCGCTCCAGGTCGCGCGTCCGCTCCACCTCGGCCTGGGAGAAGGCCTCAAGCCGCTTCGTCCGGCCTCGCAGGCGGCGGCTGACGGCGTCCAGCGCCTCCTCCTCCTGGGTCTGAGGCCCAAAGACGGCCGCGCCCCCGCTCCGCGCGGGCTGCGGCACGGCAGCTCGGCGCCCTCCCTATCGGGGCACCAAGGCGTGCCCCCCACTGGCCGCTTGCAACGCGGCCAGCGCCTCCGCCGATGCCCCCCCGGTGTCGCTGGCAACCGAGACGCCGGGACGCCCTGCGTCACCGCCTCAGGCACCGCCACCCGCGATGCCTCCTCCGTAGCCAGCGGCGCCTCCAGCGCCGCCGCCCGCAGCACCTCCTCCAAGACGACGCCGCCTCCACCACCATCGGCCCCGCACGCTCGTCCACATCGGCCCACGGAGGGGTGTCGCCCCCCTCCTCCACAACCTCCCGGTCAAGGATCACCACCTCAGCCCGGCCTCCATGGCCGCGCTCCCTCACCGACGATGGCACAAAGACCATTGCCACCACCACCATGCCCTCCGGCATCTCGCGCCAGGCCGGCTCCGCGCCGGCTCGCGCCCATGCCGCTGCCGCCTGGGTCCAAGCCTGGATCGACACTGCCTCCAGCTCCGCCTCGGTCCGGTTCCTACCCCGCCAGGCCAAGGCTTCGGCGTCGTTCGGGTCCAGGCCGAGGTCCGAGTCGCCCCGTCCCTCCTCCTCGGCCAGGCCGACGAGGTCGGACCGGCTCCTGCGGAACGCGGCCCCTTTAGCGGCTGCGGCCTCCGCCACCGCCCTCGCCAGCACGATTGGCGACTTGAAGAAGATGGCAGAATAAGCAAAAAATAGACAATACTGGCTCAAGAAACCCAGGCGCAAGCAGGAAATGAAGCTTACCCCGTCAAGACCGGGACCGGGGTCGGCCTCCCGCGCTCTTCTTGGCCGGCCTCCCGGGCTCGGCCGGGTCAGCCGTGCACTTCAGGGCCCGGGGTTGCGGCGCGACACTGTCTTTTACATGTGGGCGGCTCGGCGCCGCCCCATGCGAGGACCCGGCTCCGCCCGCGTCGCCGCCTCCCCCGCCCAACGCCGCTACACCAACAGCCGGCGTCAGCGTCACCTACACCGCAACATGATCAACCATTCAAGATAAATGAAGAAGGAAAGATTCAAAACTTACCCGCGCGACACCCAGCACCGGCGTCAGACTCGGCCACCTCCTCGCCGCCGTGAGCCGCGGGCTCCTCTGGTGCCACCGGCGCCACCTGCAATGGAGCCCGGGCGTAAGGATGCCGGCTCGCGTTCAGAAGTATCTCCCGTGTCGCGTCGGGACAAATAAGAAGATGCGCGGCAGCAAAGTAAGAAGACCAGACGCTCACCTGCGGCGCCGGGTTCGACTGGCTGTACGGTGCCTTGCCGAATCGCCAGTCCTCTCCAAGGTTGGCCATGGAGATGTCGTTCATGCCGCGGGCGACCTGCTCCACAGACAGCCGCGTCGACCCCATCCGGTTGGGGTCCTGAATCCCGATCATTTCGCCAATGAGGCAGGAGCGCCCTTGAAGCGGAAGGACCCGGCAGGTGATGAACGCGGCAAGGAGGTCGGTGCCGGTGAGCCCCTCATGCGTCCTCATCACTGTCACCCGCTCGTAGAGATTGACGATTTCCTACGACGGGCGCCGGAGTGAGTAGCCCCAGTTCGTTTTCGCCCGCGGCGACGCGATGGCGAAGGGAGGAAGATTGATATGGTCCACACCGTGGTTGCGGACGTAGAAGAAGGAGTTCTGCCACTTCTTGGCAGAATCTTCCAGCGGAATCTTGGGGAAATCTGCCCCTGACCGCTTCAAGATGACGGCACCGCCGCAGTCGGCGAACTCCCCGGCCGATGGGCCCTGCTGATTCAAGGAGAAGAAGCGCGCCCAAAGGTCGATCGTCGACTCGACCCCCAAGTACCCCTCGCACAGGGTCACGAAGCCAGAGAGTTGGACGATGGCGGTGGCACCAAGATGGTGCGGTTGGAGCCCGAAGAACTCCAAGAACGCGCGGAAGAAGGTGCTCGCCGGCAGCCCGAAGCCACGCACGAAATGCATCAGGAAGACGACGCGCTCCTGCCCCTCGGGCCGGGGCCTCTGCTCGCCGCACGGCAGACGAACACCGACGTCGGTCTCCCTCGGCAGGCACCGCGAAGACCGAAGATAGGTGATGTCATCGGTGGTGTCAGTCGAGCCCATCCAGGAGCCTGACGGCACCGACATCGCCGGAAGAAGAAGAGAGAGGATGAATGACGGAGGAAGCTCTACTCGAGGCTGCGGGTTCAGCTGTGCATCGGTGGCAAGGAGTGAGCAGGAGCAGGGGGACAGGAGGGCACGAGTGAGAATAATGTCTGCCGCCCCCTTGCCCCCCTCAATTTATAACCCCCGGTTCAAACGTGGGGGAGTGGGATCGTCTGCACAGGCCCGTACCACTGCCCCGCAATAAGTGCGCACGTACACGCGCACTAACTGCTCGGGGAAGTGCAACCGGCCCCCAAACGTCGCAATAAATCCGTGCGCGTGGACCAAGGGCGCGCGGTGGAGGGCCCCGGCCCGTCGCGCGGTCCCGTCACGCGCGTGGCCTGTCAGGTCCCTCCGGCTTCCGGGCACCACATGGCGCCTGTGCGAAGCCCGAGGGATTGCCTCAAGATTCGACGGACTCCTCGGTTCCCGCCACAGCCGGGATGCCGCGATCCGGTTTCCGAGAAAACTGGCACACATTGGGTGTTGCCGGACCCGACGCTCGCAGAATCCGCCTTGCTCAAGGGGGAAACTGCGAAGGCCCACTCATCCGAAGACGACAGACCTTCACAGCTTCAGGGACTACTGTCGGGGAGATGAACCCCGGGCAGGCAACGGAACCCAGATCCTTTTCAAAAACAGCAGGGCCCGCATCGCCCCGCGAACTGGCATGCGCCTGACCGGGTCGCTCGACTCGGCAAGGCCCGCAACCCGGCCAAGCCCTTCGACTAGGCAAGGTACGTCGACCCGGTCGTAGCACCTGGCGCAAGACAAGTCAACACGGCGCAACCATGGCTTCCCCAGCAAGCCAACCCACCCGTGGCGTCCACGGCAACCCAGCCACGGGTCAGCTCCTGTCCCATGCAAGCCGTATGATGGGACAAGACTGCAGTCACCGATGACCAAGACAACAGTCTTCCCACCCATGCCTATGGTCAGCTGAAGCATGGCAATAGAGCCCCTTACCTACCCCTGACCAGGGCTGGCGTGGCAACAATGCTCCCGCCCTCACCGCTGACGACAGCAAGCGGCAGCCTGACGGAGAGCACTGTACATGACTCGACTCGGCCACGCCCTGATGATCGACAAGACGGCGCACAGTCCCCCTAGGCGCGCAGGGCCCGCACTTAGGGGAACCCGGTGAACCACAAGTCCACAAGTGGGACCCAGTCCGGTACCCCGGACACCGACAATACGGACCCACCGACTCGACATATTAACATTGTAACCCTGGGTGGGTTGATCTATAAAACCCCCCCCCAGGAACCCACGCCTACAGAGGCATGATGAAGCATAGGAGAGCGAGACATATGTAAGAAACACCGGCAAGCATATGACTAGCGACCCAACGGCGACACCGGGGAGAAGGAGCAGCCCAAGCCTTGGCCAGCTTCCTTCCTCCTCCATACAGCTCCAGGAGCAACATTGTACTATCGATCATCCAACTAAACTCGGCAGGACTAGGGGTGTTATCTCTCCGGAGAGCCCCGAACCTGGGTATGTCCGGCGTCCCGCGCCCGCGCATGCCAACCTCGCCTATGGAGCCCACCAGCTCCCTCGAGCCTCCTCCTCTCTTTAGTCATCCTTGCATCTGTCGTGCGCCCACCACGACAAAATGGGCTGTAAATTTTTAAAACACAAAAAACAGGGAATTAGTTTCAAATTTTTTTTCATTACAAGATTTTAAATTCCATTGATTTTTTATGAGTGGACAATTATTTGGATTTTATATTTATAGAAATTATTTTTTCAAAATAGTTTGAATGTGAATCGATATTTCGGGATTAAAAATAGTTGACCGGACTGAAATATGCAAAATTTCATATAATTTTTAACCATGGCCACAATATGGGGTGTAATGCTAACAAAAATAAGATGGGCTCCAAAAAAATTCTTAAGAATTATCAAATGGGCTGTACATTATTAGAAATAATGCCAGATGGGCTCTATGCTGTTTTCCACATATTTGAGGCCGACTTTTGCGCCTACTACAGGTTGACGCATATGCTTTCCTAAAAAAAGGTTGACGCACATGTAACACCGTGTCAACTTAGTCAACACACGGGAGCAGTGACTATTGGATGTTCATCCAATGGTCGTCGTGCTTCTTCAATCTTTGCTCTTCCTGCTCCAGCCGCTCAAACAAGCGTCGGCGAGACTGCCTGCTCCCTCCTCCCGCGTCCGGCTATGCTACCGCGCAGGCCTCACCGCCCCACCGTACTTCCATCATTGGCCTAGCCATCCCTTTACTCACCCACACCCGCTATTTTTCTCCGAGACGGCAGACGAACCAGTAAACCCTCATACTCCCCTCCACGTAGGAATCAACTGACGAGTCTTCCCTGGCTCCATGTCGTTCCCTTCCTAGGCCTCGCCGTCGTCCACCTCCCTGGTGCTCTCGGTGTGCCCTGGTCAACATGGTCAATGAACGACATCCATCTGAAGTGGACTATACCTAGAGAGGCTAACAGCTGGGTCCACGGCCGCACGCAAGGAAATGCCTCCTTATTACATGCAAAATAATGATTCCTCACCTGACAGCTAGGACCCACCGGAAGGGCCTTTGTATTTCGCGAAAAAATGTTCCCCCCGCTGACAGGTCGGACCCACCAGCTATATCTTCGCACGCAAGGAAGTGCCTCCTTATTATGCACAAAAAATGAATACCCCCTGCTAGCTGGGACCCACCATAGTGGGAGGCTGACTTGTGGGCCAACTAAGTTGATGGGGAAGGAGGGCTTTGTCAACTTAGTCAATATGAATGATTCTAGCTCCAGTGACCGTATGATGTCCATCCAAGGAATGTAGTGCTTCTTCAACCTCTGGTCTTCTTGCTCCAGCCGCCCAGACCAGCGCAGGTCGTGCCGCGTGCTCCTGCCTCCCATGGCCGGCTGTGATGCCACGGAGGCCTCACCGCCCCCTACTACTCCCACCACTGACCAGGCCATCCCTCTACTCACCCACACCCCCTGTTATTCTACGGCAATGGCAGCCTCACACCGCAGCCGAACAAGTGAACCCTCGTACTTCTCTCTGCCTGGGCATCCACTACCACGTTTTCCCCGGCCCCGCATCGTCCCCTTCCTAGGCCTCGCCGTCGTCCACCGCCCTGGTGCTCTCGGCGCGGCGTGGTCAGTGTGGACAAGGAACGACTTCCATCAGAAGAGTACTCTATGTGGAGAGGCTAACAGCTGGGCCCACAGTAGCCACAAGGTATTGGCTCCTTATTATGCGCGAAATAATTATTCCTCCACCTGACAGCAGGGATCCACTGGATGGTCCACCGTATTTCGCGAAAAAAAATGTTGTCCCCCTAATTGCTGGGACCCACCAGCTACATCTTCGCATGCAAGGAAGTGCGTCCATATTATGGGCAAAAAAATGATATGCCCCCCTGACTGCTGGGACCCACCAGCTACCTCTTCACACGCAAGGAAGTGCCTGACAGCCGGGACGCACCTGGTCGAAGCGTATGTAGCATTCTTATTCTGGTCGCGAATGTGTAAGTACATACTGGTCAATGTAGAGGCGCGCACGTGTTGCAGTAGAGGCGCGCACGTGCCGTAGTAGAGGCACGCACGTAGCATGTACACGTATGTACATCGGCCAGCATGCAAGAAAGTAAATACGGCCACGTACGTACATACGGTCGGGGTCTCGAACGCCTACTCGCGCATACATACAGCCATGGCTCGTGTACATGGCTGGGTTGGAATGGAGAAACTGCGTCGTCGTTGTGTTCATGGGGAGCCAACCAGCTGGGTCTGAACGGAATGCGTCGTCGTGTTCATCGGGAGGGCTTGGACAAAACAACTGATGGAAAAGAGGCCTAGCGTACCGCAGAACGGAGGAAACGGCCTTGTGTTTGACCGGCCACGGTCAAAATGGGATCCTTTTCATCGGGAGGGGTCTGGCGTACCGCAAAACAGAGGAAACGGACTTCTATTGGACCTCCTACGGTCGAAACGGGGTCCTGTTGATCGGGAGGGGTGTGGCGTACTGCAAAACGGAGGAAATGGATTTGTGTTGTAGTGCTACGGTCGAAACGAGGGTCCATTTCATAGGGAGGGGTGTGGCGTACCACAAAACGAGACTCCACGGGGTACTGTTCATCTCCACTGTCGGCCTTCTCCAGCCTCCACTAGCTACTATTCATCCACCATCGACCTCCTCCAGCCTCCACCTGTGACTGTTCATCCACGGGCTCATGTTCATCCAGCCTCCACCATGCGCTCCTCCATCGGCTACTGTTCAACCAGGCCTCTCCAGAGGTTCCTTTTAAACCACCCCTCCATGGGCTACTGTTCAACCAACCCTCCACCGGCTACTGTTCAACCAGCCCTCCACGGGGTCATCCTGTTCATCCAGCCCTCCACGGGGTCCTGTCCATCTAGCCCCAACCAGCTCGATCGGGGTCATGTTCATCCAGAGGCAACACCACGGGGTCCTGTTCATCCACCCCCACCGGGAACTATTCCTCCACCCCCAGCAATGCTCACTGTTCATCCAGAGGTAGCATCGACCGGCTTCAGTTAGCAGCAGTAGGGAAGGACTCGCTCGATCGGGTTCAGTTAACATCCATCAATCGATCACTCGGGTTCAGTAACGCGTAGCCTGCAGTGCAATCGCTCGGGTACAGTAGGCGGTGAACGCCTCGCTTGGGTTCATTTAGAGCCCAACGCCTCGCACCCATGCGCGTGCGTGTACAAGAGAAACGCGCAAACCTTCGTGCATCGCTCAGCCCCGACCACTCACCGTAACCGGGAACACCCCGATATTTTCCTTGCCCTTGCTTCTACCACGGTTTTTTTCATCATGGACGGCCCAAACAATGTCATGCAGCTGCGTCTCCGGCACGGCCAGGATGAAAATCCCATTTTCTGTCATGATTTTTTGTCATAGAAGTGGGAGCCCACCACATCTATGATGATACCGGGTTTTTCACAATTAGCGTCATAGAAGTATCATAAGTATGAAAGATTTTTTTTGTTCAGCCCAAAATGTCACGGATGTGTCTTTTTTTGTAGCAACGACACCTTCATGTTTTGTAGACGTTCAGCTCGGTGTCGTCCTCGCCATCTTGATCCAGCAAGCGGGACGAGGTAGTAGATGAGTTCCGTCAGCGTAACAGCGTGGTGATGGTGGTGGTGAAGCAATCCGCAGGGCTTCGCCTAAGCACTGCGATGATCTAGAGCCAAGGAGTAAACTAGAGGCGGAGGGGTGCCAACACATGGCGTGGAAATAATCTGTGTCTTGTGTGGCACCCTTCCCCACATAATATAGGTGTCGGCGGGAAGGAGACAGTCCTAGGGCGCCTCCAAGAAGGGATGGCGGCCTCCTAGGGTTTTCCTAGTGGTGCCCCCCTTCCATAATTGCTCAAGGGAGAAGCAAAGGGGGAGGTGTCGGTGTCAAAACCGACAAATCTCGGGTAGGGGGTCCCAAACTGTGCGTCTAAGGTTGACGGTAACAGGAGGCGGGGGACACGATGTTTACCCAGGTTCGGGCCCTCTCTATGGAGGTAATACCCTACTTCCTTATTGGTTGATCTTGATGAATATGAGTATTACAAGAGTTGATCTACTGCGAGATCGTAATGGCTAAAACCCTAGAAGTCTAGCCTGTATGATTTTGCTTACCCCTACGTACTAATCCCTCCAGTTTATATAGACACCGGAGGTGACTAGGGTTATACAAAGTAGGTTACAAAGAAAGGAATCTTCATATTCGGGCACCAACCTTGCCTTCCACGCCAAGGAGAGTCCCATCCGGACATGGCTGAGAGTCTTCGGTCTTGTATCTTCATAGCCCATTAGTCCGGCCCATGTTACATAGTCCGGCTGTCCGAGGACCCCTTAATCCAGGACTCCCTCAGTAGCCCCTAAACCAGGCTTCAATGACGAGGTGTCCGACGCGCAGATTGTCTTCGGCATTGCAAGGCGGGTTCCTTCTCCGAATACTCCAAAATTGTCTTTGAACACAATAATCGTGTCCGGCTCTGCAAAACAAATTCCACACACAACCGTAGAGATTGTAATATTTCACGAGTCTAATCCTCTAACAACTTTTCATAGCGTGACACCACATCACCGCCCGGCCATTATTTCATTGGCACATCTTATCAAAGCAGAGATCGTGTCCCATTATTTCAGGATTCTCATCAATACGGGCGTGGGTAATCCCACTGTATCGTCTGCATGGCCCTTGGGAATAGGTGAGTTTTTAGGGCGTGTGGGGAGGCCCTTGATATTCACTGCCTTTATAAAGAGATAAGGATTCACCCCTTTCACCCATGCCTTCTCTCTCTGCCTTCGCCATTCTCGAGCTCCAGTGCCCAAGTTCTCATCTTTTCTGCCCCCAGAAAGCACTCTAACCATGCCCGGATCCGGAGTGCAGGGCAAGTGGATGGCCTCCTCCGTCAATGAGAAGGACATTACAAAGCTCCGGGAGGCTGGGTATTTTGCCAAGGAAATCGCCCACCGGCTTCCAACCAAGGGACAGATCGTCCCTACAATGGAGCCCCATGAGAGGGTTGTTTTCATCCCCCACTTCGTCCGCGGGTTGGGATTTCCTCTCCACCCGTTCGTCCGCGGACTCATGTTCTACTACGGGCTGGATTTCCATGATCTGGCCCCCAACTCCTTCCTCAACATCTCGGCATTCATTGTCATATGCGAGGCCTTCCTCCGCATCCCACCCCGCTTCGGATTATGGTTAAAGATCTTCAATGTGAAGCCGAAGGTCATGGACAGACAGCACGCGGCGTGCGGAGGCGCCATGGTGAGCAAGATGCCCAACGTCACATGGCCAATAGGTACCTTTGCGGAGACCGTCAAAGGGTGGCAACGGCAGTGGTTCTATGTCACAGAGCCGTGCGACACTACCTAGGTTGCGGCTCCAGAATTCTAGTCTGGAGCCCCGATGCGGCTCACCTCCTGGCTAGAGAAGGGTCTGGTTTGGTCTTCGTCGAACGAGCTGACAGTGCTTCAGACGCACATCAGGAGCATGATAGATAATAATATCAAGCTTGTCAATGTGATCCAGGTGATGCTTGTTCGCTGGATCCTTCCATGTCAAAGCCGGACTTGCCATTTGTGGGAGTACGATCCGGCCAAGCACCAGACCTTGCTGCAGTTCTTTGGCACTATGCACGAAGACATCTGGAAGGTGCTTTTCGAATCTAACAAGACGTGGCCGAATACGGCCGAGGACCATGGGCACGACTTGGCCCATCCTGCTAGTCCGGTAAGTTTTTTCATGTTTTCAAGGTGTGTCCTTTACTTGCATACTCAAGGAAGACGCCTAAGCCTCCCTACTGATTCTCTCAGGGCTGGACAAAGAAGGCGGAGCGGATTCATTGTCCGGCTCTACTGCCCGAAGACCCAACAATTCCTCTTCTGACGAAGATGCTGGTTCCGGCACCCTATCAAGCATTGGAGAAGAAGGCCAAGAAGAAGGCCAAGGGGACCAGAAGTGACCCCCATCATAAGGCCACTTCAGATATGATGTCCGGAGACGCCAAGACCCATTCCTCCAGCGCCGAGGATGACGATGAAGAGGAGGAGGAAGAAGAAAGCCATTCCCCCTGAGGGGAGGAAGAAAAGGATGCCCCCTACACGTTTGGAGGCCGAAGCGTCCAAGAAGGGGAAGGCTTCCCTCTCGGACAACTCCACAGCGGACACCGACATCAGCTCGGAATGGCGCCCCAGGGAAAAGCCCCTGGCCAGATCGTAAGTACTCGAAGATGCACTCATATGTTCGGCCATTTTCCTTCATAGTTTTAACATGTCAAATCATGTGCTGCAGCCCGGCTCGGTCCACCCTCGAGTGAACCTCATCTTCGGGGGATTTGCTAGACCTGAAGGCAATGGACATCGGGTCCCTTCTGGCGGCCTCCTCTCCCAAGGTCATGGATGACACCGAGGTGTTGTCCCGAAGGATCCCAGGCTAGGGAGAGACTCAGGAGGCCGTCAGGGCGGTGCCGGAGGGTGAAACCTCAGTCGCCGGACACATGGGGGAGCAAATCCCCATGGAGACTGGCGATGGGGGCCACACTCAGTTCGGCCCCCAGCCGAATACGGTCGCAGAGACCTATGTGGCTCTGGATCCCGGCAAGCAGCCTCCTTCAAAAGGAGGAGGTGCACCAATTCCGCTGGTGATCTCTGTCTAGCCAGAGGCATCGGACGCTCTAATGGAAGCGCTGCGAAGTGCTTCCATTGTTAAGGAACACCGTACCCTTATGAGTACGGTGGTTGAGAGGATTCAGTCCATGAAAAGTGAACTGACCGAAGCCTGCACAAGCCTTCTAAGAGGCTTTGAGGTAAGCAACACAATTTATGTAAAAAGAATGTCACAGTATAGACAGTAGCCCCTGAGACACTGTCCGGTGTTCCAAAAGAAAAGCCAGACAGAGGATCAAACAAGTTTCGCAGGAGACTTACCAGATGAGTCAATGTGAATAAGAAAGCGTCGTTATTGGTTGCAACCTCTCATACTGCTGAGGTTTCCGGACTGAAGCAGAGTCTAGAGCGGGCCGAGGAAGAGCTCGGCCGCGTGAAAAAGCAGCTAGAGGATAAACAAGGTATGCAATGACCTTCTGTATATTCAGGAAGGACGAATGATTTGTGCTGACTAAAGTGCCATGATATTTATTAGGAGCGGCGACCAAGGTGGAGACCCTCAAGAAGGCGTTGGCCGAACCCGAGGAGAGAGCGGCCAAGGAACAAGCCGCCCGGGAAAACCATGAGGGCAGGGTCAGTGAGGTCCAATAGGAGCTCTAGGACACCGTGAAGTGATGCGAGTCCTTGGAGCGCAACATTGCGGATCAAGAGTCCGAACTTGCCAAGGCCCGCCAAAGCGCACATGATGCCTGGCTTGAAGCCCAGGGTGCCCTCCAGGAAGTCTGGGAGGCCAGAAAAATCGCGGCGGGTAAGACCTTTATTATGTAGAGCAAATATGTGAAGAAAAGGTTCCTCTTACTGACCCGGATTTCGAGTTCTCCAGGGGCGTTTGCGGATCTGCCGCACAGCATTTCAGACGCTACAGAGTTCTTCCGAGCCGAAGAGGGGAGCTCCACAGAGAATCTGTTTTGGTCGCAATACCTTGCACCAG
Source organism: Triticum dicoccoides (assembly GCF_002162155.2). Lineage (NCBI taxonomy): Eukaryota > Viridiplantae > Streptophyta > Magnoliopsida > Poales > Poaceae > Triticum > Triticum dicoccoides. The sequence continues at coordinate 583,923,060 of NC_041389.1, forward strand.
AACATCCGGTGCCCTTTAGCGATCACCTAAAACAGCAGGTCGAATTGCATAGGGTGGCCGAACTAGCCATGAAGGATTTAATAATCCGGCTATGGCCTGCTGAAGCCATACCTAGCAGCTACTTCGGGCTTGTGAAGCAGCTGGTCAATGCCTTCCCTCGGTTTGATGCCATCAAGCGTTCGGTCTGCATTGAAGGTGCGCGAATGGCCTTCGCCCGAGTCAAGATATAGTGGGCGAAGATGGACGCCATGAAGCTTGCGACCGAGGGACCGCCCGCGGGCAAGGAGCACCGCACGCCCGAGTGGTATTTTGAAGATGTCCTAAAGGGATCCCGCATTGTAGAGGGGCAGTGTTCAAAAGACATTATCTTTGAATGAAGTCATTCATATTGTCCCTTCCTATATTATGAAACAGAACTGTTATGTAATATAATGCCAGTTATTTAAATTTTTACCTCCTGTGTGGCCATTTGGTTAAATCTGAGAGTTGGCCAGTCGTCGGTCTCAGCCCCCATGTTGGTAGTACGGGGGTCTTCGGGATGAATCTAAACACTTTTTATCCAAAGGTTTGGTCCTTGAAGGAGGTTTTTAGCGCAACAAACCAGGCAATCGGACTATGTGGCTTTATCACCTCACTTAGCCATAGGAGTTTGACAAATAAAAATATAGGCGCAGCCCCTAGTATTCGTAAGTCTGAACTTGAGGTACTATACACACCTGATCGGATAAAAACTGATTCATCGCATAATGCGGAAAAAATCACAAAAGATTTGTAACCACTCGAACAGCTGACCGGCTCATGCCGCATCATGACAGTCAGTTTTCAGCTTTCTCTACTGAGGTGCTCATCCTGATAAACCAGGACACAATCGCAGTAGTTCTCCCTTTACTACCCTAGACGATATAGAGGAATGTAAGGTAGTAAGCACAGGAGCCGGGCAACCCAACTATTGACCAAATACATGATTCGGAGCCGATGCATATAATGCTAAAGTTCGGGGTGCCAAACTATACTGTAAAAAAGTGTACGGACTTTGTTGTCGTTTTATGGGGTGTAATGAAGCCCCTGGTGAATTAAGGGGTACCAGAGTGTACAGGCGCAATTGATAAGAATATCGAAAGAAAAATGAAGTAATAGGCTAATGTCACAGAAATTGGGCCGCAAACTATTTTCCATTATAATTTGATTAATGCGTCAAAGCGTATCTGTACAAGTAGTGCGATAAGAAATAGGGCTATTTTAACATGCCACGACCAAGGGAGAGCTGCGTGCGGGTTCTTAAAACAGGCATAATGATCGTTTAAAGAGACCACCTGGAAATTCCCTTATACGTCAATGCTTATTACCATCTTGGTGTATCTGTCCCTTGATAGGTCCGACAATCAGGCCGCCAGGAAAGACCTGGGAAAAAGAAACCTAAAAAAAAGAAAAAGTGAAAGTACGCGGGTAAATGGGAGGTTTAGCCGTATTATGGACCACGATCTAGTTGTGCCTCTATCTATGTCCATGGTATTTTGAGTGCGTAGTTATGTACGCGCGGTACGAGTGCTGCCATTTGGTCGGGACTGGGATGGAGGCCAAATTGCTAGTCGAGCTCTTGACGAGGTGGCCTGTCCTACTGCAGGTTAGTTCAGACTCGTGTGACAATGTCCTGGAGCCTGGCCGCCGAATAAAGGTTCTGCCTGGAAAGCCCGCTCTGTGTTTCTGCTGTGAGGGCAGTGGTGTGCTCCTTGGTACGAAGGGAGCATTCCGTGTATCCATTGACTGTTATAACACCGTGTGATCCGGGCATTTTGAGCTTGAGATAAGCGTAGTGTGGCATCGCATTGAATTGAGTGAATGCGGTTCGTCTGAGCAGTGCGTGATAGCCACTTCAGAAGGGGACGATATTGAAGGTCAACTCTTCACCTTGGAAGTTGTCCGGGGATCCGAAGACCACCTCCAATGTGATTGAGCCCGTACACCGGGCCTCTACACCTGGTGTGACTCCTTTAAAGGTGGTTTTTGTGGGCTTGATCCTTGAGGGATCAATACCCATTTTGTGCACTGTATCCTGATAGACCAGGTCTAGGCTGCTGCCACCATCCATGAGGACTCGCGTAAGGTGGAATCCATCAATGATTGGGTCGAGGACCAGTGCGGCTGAACCGCCATGACGGATACTGGTCAGATGGTCCCTGCGATCGAATGTGATTGGGCAGGACGACCATGGGTTGAACTTTGGGGCGACTGTCTCCATCGCATAGACGTCCTTGAGCGAGCCCTTGCGCTCCCTCATGGGGATATGGGTAGCGTATATCATGTTCATCGTTTTAACTTGGGGATGAAACTTCTTCTATCCCCCCGTGTTCGATGGCTGGGGCTCCTCATCATCGTCCTCGCTTTGCGACCCCTTCTCCTTGTTCTTGGCATTTAACTTGTCGGCCTGTTTAAAAAGCCAACATTCTCTGTTGGTATGATTGGCGGGTTTATCAAGAGTGCCGTGGATTTGACATGGACGATCGAGTATGCGGTCCAAGCTGGACGAGCCCAGATTGTTTCTTTTATATGGCTTCTTTCGCTGATCAGACTTAGAGCCACTTAATCCGGCATTGACTGCCATGTCCTCGGTGTTGTCACCGTTGCTTCGACGCTTGTGTCTGCTGCGTTGGGGCTTGCCGTTGCTATTTCTGGTTTCAGAAGTGCCAGGTTCATTTGTATTGTTATTGCTATGGACTAGCCAGCTATCCTCGCCCATACAGAAGCGGGTCATAAGCGTCGTGAGGGCTGCCATGGACTTCGGCTTTTCTTGGCCGAGGTGTCGGGCGAGCCATTCATCACGGATGCTATGTTTAAAGGCCGCTAGGGCTTCGGCATCTGGACAGTCGATGATCTGGTTCTTTTTAGTTAAGAACCTAGTCCAAAATTTCCTGGCTGGCTCTCCGGGCCGTTGAACTATGTGATTTAAGTCATCGGCATCCGAAAGTCGGACATATGTTCCCTGGAAGTTGTCGAGGAAGGCGTCTTCCAAGTCCTCCCAGTTGCCAATTGAGTTTTTGGGAAAACTGTTTAACCAGTGCCGAGCAGGTCCCTTGAGTTTTAGCGGGAGGTATTTGATGGCGTGAAGATCGTCACTGTGGGCCATATGAATATGGAGGAGAAAACCCTCAATCCATACCGTAGGGTCTGTTGTCCCATCGTATGATTCGATGTTCACAGGTTTAAACCCTTCTGGGAATTGATGTTCCATTACTTCATTAGTGAAGCAAAGGGGGTGTGCGGCGCCTCTATATCAGGCCAAGTAGCGACGTAGCTCGGACGGAGTTCGTCTGCAGTTTTTGGCCTGAGCGTGGTTATGTTTATCATGTCCGAATGGATGGCCATCGTCGCGCATCGGGGCACGCCCCCGCGATCCATAGATCAATCTGGTCGGACTTGCTCTATTTTCTAGGTCATGCCGCAGGTCATATGTGTATCCCCGAGTTGTTGTGTCTCTATTTTTACGGCGAGGTAGTGCAGGTGTTTGGCTTGAGTTGCCGCTTTGTCCCGGCCACGTGGTCGTCGGTCAGCCGCATTACGTGCTGGTAGTACGGGCTCTAGCGCCTCGTCATCGAATTGGGGTAACCATTTGCGTTTCGGGTAACTTTTGGTTGGTCGCTCGAGGTCGTATTCTTCGGCTGCTAGGACATCAGACAATCTATCGTTGAGCAGATCTTGATCAGCTTGAAGCTGCTGCTGCTTCTTTTTCAGGCTCCTTGCAGTAGCTATTAGCTGGGCTTAAAGCGCTCCTGCATGAGAGGTTCCTCAGGCATGATAAAATCCTCATTGTCGAGGCTCACCTCGTCCTTGGAGAGCGGAAGGTAGTTACTGTCCTCCGAGTCTTTGTTCATGGCATGTTCCTCAGGGCTAACTCGCCCATCTTCCTGTTTGTCCTGTTCGGAGGTTGGCTTAACGGGGTCTTCATTATCTTCGGCATCATCGAGAGTATTGTTTTCTTCTGTGCCGGTATTGTTATCTTTTCCACAGCGTGGCTTAGAGTGGTGCCGCTGGCGTTGGCGCTTCGGGTGTATCTCAGGGGGCTTATCCTTGACTGGATCCTCTTCATTGTCGCCATTGTTCTCTTTGGGTGTATCCACCATGTATACGTCATACGAAGAGGTGACTGCCTGGCGCCCTGTAAGCGACGGTTTTTGTGCCTGCTGCTCTCCGACATCATCGTCCATACCATCGATGTCTTTGGAGACGTAATCGAGCATGTAGGTTAAGTCTTTGACAGTGGCTATGAAGTGGGTGGTGGGTGGGAAGCGGAATTCTTCATCATCATCCTTCAATCCAAACCGGATATAGTTCGGCTGAGAGTCCCCTGATAAGGAGAGGGATTTTAATGAGTTTAACACATCACCTAAAGGTGAGTGCCGGAAGATGTTCGTGGAACTGAATTCAACGATCGGCGCCTGATCAGGTTTGATGGGAGCGGATGCATGCAGTTCGGAACCTATGGCCGGAGATGAATCCGAGGTTCTAGTGACACAGGCCCCGTTCGAGGTTGGATCTGTGTGCGGCTCTAACGCCGCTGAGTCTGCGGCTTCCGCTGTGGGATTGAGCTTCCTGTCCTTGAATGACCTAATCTGCTCTGGATCTAGGGCGAGAGCAGTTGCAGGCGCTATCTCTCATGCACGGTTCAATGACAGATTTAGGTCAAGTTCATTGTGGTGGTAGGGACCGGCTGCCATGGGCTCGAATCCGTCGAAGATCAAGTCTCCGCGGATATCAGCAATGTAATTCAAGCTTCCAAACCTGACCTGATGGCCAGGGGCGTAGCTGTCGATCTGCTTTAGATGGCCAAGTGAGTTGGCCCGCAGTGCGAACCCACCGAATACGAAGATATGTCCGGGGAGGAAACCTCCCCCTGCACTGCATTGTTGTAGATGATTGATGGAGCTATCAAACCTTTTGGTGACGACGCAGGGAACTCTCAATGAAAGCACCAATGTCTATGTCAAAACTGGCGGATCTCGCGTAGGGGGTCCCGAACTGTGTGTCTAAAGTTGATGGTAATAGGAGGTGGGGGACACGATGTTTACCCAGGTTCGATCCCTCTCTATGGAGGTAATACCCTACTTCCTGCTTGATTGATCTTGATGAATATGAGTATTACAAGAGTTGATCTACCGCGAGATCGTAATGGCTAAAACCTTAGAAGTCTAGCCTGTATGATTATGATTGCCCCTACGGACTAAGCCCTCCAGTTTATATAGACATTAGAGGGGTCTAGGGTTATACAAAGTCGGTTACAGAGAAAGGAATCTTCGTATCCGGGCACCAAGCTTGCCTTTCACGCCAAGGAGAGTCCCATCCGGACACGGGTGAGAGTCTTCAGTCTTGTATCTTCACAGCCCATCAGTCCGGCCCACGTTACATAGTCCGGCTGTCCGAGGACCCCTTAATCTATGACTCCCTCGGGAGGCACCCCTATCTTTCCTCTCTCCCTTCCGGAGATATGGTAGGAGGAGCTGGCTGAGGGAGTCCTGGATTAGGGGGTCCTTGGACAGCCGGACTATATGCTTATGCCGGACTGTTGGACTATGAAGATACAAGATTGAAGACTTCGTCCCGTGTCCGGGTGGGACTCTCCTTTGCAAGGAAGGCAAGCTTGGCAGTTCGAATATGTAGATTCCTTTCTCTGTAACCGACTCTGTGTAACCCTAGCCCCCTCTGGTGTCTATATAAACCGGAGGGTTTAGTCCGTAGGACAACAACAATCATAATCATAGGCTAGCTTCTATGGTTTAGCCTCTACGATCTCGTGGTAGATCAACTCTTGTAATACTCATATCATCAAGATCAATCAAGGAGGAAGTGGGGTATTACCTCCATAGAGAGGGCCCGAACCTAGGTAAACATCGTGTCCCCCACCTCCTGCTACCATTAGCCTTAGACGCATAATTCGGGACCCCCTACCCGAGATCCGCCGGTTTTGACACCGACATTGGTGCTTTCATTGAGAGTTCCACTATGTCGTCACCATAAGGCTTGATGGCTCCTTCAATCATCTACAACGACGCGGTCCAGGGTGAGGTTTTCCTCCCCGGACAGATCTTGGTATTCGACGGCTTCACACTGCAGGCCAACTCGCTTGGTCATCTGGAGCAGATCGATAGCTACGCCCCTGGCCATCAAGTCAGGTTTGGAAGCCTGAACTATACTACCGACATCCGCGGAGACTTGATCTTCAAAGGATTCGAGCCCATGACAGGTGCACCCTACAGCCATGATGAGCATGACCAAGATCTGCCATCAGATGGTTTTCAGGAGATCTCACCTATATCCGCCCTGGCCTTAGATCCAGTGCAAGTCATGCCATCCGAGGACGGGAGGATGGACCCCGCCACGGAAGCCTCACAGCCAACGGCGATATAGCCAAACACAGATTTCACTTCCAATGAGGTTTGTGTCATCAGACCCTTGGACTCGTCTCCGGCCGTAGGCTCCGAACCGCGCATATCCGCGCCCATCGGACCTGACTGGGCGCCGATCTTGGAGTTCAGCTCCGCGGACATCTTTCAACACTCGCCCTTGGGCGACGTGCTAAACTCATTAAAATCTCTCTCCTTGTTAGGAGACTCTTGGCCGAACTATGTCCGGCTTGAGTGGGAAGCAGATGAAGGAATTCGTTATCCACCCACCACCCACTTAATAGCCACTGTCGACGACTTAACCAACATGCTTGATTTCGACTCCGAAGACATCGACGTATGGACGACGCTGCCGGAGAAGAACACGAACCACCGCCCACAGGGTGCTGGACAGCCACCTCATCGTATGACATATATATGGTGGACACACCCAAAGAGAACAATGGCGAGGATCAAAAGGATGCAACGGAGGATAATCCTCCTAAGAAGTAGCCAACGCGCCGACGTCAGCAGCGCTGCTCTAAACCCCGCTATAGCAAAAACAGCGATACCGACACAAGAAAGAATAACACCCCAGATGACGCCGAAGACAACGAAGACCCTGTAGACCCAACGATGGAGCAGGACGAGCAAGGAGACAGCAAACACAGTTTGGGGTCGCTGTTCGATCATAGTGACGCCGAAGACAAAACTTATAAACCTGTCTCCGGGGAGGACAACAGTCCGGACGACGATGCATACATCATCCCAGAAAAACACTTGGAACAAGAGCACCTCCACAAGAGACTTATTGACACCACGAGGATCTTGAAGAAGCAGAAGCAACGACTTAAAGCCGTGCAAGATACGCTCAACCACAGATGGAACGTAGTGCTCGACACTGAGGATAGATACGGCGATGATCACCAAACAAAGAGTTATCCAAAACGTAAGCTACTACCCGAATTCGATGACGAGGGTATCGTGCCTATCCCGCTGAAAAACAATACAACCGATCTGTCAGACCGACCACCTCGTGGCCGAGACAGAGCGGCTAATAACGCTGCACATAAATTGGCACCCCCTCCCCATAAAGGAAGGGAGGTTGCAGCCAAGTACCAGAAGCACGATCTACTTGAGCACCTGGACAAAAGAGCTGGCATGACCAGGTCCATCTACGGACCTAGGAAACATGTTCCTATGTCGGATCACAGCCACAAAACCGACTATACTGATCGACTACCAGTTCGGAATCAACACTGAACACTACAGCCGTCGGACCCATGCCGCGACACAGCCAAGTACAGGGGTGCCGGACACCCCCTGTGCTTCACCGATGAGGTGCTGGATCATGATTTTCTAGAGGGGTTTAAACCCGTAAACATCGAGGCATACGACGGAACGACAGACCCTGTGGTCTAGATTGAGGACTTTATTCTTCACATCCATATGGCTCGCAGAGACGATCTCCACGCCATCAAATACCTAGCCCTCAAGTTGAAAGGACCAGCTCGACACTGGTTGAAAAGCCTCCCCAAAAATTCCATTGGAAGCTGGGAGGAACTCGAGGACGCTTTCAGGGCTAATTTTCAAGGGACCTATGTCCGGCCTCCGGATGCAGACGATTTAAGTCACATAACCCAACAACCCGGAGAGTCAGCTCGTAAGCTTTGGAACAGATTTCTCACCAAGAAGAATCGAATCGTCGACTGTCCGGATGCCGAAGCACTAGCAGCTTTCAAACACAGGGTCCAGGACGAGTGGCTTGCCAGACACCTCGGTCAGGAAAAGCCATGGACAACGGCAATCCTAACAACTCTTATGACCCGCTTTTGCGCGGGCGAGGACAGTTGGTTGGCCCGTAGCAGCACCAGTGATCCAGGCACATCCAAAATCAAGGATGGCAATGGAAAACCATGATGCAATAAAAACAAACGTCGAAATAATGAAGATAGCCCAGACAATACAGCGGTAAACGCCGGATTCAGGGGCTCTAGACCTGGTCAACGGAAAAAGCAATTTAAAGGCAGCAGAGATGGTCCGTCCAGCCTAAATAAAATCCTAGACAGGCCCTGCTAGATTCACGGCACCCCCGATAAACCTGCAAACCACATCAATAGAGAATGCTGGGTTTTCAAGCAGGCTAGCAAGCTCAACGCCGAACACAAAGGGAAGGGGCCGCCAAGTGAAGACGAGGACGAATCTCGCCAGCCAAACACTGGGGGACAAATTTTTTTTCCACCGGAGGTCAAAACAGTGAACATGATTTATGTCACCCACGTCCCAAAGAGGGAGCGCAAATGCGCACTCCGAGACGTATATGCTGTAGATCCCGTCGCCCCCAAATTCAACCCATGGTCAGCCTGCCCGATCACTTTCGATCGGAGGGATCATCCGACTAGTATCCGTCATGGGGGTTCGCTTCCTTGGTGCTTGAACCAATAATCGACGGATACCACCTTATCCGAGTCCTCATGGACGACGGCAGTAGTCTTAATCTGATATATCAGGACATTGTCCGCAAGATGGGGATAGACCTGTCAAGAATCAGCCAAAGCAGTACTACCTTTAAAGGAGTAATACCAGGCGTAGAGGCCCGCTGCACGGGCTTTTTAACTTTGGAGGTTGTATTCGGTTCCCCCTTTAACTTTCGAGGCGAAGAACTAATCTTCGACATTGCCCCGTTCCGAAGCGGCTACCACGCACTACTCGGAAGAACGGCCTTCGCTTGTTTTAATGCAGTCCTGCATTACGCTTATCTCAAACTCAAGATGCCCAGTCCACGCGGCGTCATTACAATCAGTAGAAACATAGAGCGTTCTCTATGTACGGAAGAATACGTGGCGGCTCTAGCAGCCAAATCATCGAGTGGCCTTTCCAACCCAAGCAACTCATCGGTTTCTAAGACCACGAACATAGCTAGATGTGTCCGGTGCACACCTAGGTGTAGCAGCTCAGATAAACCTGAGCTTGATTAGCGGCTATGCCCCCATGACAACAACCAATAAGAAGACCGTACGAGTCTCCCTGTATATATATAAATATACAATTAAAATCCCCTATGTGGCGAGGGGGGCTGCTCGCATGTAAAAGGTCCATAGTTCGTCCTTGACCCCATTTGCACACAAGAGAGTGCATTTTCATGGTTCATTAAAATAAACCAACTTTACGCACGGTCACACCAGATTCTTTCACCTAGGTTTTTTCCTTTTTTTACACATGACCATCGTGCTATACCCTTGAAGGATACGACACAATGGAGACAAAGGCGCAGACGTGCAGCAGGGCCCCGTTCAAAGGTTTCTATTTAAGTTAAGACCCTGTGTAAACCTTTTTGTTGTCTCTTGTTGTCTCACACTCTCCTGGCAATTAAAATGACCAAGAGGGATACCGGCGTTATTGGCAAGCTTATGATTCGCCATACTAAAATAGATGTTACAGAAGTAGCAACTAGTGTGTTTTTGAGATCTATGCTCTCACCACATGCGCTCGTTCGTCACGCCGGACTGACGCACGTACCTTGAAATTCAGGGCTCATTATCGAGGGCTGTATTCAGCCCAGTAGATGTTGTAAAGTCCGAATACCTTCGGGAGTGTTCGGCATCACGAGTTTGGCCTTATATGCATTAGCTTCGAATCATGTCTTTGTCAATAGTTGGGTTTGCCCGGCTCCCGTGTTTTGCTACCTTACATTCCGCTCTATCGGCTAAGGTGGCACAGGGAGAACTACTGCGATTGTGTCCCGGTTCTTTCAGACGAGCACCTCGGTAGAGAAAGCCGAAAACTGACTGTCATGATAAAGCGAGAGACTAGTCAACCACTCGATGACTCACCGGAATCTTCGCGATTCCTCCGCATTAACGAAGGACCGGTTTCCCAGTCACATATGTAAACGCACCATATTCGGATAAACGTGGACATACCAGGGGCTATATAGTAGCCCCACCGCAAACTCCTATGGCTAAGTGAAAGTGTTAAAGCTATATAGTCTGATTGCCTCGTTCACCGTGCTACCACCTCCTTAACGGACCAAGACGTTGGATCAAGTGTGATTACGTCCTTTGCCGAACACCCCCGCGATATACGCAAAGGGGCTAAAGTCGACGACTGCAAACTTTCAGGTTATATACATACTATACATAAATGGGTGCACAGGAGGCACTACAATACTTCATGGGCAAAGGTATAAATATAGCCTTTATTATCAAAAGCATTGTTTTTACAATCAAGATACATGTCATTCGAACATGATATTCTTTGAGCACTTAGCCTCTATTAACCGGAACCTTCTAAGACTTCTTCAAAATAGTGCTCTGGCAAGTCCTGGCCCCCGGGTGGACCCCTCGTTGCAATGTCCGTAGCCTCCATCCTTGCCCAGTATGTTTTAACATGGGCAAGGGCCATCCGTGCACCCTCTATGCACGCCGACCGCTTAACAGCGTCGATATGCGGCACAGCACGAATAAATCGTTGCACCAAACCAAAATAACTACCTGGACTTGGTTCCTCCGGCCATAGGCGATCCACGACAACCTTCACGGCAAGTCCGGATAACCTATGGAGCTCGGCCCATTCGGCCATCTGCTCGTTCAACAACAGCGGACGCCTTGGCATGCTGAACTGCGACCGGAACAGTCTTTCCGCTTCATGATCTTCTTGATCACGGATATACTACGTTGCATCGGCAACACTCTTTTAAAAGTCCAAGTATGCATCTGGAGAACTCCACAATTGATCAAGAGGGGCATACTTTGGATCGCCGAATTTAGCTCACAATAAAAAGGGCTTCCCAGCCGCGATCTCACCGGCTTGCCGGAGCTCCTCCCGAGCCGCTCCGATCTCAAAGCGAGTTTCCTTTGCCGCCTGTAAGGCCTTTTCTAGGTCAGCCGCTTTCGCTTGGTTCTCCCTTTCGATAAGCTCATACCGGCTAGCGGCATTCTGTAGCTCAAGGGCCATGTTGGCCATTCTATCCTCACTTTGGCGATGAGCAGCCTATTCGTCTTTCAATTCACCAGCTGCCTTCTCGGCAGCCGCATTACTTATCCTGGCTTGCTCCTTGGCCCGGGCAAGCTCAGCCCGAAGGGTTTCGATGGCGACAACACCATTTGTAGTCAAAGCTTATTATAAATCCCAACATCATGCTCTTATTAATATTCGCTGACCGCCCATATACATACCTTGTGCCTTGTCAAGCCGCTTGTTCACAAGCGTGATCTCTTCATCCGCCACATCAAGTTGCCGCTTCAGTTCGGCAAATTCGGCAGCACGGGCAGCTGCCGGGGCTGCAGCTGCCTGTGTACAAAATTGGCACAGTCATTACCTGAGATCATTTCTACTGTTGATCCTCTGATCGCCCCATTCGGATGGCAACCAGAGTCTGAGGGGATACTATCTATACACAGTGCACCTTGCGTTTACGGTACAATAAAAAACAATTACATTACGTTCCTCAAAGCCTTTTAGCAGGCTCGTAAAAGCTTCATTTAACCCACTTTTTGCGGACGAAATCCTCTCAACCACCGTACCCATTAAGGTATGATGTGCCTCTGAGATAGGCGCTTGCCGCAGAAGACCCGTCAATGTGTCCGGCTGTATATTAGACAGTCTGGGGCTTTTTCTATTGGTCTCTCTAGGAGCCGAACATCCGGGACCTCGGGCGGCCGAAGAGTTACCTTCTGGCCTCTGCGGATCAGGAGAGATCCTTCGGGACAACACCTCAGGGTCGTTGAGGGAGTCCTGGATAAGGGATATCCGGACAGCCGGACTATATACTTTGGCCGGACTGTTGGACTATGAAGATACAAGATAGAAGACTCCGTCCCGTGTCCGTATGGGACTCTCCTTTGCGTGGACGGCAAGCTTGGCGATTCGGATGTTAGATCTCCTTCTCTGTAACCGACTCTATGTAACCCTAGCCCCCTTCGTTGTCTATATAAACTGGAAGGTTTAGTCCGTAGGACAACAATAATCATAATCATAGGCTAGCTCTTAGGGTTTAGCCTCTACGATCTCGTGGTAGGTCAACTCTTCTAATACTCATATCATCAAGATCAACCAAGCAGGAAGTATGGTATTACCTCCATCGAGAGGGCCCGAACCTGGGTAAATATCGTGTCCCCAGTCTCCTGTTACCAAAAGTCTTAGACGCATAGTTCGGGACCCCTACCCGAGATCCGCCGGTTTTGACACCAACATTGGTGCTTTTATTGAGAGTTCCTCTATGTCGTCGCTGTAAGGCTCGATGGCTCCTTCAATCTTCAGCAACGATGCAGTCCAGGGTGTGACTTTTATCCCCGGACAGATCTTCGTGTTCGATGGCTTCGCACTACGGGCCAACTCGTTTGGCCATCTGGAGCAGATCGACAGCTACACCCCTAGCCATCAGGTCAGGTTCGGAAACTTGCGTTACACGGCCGATATCCATAGAGACTTGATCTTCAACGGATTCGGGCCTACGCCAGGAGCGCCAAACAGTCACGACGAGCACGACTTAAATCTATTGTCGGAAAGTATTCGGGATATCGCATCTGCATCTGCTCCGGACCTAAATCCAGGGCAGGTCACGTCGTCCGAGGACGGGTGATGGACCCCGCTACGGAGGCCCCTTACTCTTTGGCGGTAGAACCGAAAACAGATTCCGCCGTTAAGGAAACCTGCATCACCGGACACCCGGACTTGTGTCCGGGTGTGGGTTCCGAACCACGCGCGCCCGGGCCCATCGAGTCCGATTGGGCTCCGGTAATGGAGTTCACTGCTGCGGATATCTCCCCCTTTGGTGACGTGCTAAATTCATTAAGGTCTCTCTCTTTGTCAGGAGATTCTTGGCCGAACTATGTCTGGCTCGAGTGGGAAGCAGGCGATGAAGGAATTCATTACCCACCCACCACCCACTTAATAGCCACTGTCGATGATTTGACCGACGTGCTTGACTTCGACTCCGAAGACATCGACGGTATGGACGACGATGCAGGAGAAAATAGGAACCACCGCCCACAGGGCGCTGGACACCCACCTCTTCATATGATATATATATGGTGGACACCCCCAAAGAAAACAATGGCGATGAGGCAACAGAGGATAACCCCTTAGGGAAGCAATCAAAGCATGGGTGTCATCGGCGCTGCTCTAAGCCCCGCCATAGCAACACCGGCACAGAAGAACAAAACAATCCGGATGATGCCAAAGAGGAATACAATCCTGATCAGGCTACCTTCGAGCAGGCCGAACAGAAATACGGGCAGGTTAGCCCAGACGAACAGGCGACAGAAGGATACTTGGAGGATGGCAACTATATGCCTCCCTCCGAAGACGAGGTGAGCGTCGGCAACAATGAATTCAGCATACCTGAGGATCCCATAGAGCAGGAGCGCTTCAAGTGCCAGCTTATATCCATTGCAAGAAGCCTGAAAAAGAAGCAACAGCAGCTCCAAGCTGATCAAGATCTGCTCATAGACAGATGGACCGAGGTCCTGGCGGCCGAGGAATATGGACTCGAGCGCCGCGCCAAAGGTTACCCAAAGCACAAGTTGCTACCTCAACTCAAGGAGGAGGCCGTAGAGCCTACAGTACCAGGATAGGGCGAGGCTGACCGGCCACCTGTGGCCGGGATAAAACGGCGTATCAGACCGAATACCAGCCTGCACCCCCACGCCAGTTAACTACGGCCCGGGGCAATACGCAGGACCTGCGAGATATATTGGAAAACAAAGCAGGACATGCAAGATCGATCTACGGATCACGAGGGCGCACCCCAACACTTGACGATGACCGTCATGCCGGATACACTAACAACAAGTCTGGTCGGGCCAAACATAACATGCCAGACGTAGACGCACTGCACCGTGACATAGCCCGGCACAGAGGTGCCGCACACCCCCCCTGCTTCACTGATGACTTAGGTCACATTACCCAACAGCCTGGAGAGTCGGCCAGGAGATTCTGGACTCGGTTCCTAATAAAGAAGAACCAAATAGCCGACTGTTCGGATACCGAAGCCATAGCAGCCTTCAAACATAATATCCGGGGCGAGTGGCTCGCCCGATACCTCGGCCAAGAGAAACCGAAGTCCATGGCGGCCCTAACGACACTCATTTCCCACTTTTGTGCGGGCGAAGATAGCTGGCTGGCTCGAAGTAACAAAGAAAACACCCCTGGCACATCAGAGGCCAGAGATAGCATCCATAAACCTCTACGCAATAAACATAAGCGTCACAAGAATAATGATGACGCCCGCGACACGACAGTCAATGCCGGATTCCGTGGCTCCCAGTCCGGTCAGCGGAAAAAGCCGCTTCAAAAAAGCAATTCGGGCCCACCTGGCCTGGACCGCATACTTGACCGCCCACGCCAAATTCATGGTACCCCAGGAATGGCAGCCAATCATACCAACAGACAATGCCGGGTCTTCAAACAAGCCGGCCGGTCACGCGCCGAAAACAATAAAGGGGTCTCAAAGCAATGAAGACAACGAGGATCCCATATCATCAAGCAATACAGGGCAAAAGAAACTCCTACGCAAACCAACACGGTGAGCGTGATAAACACCACCCTGGAGGTTGTCTCCGGATCACCAAATAATCACCATACCAAAGAGTCAGTCTTCGACACTATCCCCCTACACAGTAACTATTACGTACTACCGGGACGAACAACATTGGCTCGATTCAACACGGTACTACACCATGCCTATGGCAAACTTGAAATACCAGGACCACGTGACATAGTCACAATTACGGGCAAGGCCGAACTTCACATCGGCGCCAAAGAGCATACAACCACTGAAGTAGCGAGTTGGGCCTCTTTACCGAACCTCGATTCGACAGCCAACCTCGCGGACACCAACAAAGGAGTCTGAACTACTTCTGGGCAGGATAGCTCGGCTCGACCAGGCGTCAGTCAAACACCCCGGCATAAGTTGGGAAGCCCCACACCCTGCGGTTCAACCGCTCCGTGGCACACAAACATCTCTTAGCATTTTCTTTGCAGGTTTGGTTTTGTGGATAACAGGACTGGCGTGATGAAATCAGCTCGCGCGTGCAAAGGGGGAATCTTTGAACATTCCCCTCGAAGACAATCCGGACATAATTCGGATTCACACACAGCTCCCTCCCGCCCGGTCTAAGCAGGTCCCGCCGTCATACCTCCTTTTAATAACATGAACAGTACCCATACGCATAGACGTATTACTCGAATACAACATGTAGAGTTATTATGACGCTTATCTTCTATCATTTCTCATTGACATTTTTAGTCATAACGGCATCCGAATATCGTGTTATGCCTTAAAACGCCAAGGGGATTCATTGTACCCGCACTATGGAAACCAAGTCCCGCTCGGCACCCCGAACTTATAGCATTATATGCATCAGCTCCGAATCATGTCTTGGGTCATTAGTTGGGTTTGCCCGGCTCCCATGTTTTGGTACCTTACGTTCCGCAATATTAGCTAAGGTAGCGCTGGGAGAACTACTGCGATTGTGTCCCGATTCTTCCGGACAAGCACCTCAGTAGAGAAAGCCGAAAACTGACTGTCATGATAAGGCGAGAGCTAGTCAGTTGTTCGAGAGGTTGTAAAATCTTTAAGGATTTATTCCGCATAATGCCATAATAAATGCAGAGTGCGGCTGATCGACCCACTGATCAGGTGTTGTTAGAGCCCCTCGTGCGGTCTTCCGAACACCAGGGGCTGCGCCTACCATACTCGAATTCCTATGGCTAAGTGAGAGTGATAAAGCCCTATAATCGGATTGCCTGGTTCGCTGTGTTGAACACCTCCTTCATGGACCCAAGAATGGGGTAAAGAGTGTTCAGGTATATCTCGAACAAGCCCGTACTTCCTACGTGGGGGCAGAAGCCGACGACTGGCCAACTCTCAAGATTAATATATAAGACAGCTGCGCAGGAGGAAAAACTTTCATATAACAGGCAATACATAAATAAAGCTGACTTTATTCCGCCTTACAAAAGATAGCATAACTGCCTTCATGGAAATACAATGTCTTTGGTACATTGCTCCGCCACAAGGCGGGCTCCTTTCAGGACACCATCGTAATATAGTTCGGGCTTGCGGTGCTCTTTCCCCTTGGGCGGTCCCTCAGTCATCAGCTTTTCAGCATCCAGCTTTCCCCAGTGCACTTTCGCGTGGGCAAATGCCATTCGTGCACCTTCTATACAGACCGACCGCTTAATAACGTCAAGCCGAGGACAAGCACTCACAATTTGCTTCACGAGCCCAAAGTAACTACTTGGAATGGGCTCGACGGCCCATAGCCGGACACTCAAGTCCTTCATGGCTAGTTCGGCCACCTGGTGCAGTTCAACCAGCTGCTTCAGCTGATTGACAAATGGCACTGGATAATTCGACGCCAAATATTGCGACCAGAAGAGATTTTCCGCGGTCTTCTTCTCCTCAGCTCGATAGAATTGAGCAGCATCAGATATTCTGCGTGGAAGCTCCACAAACGCCCCTGGAGAAATCAAGTCAATATGTCACCTTGAATTTCTCCTATGACGGCATAAAAATCGCTTTGAATAAGAAAAATCCTTACCAGCCGCAATCTTCCTCGCCTCCTGAATGTCCTTCAGAGCACCTTGGGCTTCCTCCCGAGCTTCAGTTGCGGCTTGGAGAGCTTGGGCGAGCTCGGATTCTTCCAATGATAGACTCTGCTCCAAAGTCTAGCTTTTCTGCACGGCCTCCTGAAGCTCTCGTTCAGCTTCAATAACCCTGGCCTCGTGCTTCTCACGAAGGGCCTGCTCCGCGGCCGCCTTCTTTTCAGCTAAGGCCACAACCTTCTTCAGCGACTCAATTTCGACATTCGCCCCTAGAGCGCGCAATATATATACTTTCATTAGGCACACCTACTTAATTGTGCTAAACTTAATAAGGTTTCAACATACGTTGATTGTCCTCCAACTGCTTTTTCACCCGGCCAAGTTCTTCTTCGGCCCACTCCAGACTCCGCTTCAGTCCAGATACTTCCACAGTACAAGAGGCGGCAGTCGCTGCAGACGCCTGTTTATAAAGGAAGAGATATATGTCATGCATTGAGTCACCTATGGACGGAAATTTGATTCCCTGTCTGGTTCCTTCTTTCACCGAACAGTGTATCAGGGGCTACTATCTATACTATGACAAATCTTCTAAAAAGTCCTAAACATACCTCCAAGCCTTTTACAAGGCTGATGCAGGATTCATTCAGTCCATTTTCAGCGGCCTGAACCTTCTCAATCACCACACCCATAAGGGCGCGATGTTCATCGACAATGGAAGAACTCTTTAGCGCTGTCGACAAGCTGCCCTGCACCTCTGGTTGGACAGAGGTTGCGGGCGGAGCAAGATCGCCCCCTCTGGTCAAGGGGGGCTGCCTGCCTAATCCCGGAGCCTCAAAGGTCTCCGGGACTATGTCCGGCTGTGGGCCGAATCCAAGATCGCCCCCACCGTCAACACTCATGGGAGCCGCCGCTCCCGTATATCCGGCCCCTGAGGTATGGCCCTCCTGGTCTAGGTCCCTTTTGGACGACACCTCGGTGTCATGCCCGAGCTTCGAGGAAGGGGCCTTCGGAGGTGTCTCGCTCTTTAGGGCATCTGAGCTCAACGAATCCTCCGATGAGGACTGTTCGGCGCGAGACCTAGCCGGGCTGCAAAAAGTGTGGCACCAATTAATTTGGTATGCCTCAATAATCCTGGACGCATAGATGTGTCCGGATTTCGTGTACTCACGAGTTTTCCAGGGGTTGGGCCCTGGGATCCCACTCTGGGCTGCTGTCGGTAGCCGTAGTGGATGCCTCTAGCAAGGGAGTTTTTCCCCTCTTAGGCAATTCGGCCTCCAGAGATGAGGAAGCCATCCTTTTATTTCCTCCCCTTGTGGGGGACTCGTCTTCTTCCTCCTCTTCTTCCTCTTTAGAGGAGAGATGGGTATTGGAGTCTTCGGATTTTGTGTCCGAGGCACCGCGATGACGGAGGCCGCTCTTGGTCTCCTTCGCCTCTTTATGGGTCTCTTTCTTTGGCGCCTCATAAGGCGCCGGGACCAGCATCTTCTTGAGAAATGGTCCGACTGGTTCTTCTGGAAGCGTAGCTGGATAGTGTATTCGCCCCGCCTTCTTCGTCCATCCCTAGATATTGTGGGAAACGCGTTAGGACATCTTCCCCGGGATATGATAGTGAAACATATGGATGGACAAAATATAATGACTACTTACCGGACTTACAAGGTGGGACAGTTGGTACCCGCGGTCCGCGGCAGAGTCCGGCCACGGTTTGCCGGACTTAAAAAGCACCTTCCATATGTCCTTGTGTAAGGATCCATAAAGCTCTCGCAGGGTCTGGTGCTCGGACGGGTCATACTCCCACAAAATGTAGGCTCGGTGCTGACAAGGAAGAACCAGGCGGACCAACATCGCCTGGACTACGTCAACAAGCTTGATGGCCTTGTCTTCCATACCTTTGACGCGTGTTTGGATCACCGACTGTTCATCGGACGATGACCAATTCAAGCCCTTCTTGGGCCAGGACGTAAGCCACGAAGGGGCTCCGGATCGGAACTCAGGAGTAGCGGCCCACTTTTTGCCGCGCGGCTCAGTGATATAGAACCACTACTGTTGCCACTCCTTGACGGAATCATTAAAAGTACCTGTCGGCCATGTGACCTTGGGCATCTTGCTCACCATGGCGCCTCCGCACTCGGCGTGCTCGCCGCTCACCACCTTGGGCTTCACATTGAAGATGTTCAACCATAAGCCTAAGTGTGGCCTGATGCGGAGAAAGGCCTCGCACACGACGATAAATGTTGAGATGTTGAGGAAAGAATTGAGGGATAGATCATGAAAATCGATCCCGTAATAATACATGATGCCACGAACAAATGGGTGAAGGGGAAACCCGAGCCCGCAGACGAAATGAGGGAGGAACACGACCCTCTCATGGGACTCCGGGGAAGGGACAATCTGTCCCGCCGTCGGAAGACGGTGGCCGATTTTCTTGGCCAGGTATCCGGCCGCCCAAAGCTTTTTGATATCCTTCTCCTGGACGGTAGAGGCCATCCACTTGCCTCCTGCTCCGGATCCGGACATTTTCGAAGAACCTTTGTTGGTGGAGAAGATGAATGCTCGGGCGTTAGGGCTCAAGCGAAAGGGAATGGACAGGCAGAAGGAGAAGGCATGGGTGAAAAGGAAGAGGCCTTTCCTCTTTATAGAGGCAATGAAACTTTGCGCCTCCCCGCTTGCCTAGTAAAACCTGCTCGTTCCCCACTCACCACGATTGGTGCTGCGGTTGGGTTACCCACACCCGTATTGATGAGAATCCCGTGATAAGGGGACACGATCTCTGCTTCGACAAAACGTGCCAAGGAAACCGCCTCACAATATGCGCAGTAGCTGGTCATGAAAAATGGTTCGAATAATGACTGGGTCGTGTCGTGGCGTGATGTCATGCTACGAAGAGTTGTCGGCAGATTAGATTTGTGGATTATTGTTCTCTCTACGGTGGTATGTGAAATTTGTCTTGCAGAGCTGGACACAATTTAAGTGTTCGAAATTTACCTGGGAGTATTCGGAGATGGAACCTGCCTTGCAATGCCGAAGACAATCTGCGCGCCAAACTCATCGTCATTGAAGCCTGGTTCAGGGGCTACTGAGGGAGTCCTGGATAAGGGGGTATCCGGACAGCCGGACTATATACTTTGGCCAGACTGTTGGACTATGAAGATACAAGATAGAAGACTTCGTCCCGTGTCCGGATGGGACTCTCCTTTGCATGGAAGGCAAGCTTGGCGATTCGGATGTTAGATCTCCTTCTCTGTAACAGACTCTGTGTAACCCTATCCCCCTCCGTTGTCTATATAAACCAGAAGGTTTAGTCCGTAGGACAACAACAATCATAATCATAGGCTAGATCTTAGGGTTTAGCCTCTACGATCTCATGGTAGATCAACTCTTGTAATACTCATATCATCAAGATCAATCAAGCAGGAAGTAGGGTATTACCTCCATCGAGAGGGCCTGAACCTGGTTAAACATTGTGTCCCCAACCTCCTGTTACCATTATCCTTAGACGCACAGTTCGGGCCCCCTACCCGAGATCCGCCGGTTTTGACACCGACAGTCGTCCGCCTTATGAGTCGGAGAAGTAGGAGGAGGCGTTTCGCTCTCCATCATCTCCGGAAGAAGATCCCTCAAGGACGAAGATTGTTGAGGGAGGCTATAGGCCGAACTGCAAAACATACGTCTCGATCGTTATTCTCACGAAAAGAACGGGGTATGCTTACAAAGCACCTTTGTTCACTTACGCCTCAGTTAATGGTTGTCCCTCTTGCGGGCGCTGTGCAGCAATGTTGCCCTCCGGGGCAGGGCCCCCTGATAAAGGTTTTTTCCCTCGTTTGGAGACCTCTACTTCCAATTCTTCGTGGGCGGCCCTTTTCTTCCCGTGGGGGGAGGGGATACTAGATTCTCCTTCCCGTTCATCCTCCGACACGGGAGTACCAATTTCCCCAGTTAAGGTGTGTAACGTATCTCCAGTGTGAAGTCCGCTTTCGGCTTCCCCACTCCTCTCTTTGTCCTTCCCTGATGGCACTTGATAAGGTGCATGAGCCAGCATCCTGGTTAATACAGGATCCGTTGAATCTTCGGGAAGAGGGGCCGAATACCTGATCCTCTCCGCCTTTGTTATCTAGCCCCAGCTGAGGATGGTTTTTCAGAATAATGTTATGGCAAATATAATGACAGTTTGTTCGGTTGTGGAATTACTTACCTGGGTATCTGGATGGTTGCAATCGAGGCCTGCATCCTCTATTGTGTCCGGACACTTTATTCGTGATCCGAAGAATAATTGATACATCCCTTCAAGCATCATGCCGAAGAAGTGCTGAACAGTTCGCGGTCCTTCCGGGTTGAACTCCCACATATGGAGAGGTTGGCAGGACCCGACGAACTAGCACTACCTGGATTACTTTGACAAGATTGACGTCCTTCTTGATGAGTTCCTGAATGCGGCTTCGCAATGTCCGCACATCATCAACCGATCCTCAGTCAAGCCCCTTGTTGACCCATGATGCAAGCTGTGGCGAAGGAGCAGAGTGGAAGGCAGGGGCGACCGACCACTTTCTACCTCGGGGTGCTGTGATATAAAACCACTCGTTGCCATAAGTCAGAAACTTCCGGGAAGGAACCCTTTGGCCATAAAACATTGGCACCTTTGCTTATTATAGCACCTCCGCACTCCGCGTGTCTCCCGTCGATTATCTTCGGCTTCACATTGAAGGTCTTGAGCCATAAGCCGAAGTGTGGGGTAATGCGGAGGAAGGCCTCACACACAACGATGAACGTTGAGATGTGAAGGAAGGAATGTGGAGCTAGATCATGAAAATCTAGCCCGTAATAGAACATGAGCCCTTTAACAAAGGGATGAAGACTGAAGCCTAGCCCTAGGAGGAAGTGACATATGAATACGACACTTTCATTGGGTTTCGGGGTAGGGATGATCTGCCCTTCGACCGGAAGCCGATGCGCGATGTCTTTGGACAAGTATTCGGCCTCCCGAAGCTTCTTGATGTCCTCCTTCTTAACGGAGGAGACCATCCACTTTCCTCCCGCTCTGGACATGTTCGGAATGTTTTTGCGGAGAAGGCAAAAGCTTGGGCGTTAGAGCTCGAGAATGGATGAGTAGAGGAAGAAGAAGGCGTGGGTGAAAAAGGGGAATCCTTATCTCTTTATAAAGGCAGCAGAAATCATGCGCCTCCCAACTTGCCCTAGAAACTCGCTTATTCCCCAAGCGCCGTGCTATGGCACGATTGGGTTACCCACACCCGTATTGATGGGAATCCCGTTATAAGGGAACACGATCTCTGCTTCGACCAGACGTTCCAATAAAATCGCCTCGCAAGATGTGTAGTAGCAGGTTGAGAAAACGGGTTGAATAATGATCGGGCCATGGCGTGATTTCACGCTATGGAAAAGTTGTCAGCAGATTAGACTCGTGGAATATTGTACTCTCTATGGTGGTATGTGGAATTGTTTTTGCAGAGCCGGACACGATTCTTTTGTTCAAGATCTACTTTGGAGTATTCGGAGAAGGAACTCGCCTTGCAATGCCGAAGACAATCAGCGTGGCAGACTCATCGTCGTTGAAGCTTGGTTCAGGGGCTACTGAGGGAGTCCTGGATTAGGGGCTCCTCGGACAGCCGGACTATATTCTTATGCCGGACTGTTGGACTATGAAGATACAAGATTGAAGACTTCGTCCCGTGTCCGGGTGGGACTCTCCTTTTTGTGGAAGGCAAGCTTGGCAATTTGGATATGTAGATTCCTTTCTCTATCACCGAATCTGTGTAACCCTAGCCCCCTCTGGTGTCTATATAAACCGAAGGGTTTAGTCCGTAGGACAACAACAATAAAAATCATAGGCTAGCTTCTAGGGTTTAGCCTCTACGATCTCGTCGTAGATCAACTCTTGTAATATACATATCATCAAGATCAATCAAGCAGGAAGTAGGGTATTACCTCCATAGAGAGGGCCCGAACCTGGGTAAACATCATGTCCCCCGCCTCCCATTACCATTAGCCTTAGACGCACAGTTTGGGACCCCCTACCTGTGATCCGCCGGTTTTGACACCAACAGTGGCGCCTCCCCCTTCCATCTATTTGGGCGTGGCTGCCTTAATGGAGGCGCACAAGCCCATGTGGATTGTGTGTTCCCTCTACATGGCCCAATAAGGCCCAATACTCTCCTGGTGCCTCCGGAACCCCTTCCTGTATTCCGATAACTTTTTGGTGCATTCCGAAACCATTCCAGAGACCAAATAGCATCGTCCTATATATCAATCTTTACCTTCGGACCATTCTGGAGCTCCTTGTCATGTTCGTAATCTCATCCGGGACTCTGAAAATCATTCGATCACCTAACCACATAACTCATATAATACCATATCGACATCAACCGTTAAGCGTGCGGACCCTACAGGTTTGAGAACTATGTAGACATGACCGAGACACCTCTCAGGTCAATAACCAATAGCGATACCTAGATGCCCTTATTGGCTCCTACATATTCTACGAAGATCTTTATCGGTTGAACCATTATGACAATATACACAATTCCCTTTGTCCATCGGTATGTTACTTGCCCGAGATTCGATCGTTGGTATCTCTATACCTAGTTCAATCTCGTTACTGGCAAGTCTCTTTACTCATTCCGTAATACATAATCCCGTGACTAACTCATTAGTCATTTGCTTGCAAGGCTTATTATGATGTGTATTACCGAGAGGGCCCAGAGATACCTCTCCGATACTCGGAGTGACAAATCCTAATCTCGATTCACGCCAACCCAACAAAACACCTTTGGAGATATATGTAGGGCATCTTTATAATCACCCAATTACGTTGTGACGTTTGATAGCACACAAGGCACTCCTCTGGTATCCGGGAGTTGCATGATGTAATAGTCAAAGGAATATGTATTTGACATACATGAAAGCGGTAGCAATAAATTGTACGATCAAATGCTAATCTAACGGATGCTTGTCCACCACATCATTATCCTAATGATGTGATCCTGTTATCAAATGAAAATTCATGTCCATGGTTAGGAAACCTTAACCATCTTTGATCAACAAGCTAGACTAGTAGAGGCTCACTAGGGACATGTTGTTTGTTTATGTATTCACACATGTATTAAGGTTTCCGATCAATACAATTCTAGCATGAATAATAAATCTTTATCGTGAATAAGGAAATATAAAATAACAACTTTATTATTGCCTCTAGGGCATATTTCCTTCACATACTTGGGCCTAAGGAAGGCATTGTGGAGTAATAAGTAGATGATGGGCTGTGAGAGTGACAGAAGCTTAAACCCTACTTTATGCGTTATTCCGTAAGGGGCTGATTTGGATCCACATGTTTCATGCTATGATTAGATTTATCTTAACTCTTCTTTCATAGTTGTGGATGCTTGCGAGAGGGGGTAATCATAAGAGTGTTGCTTACTCAAGTAAGAACAACACCCTAGCACCGATCCACCCACATATCAAATTATCAAAGTAGCGAACGTGAATCAACTAAACATGATGAACGTGACTAGATGACAATTCCCATGTGTCCTCGAGAATGCTTTGCTTAATATAAGAGAATTTTCCGGCTTGTCCTTTGCTATAAAAAAGATTGTCCCACTTTGCTGCACCTTGGTTATTATTCCTACTTGTTACTTGTTATGAATTCCCTTGTTACAAAACCATCTATTACCGCTCTTTTAGTACTTGCATAGATTACCTAGCTGAAAACCACTTGTCATTTCCTTCTCCTTCTCGATGGGTTCGACACTCTTACTTTATCAAAGGGACTACGATTGGTCCCCTATACTTGTGGGTCTCAAAGGTTGATTTGCAACTGGGCAACTATAACTACAAAAGAAACACCCTAGTTGTGTGTCAATGGTCGACTTGTAATTGGCCCTCTAGTTGCGAGTCGATTGTTGACTTGCAACAGCCCCCCTAGTTGCTAGTCGATGGTTGAGTTGCAACTTCGGCAACTACAACTACAAAAAGCCCCAAGTTGTGAGTCAAGCCTTGACTTGCAATTGGGGGCAAATACAAAATTTACAAAAAAGCCCCTAGGTTGGACTAGAGGGTTGACTTGCAACTGGGGCCTCGAGTTGCAAGTCGAGGCTTCACCTTGCAACTCGCACAACTACAACTACCAGAAAGCCCCTAGTTGTGAGTCGAGTGTTGACTTACAACTGGGGGCAAATACAAACATTATAAAAAAATAGGTTGCGAGTCGAGGGTTGATTTGCAACTAGGATCTTGAGTTGCAAGTCAGGGCTTGACTTGCAACTGGATCAACTACAACTACAAAAAACAGTTCAGTGTTGACTTGCAACTGGGGGTAAATACAAAAATTACGAAAAATCTCCCCTAGGTAGGTTGTGAGTCGAGTCTTGACTTGCAACTAGGGCCTCGAGTTGCAAGTCAAGGCCTGACATGCAACTGGGACAACTACAACTAAAAAAATCCCCCCTATTGCGAGTCGAGTATTGACTTTCAACTCGGGGCAAATAAAAAAAAATGAAATGCCCCCACCTAAGTTGCGAGTTGAGGGTTTACTTGCAACTGGGGGCTCTAGTTGCAAGTCGGGGCTTGACTTGCAACCGGGGCAATTTGAACTACACAAAAAAAAAGTTGCGAGTCAAGTGTTGACTTGCAAGTGCAGGCAAATACAAAACTTACAAAAAATCTCCCCCGGTTGCGAGTTGAAAATTGACTTGCAAATGGGGCCCCTAGTTGCATGCAGGGGCTTGACGTGCAACTGTTGCAACTTTAACTACAAAAAGGCCCGAGTTGTGACTCAAGTGTTGACTTGCAAGTGGGGGCAAATATAAAACTTACTAAAAAGCCCCCGGCTCCAAGTCAAGGGTTGACTTGCAAAATGGGGCATCGAGTTGCAAGTCAGGGCTTGACTTGCAACTGGGGCAACTACAAGTACAAATAAAAGTCTGCAGTTGCGAGTCAAGTGTTAACTTGCAAATAGGAAAAAATGGGTCGACCCAGTTGCGTCTCGAGGATGCACTTGCAACTAAGAAAAAAATGCGGACACCTCAATTTCATGTCAGGGTGGAGTTGCAACTAGGGACAAAAATGGGACATGCCTCCCCTTACCAAGGGTGGACTTGCAATTCGGACAAAAAATGAGTTAGACCCAGTTACGTATTAGGGGTGAAGTTTCAACTGTGACAAGAAAAGGGCGCCCCACAGTTGCATGTCGAGGGTGGAGTTGCAATTGGGAAAAAAAGATTGGGCCCTGGTTACGTGTAGAGGGTGAACTTATGACTAGGACATAAATGTGGTTCGGGCCTAGTTGCGTAACAAGGGCAGACTCCCAAATGAGACAAAAATGTGGGGCCCCAGTTGCATGTCAGGGATGGAGTTGCAGCTAGGAGGGAAATTCCTCTCCGGTAGCATGTCGAGGGTGGATTTACCAAAAAAGGCAGCCCAATGCATGTAGCTCCCGCTTTTGTAGGGTTCGGGGAAGGGTCCGACTACTTTGGGTTTATTGTACGCAACCTTTCCCTACATTTCTGTAAGAGGCTGTTTCCACGACTTGAACCCGTGACCTCATGGTCACAAGGCATCGACTTTACCACTGCGCCAAGGCTCCCCTTCTGAGGGTGGATTTATAACTGGGAGAAAAATGGGCCAGGCCTAGTCGGGACAAAACCATTTGCATGATAGGAGTGGAGTTACAACTAGGACAAAAAAGGATGGGCCCAATTACATGTCGAGGGCGGACTTGCCAATAAGGCAAAAATGGGTCGAACAAGATGCGAATCAAGCACAAGTTAGATCATGTCTCTTTCACAAAGCATGTCTCTTCGACAACAAACTTGAAAAGGGAATAGAAATAGGCAACGACAAGTGACATAGCTTGTCTCTTCCACTTCTACAACGCATGCGAGATGAAATGGGCCACAAGAGCACAGACATAAAAATGTCGGACAAAAAAACACAAGTACAACGTGAACGCCTCAACAAGTGAAGAAAATAGAACAAGGCGACACAGGAATACATCGGCTGACGATGCAATACCAAGAGTTTGCGTGGAAATTACAACAACAAGATCCAACGTCGATGAGACATTACTAAATCACATCTTGATGAAGTTTAAAAGGAACAAGAGACATTGTCAAAATGAACTGAGAAGGCAACGACCGTGATATAGCTCATCTTTTCTTGTCTCTTCAAATTTTACGTCATGGCCTAGAAACGACACATCAGAATGGGCTGCCACCAGCGCACCACGCCAGTGGGCCAATAAAAGTGAAACCAAACAAGCCAAGAAAGGATGCAGCACAAAAAAATGGTGACCAACAAGGCAGGGGGTTGAGCGCTTGCATGAAAATTATAGAAACTAAATTGATCGGTCGCAATTTGGATGAGGCATCATTCCATATAAAAATATTTAGAAATTTAAAAGGAATTCATGAACTAGATTTTTCTTCAAATCTTATAAAAAATACTCACAAAAAATGTTATTCATGAGTATGAAAAAATAAGTAAAAAATAAAAAAATAAAAAAGATAGAAAAATAAAAAAGAAAGGAAGCCCGAATAGAGAAAAAAAGAAATAAAAAAAACAAGGTGACTCACAAGTGTTTTTTATATAAAAATATGGCTCATAAGATGAAAACATGGCTCATAAGATGAAAACATGGCTCATAAGTAATTATTATTTTTTGTGAGAAAGAACTAATTTTCTTGAGAAGAAAATCTTCTCAAATTCGTCAACGACTGAATCCACGAACAAAATAAATAGGCCATGGATAGATATGATGGGGCATACAGAAATCTCACGTGAGTAAATGTGTATTGCGACCCTCACTCTTCTATTCTGAGACCTCCTCCAATGCACTAGTGCTAAGATGAGGTGCTAAACACAGTAAATAACTAAGCAACTAAAGTGCCCAATGCAAATGGTGCTTAACTTGTTGTAGCTAAGCATGCTTCATTTAATGATTTAGCAAGTAAAGTTATCCATTCATTGGTGAGTTTCTTTCATTTAAGTGTTTTCCTTATGTTCCCGCACCTGGCATTGTTTTTTTCTAGGGTCATCACACCCATCCCTTCCTCTTAATTACCTTGCCGCATCATCTTTTTTGCATACATGGCAGCCTTAGCACCTATACAAGTTGAAGCATTGGGAGGGGCCTCAAGGACCCCATCTTCACTTCTTCACACACAGTCCAAGAAAATATATAAGTTATCAATGGCCCGTACAGACGTTTATCGTGCAGTCAGAAAGAGACGATGAAAATAACCCACAACCCAATATAAGAAAAAGACACAAAGCCTGTGACTGACAACACAATAAAAGATAAAAACATGAGCCAGCTGGGTTGACAAGCCCAGGCCAGGAGAAACAAGAACGCATCGGCATGAGGAAATACCACGAATCTGAAAGTTCTATCTAATGGTTGTAGACTTATATGTGAGTTAACTATTTCACATCCTACGATAAAATACCAATTTCGGACTAAAAATATCTATTTCCTTTAATATAATTTTCTCCCCTTGCAACAGGCACTTTTCCTAGTGAAAGAAAACAAAAACAAATCACCATCATGAAACTAGATTACACTGAGCGTGAGGCTATGAGTCCTCGTTGCTGCGAACCCTCGAGGCGTTAGCCTCAGTCAGATCGTCGATCACGCGGTGTAAATCGCGCCACGACGACCCGCTCTCGCTGACCGCGGCACGCGCCCTGTCAGCCAGCTCCCCTGCTCTTGCCCTCATCTTCTCCCACCGCTCTCCGCCCTCCATGAACCCGGCCACCGCCCGACCGATCGCCTCTGCTGGCACGGTGTCCGCGTCCTCCACTCTCACGTTGCGCTTGCCGCCGTCCCACAAGCGCGCGCCGAACGTCGCCACCTCGGTGACCAGCCGCTCGTTGATGAACTGCTCGAACACCAGCGGCCACGTCAGCACCGGCAAGCCTGCCGACGCAGCCTCCAGCACCGAGTTCCACCCGCAGTGCGTCAGGAACGCGCCCACCGACGAGTGGGCCAGCACCGCCAGCTGCGGTGCCCACCCTCGGACGACCATGCCGCGGTCGGCAACGCGCTGCTCCCATCCCTCCGGCGCCCACAGGCCGTCGGAGTCCTCGGAGCGGACCACCCACAGGAATGGCTTGTTCGAGGCCTCCAGCCCCAGCGCGAGCTCCCGGATCTGGCGTGTTGAGAAGCAAGCCCAGCTCCCGAAGCAGGCGTACACCACCGATCGGCTCGGCTTGGTCGACAGCCACTCTAGACAGTCCATGTTGCCATCGCCGCCCCGGTGTACGGCGGAGTCCAACGGCAAGCTGACGGGGCCGACGAAGTAGGCGCGGCGCGCGTCGACGCGTCTGTACTCGTCGCAGTACGGTTTTTCGAGGTCGGCGAAGGTGTTCACGATCACTCCGAAGCCGGCGAGCTGGGCCGCCTTGATGTTGTCCCACTCCATAGAAAGAACGGCGTCCTGCAGGAGGAACTCCGGGAGCTCCGACGGCGGGATGGCGATCTCCTTCCCTGGCATCCCCGGCACGATGACTGACGGGGCGGCAACGCCGTCCCGGATTATGTCCGAGCGGATGGCGTAGAGGTTGTTCATGGCGAGTTGCGCGAAGATGCCGACGGGGTGGAACGTGAGGCGCGGCACGCCGATCTTCGCGGCGATGTCCGTGACCCACCAGAAGGGCACATCGGCAACAACGGCGTCGGGGCGGTGCTCCAGGAGCAGCTTCTCGTGAATCGGCTGCGAGAGGTCGACGGCGCGGAACACCCGCCAGGCGTCGTGCTTGGCGACGGCGCCGAGGCACTCCACCCCGCTCTCGAGGCCGACGTCCGGGAACGGGTAGCGGAGCAGGCGCACCGCGTGGCCTGCGTCCACGGCGCGCGTGACCGTGGTGGCGATCAGCATCGCGTTGGCCGGCGTCACCACCATCGTGGCCTCCACCTCCGCTGGCCTTGCCGCGGCCATGCGGCACGCCAGGTCCGTCAGCGGGATGAGGTGCCCCCGCGCGAAGAAGGGCAGGAAGAACACCCGCAGCGGGCGCCTCCCGCCATTACTGGCGGCGCTCACCCCCGCAGCAGCCTCCATTGAAGGAGAGGTAGATTAGGAACTGCGCTGCGCGGACAAGATTTCACGACCGCTCCCAGATCCATGAATATCTCCCGAATATGGCTATTCCTAACGCCAATCTCGCTCGCACAAACCGCATGGGATCCGAGCCAGCTGGCCCACCAGGTCTCAGGCCTGAAAATCGTTCCTTCTTTTTGGGTCCCGATAACTGCCACACGTGTGGTGTATCGGGTAGTTGTGCCACACGCCTCGTGTGGCATGGACAGCAACCAGCCCACACACCTACGTGTGGGCAAAACAACTAATGCCCACACACATCTTTTTTCCCC
This sequence comes from Triticum dicoccoides, assembly GCF_002162155.2. NCBI lineage: Eukaryota > Viridiplantae > Streptophyta > Magnoliopsida > Poales > Poaceae > Triticum > Triticum dicoccoides. Next base: position 583,953,363 of record NC_041389.1, read on the forward strand.
TTCTGAACCCTCTCACACGCGTGCGTGTGGGCGAAGTTGATAACGTCCACACGCCCGTATGTCAGGCCTCGTACCCTTCTGGTCCTGCACGCGACGCGTGACGCCCACCGCGCGCCCGCAGTTGCCATGGTCCAGACCCTCGTCCATATTCGTTTATCTGCAGTTGCCATATCGCTGAACTACGGTTGCCATGTCGGATAACTGCAGTTGCCATGGTTGCTCAACTGCAGTTGCCATGTATGGTCTGATCTAATGTAGTTGCCATGATTTCATAACTTTAGGAGTTGCCACATACTAACACTAGGCAGTTGAGAGAGTTGCCATGTGCTCACAAGCATGCTAGGGCAGTTGCTATGTAAAAAGGAAGAGTTGCCATCTGCTTACGTGCACGTTAGGGCAGTTGCCATGTACGTGCACGTTGGGGCAGTTGCCATGTATCATGCAAAAACACATGGCAACTCGGTAAAAGACAGTTGCCATCTGCTTACGTGCAATCTAGGCAGTTGTCATGTACCCTGCAAAAACACATGGCAACTCAGGTAAAAAAAGAGAGTTGCCACCTGCTTATAAAGCACACTAGAGGTAGTTGCCATGTGCGCTGCAAAAACACATGGCAACTAGCAGCTTACGTGTGAGAGAGGAGATGGGCATGTGGGCGAGATGGCAAATGCCCACACACCAGCCCTTGTGTGTGACTGAAAACTGGTGTGTGGGTGAACTGCTAAACGTCCACACACCGGGCCCTCCGTGTGGTAAAACAGATGTGTGGACGAACTATGTCACACACCACACACACGTCTTGTCCTACGTGGCACAGAAAATCAGCTAGATTGTGTCAAGATTCGTGCATATAGTACTGGACGGTGATGGATGCGTGTGGTCGAGATGGTCAACACCCACACGTGTGGGCGTTAACATTTCCGTTCTTTTTTCCAAACCGGTGTCCAGCCCGAATACAATCGCATGGTATTATTCCGTGCCCCACAACGTACCTAGCCTACCCAGTGAGCCCACATGTCATACATCTCCAGTCCCCCAATGAAACGAGATGGCATTTCAAAAAAGGGTCCCGATAACTGCCACACGAGATGGCATTGCAAAATTACCGACGAGGTTGACAACTAGATCCATCCTACAGCGGTAATACACTACATGGGTTGTGTGTCTTCGCAGTTGCCAAGCAGAATACACTAGATCTGCCATGTACTACGTTAGAGATAACCGTAAGTTCTCAGTAGATTGACGCACATAGTTGGTAAATGAATTGATGTGTAGGAATCCATAAAAAGGTAGAGAAATTTGAGAAATTTGGAATAATGGGGGGTGTGAAAATTAATTGCCACTGGTGTCTAACGTCAGTTGCCACCTATCATTGTCGTCAACTGCCACCATGTCAACTTATTGCTTGCCATCCTATTGTAGTGGCTGATGCCATCGAATCGAACGGATAGCTAGCACCCAGATTTTAGAAAAGATAGTGGATGTACATGTCCTACTAGCCATGATATGCTGGTTGCCTACGCATGAAAATGTGATAACACTAACATGTTAACTTCTACATGCAAGCAGCACAAGGATATATTTTTTGTGGATTGTTGATGCGTTCTTGTTCATGCAGGTGATTGATAGCACATTATTAGAAATGAGACGCGGAAAAGAATGAATCACGGAGATGGCGCTGATCTTTTCGGTTCTCAAAGGCCAGAAACGCCCCCTTAGGATGCATCAGAGTACAGTCAACTCATTTTTGCAGGGCCGTTGCTGTCACTACTAGAACAGTACGAAGGCATTGGTATGATGCATGATAACAAAGAAAAAGAACATTTGCCATGTTCGCGGCGATGAAGATGACATTCTACTTATGTCCTACACTGTCATTATTTCGTAGGTTCTTATGACCAAAACACACTCGGGGGGGGGGCACCATGGCAAGTTCAGTCACAGGGCGCTAACACTGACAAATGTACGAGCAGCCAACTTCAAGTAGCTAATGTGGCAAATCAAGATAACGCATACGAAAAAGAAACATATTGGTCTGGACATGAAAAATAAACTTGCAAAGGATGGCAAAAGACTCACGAGTTATGTCAGAAAAAAATGCAGAGCCTTCGTGCAGCACGTGGCATCAGGCGGTACCCATGTACCTGCCATCGACGTCATACACAGGTGAGTCCATAAAAAGTGAAGTTGCGGACGATGAATTAGCAGAAGGAGTATAGTTGACAACTGCAGTTGTCATGAATAAACAAACTGCAGTTGCCATCCCTGGACAACTACAGTTGCCATCCCTGGACAACCGCAGTTGCCATCCCTGGACAACTGCAGTTGCCATGCCAGGACAAAATGCAATTGCCATGCCAGGAAAAAATGCAGTCGCCATGTATTGACCAACAACTACCATGCTTACAGCTTATTACAGTGGTGCTTACCCGGCAAATGTCTCATGGCAAGCTTCACATATTGCAGATAGAGCACGTATTTTTGGTGTGACAGACCACACAAAATGGGCACATGCAGCACAACATGGTAAAGAAAATTTGAACCGCAAAATAGTGCTGCATTTGTTTTTGTGGGAATAGCACGTGACAAAAACGAAGATTTGTAGCGGTGATGGTGGCAAAAATCAAACGGAAAACGCTAACAAGTGGTTTGTGCAATGAGTCATATATTGTCTTCGGGATTTGCCAACTGCTAAAAGCATGTGTGCAACACTAATGGTTGATCACATTTGCCTAGTGAGCTCAAGTCTAGAATACAAAAGTTTTGATGCTAGAACACACTGGTTGCCATGTATTGGCAACAGTATTTGCCATGTATGTAGGACTGCAGCTGTCATGCATATAGAATCCAAGTTTTTGTACTGAAATGAGCTGGTTGACATGCGTTGGCAATAGTAGTTGCTAGGTTTGTTGGACTGTAGTTGCCATGACTGGACAACTACAGTTGCCATGCATGTCCACAGGCAGACTCACGGCTTGCTGTTTAAATGATGTCATGCCAAATCACTTGAAGTTGATGTGATCCGTTACGATAAACATGTTATTCAAGCAAAATCTTACGCTCGTACTTGTTTTTTTTATTACAGGGCCTACAACTACATTGAACAACGGCGCAGGGACATCTATTGCGGGGAGCTGTGAGCGCATGGAAGACGCGTTCCACCAGCCTGCCGACAATCATGACGCAAACAATGCCGAGTCAGAGTCGGAAATGGCAATCATTCCAGCAATGCCGACAGGCACCCCTTTGAACACAAGAACTGGCAACACTCAAGTAGATAAAACTGCCGCCGATACTGAAGTGAATGATGAAACTGATGACGAAGCACAAGGGGATGAACATGATGGGCAATCAGAGATCATGGTACCTCAGCCACCGTACGTTGGGTAGAGATTTGAATCGTTTGCAGAAGCAAATGAATTCTACCAGACATATGCAAAGTTCCATGGGTTTGCGGTCAATACCGAATACCATAGGAAAATTAAGAAAACTAATGAGTACAACAGAGGTGAGATGAGGTGCCACAAGGCACGAAGGAACAAGAAGGGAAAAGGTGTTGCGCCTGTCGTTCCGGAATGAAAGAGAGGTATCGTTCTCAAGACGGGATGCCCTGTCCGGTGTAAGCTGAACATAGATGGAACACAGTATGTCGTCACTGAATATTTTGACGAGCACAACCACAAACTCATAAAGAAGTTCGACCTGGTGAAGTTTCTGACCGCCCACAGAGGATTCACCCCACTCGAGAGGAAATTCATAAAGCTGCTACATGATTGTAACGTCGGTCCATCAAGAATGGTGCAGATACTATCACTCATCCACAGCAAAAATGGGACTCTGAGTAGCATGCGCTACATACCAGCTGACGTCACAAACCTAAAGGCAAAATACCGTAGAGAGAGCAAGTTGGCTGACATAGAAGCCACGATGGCCTACTTCGATGAGAAAGCGAAGGAAGATCCAGATTTCTTCTACAGGATAAGGTTGGACGATGAGGACCATGTCAGGAACATGTATTGGGTGGATGGTGTTGCAAGAAGAGCCTACAAACATTTCCGAGATTGCATTTCATTCGGCGCGACGTATCTCACTAATATGTACAAGATGCTGTGGGCTCCATTCATAGGAATAAATAACCACAATCAATCGTTGCAGTTCGGGTGCGGGCTCGTTTGAAACGAAGACACGGATGGGTATGTTTGGCTATTCAACACCTTCTTGGAGTGCATGGATGGACTTGCTCCGATGAACATAATAACAGACCAGGATTTTAGTATGCATGCAGGCATAGAGGAGGTCTTTTCGTTGGCAGTGCACAGGCACTGTATGTGGCACATTATAAAGAAGGCTGAGGAGACGCTAGGACCGTTCTTTGCTGACCGTCCGGAGCTGCACAAGGCATTCGAGCTGTGCGTGGACCACAACTTGACGGTGGAGGAGTTTGAAAGGATTTGGATGGCCATGATTAAAACATATCAAGTCCAAGACAAGGAGACTCTTGCTAGCCTGTGGGAGAAGCGAATGTATTGGGTGCCGGCCTACTTCATGTAGTGCTTCTTCCCTTTTCTGCAGACTACGCAGCGCAGCGAGGGGTTCAATGCTGTTTTGAAGCGGTACGTGAGACCTGGCAACTTATTGCTACAGTTTGCCAAGCAGTACACAACTTTGCAACAAAAAATACTGGGATCTGAACTACAACAAGAAGCGAACACCGCACTAAAGCAGCCAAAATTGCTAACATATTTACCCATGGAGAGGCAGATGAGCAAGATATACACCAACAAGATCTTTAACGAGTAAGTCAGTTGCGTTATAGTCTTATTTACACAAAGCACGAAGGCAGTAGGTTCCATATAGAATGCAATGCAGTTGCCATGATTTGTGGTTGACATGTTTCATGAAATACTGTTTGCCATGCTTACTCAGCTGCAGTTTCCATGTTCATTGAAAATACTGTTTGCCATGCTTACTCACATGTAGTTGCCATGTTCAATGAAATATAGTTACCATGTTTAATGCACTGTACTTCCATTGTGCATGTTGGTATGCAAATACCAATGTCAACTGAAAATGTTATGTTGTTGCCATTTCTACTGAAATGCAATTGCCATGTTTACAAAAATGCAACTGCCATGTTTGCTGAAATGCAATTGCCATGTTTACTCAACTGTAGTTACCATGTTTAATAAAGTGCAGTTGCCATGTTTTATGCAATGTGCTTCCATTGGGAATGTTGGTGTGGAAACAACGATGGCCAGTTGAAAATGTAATGCAGTTGCCATGTCTAATGTACTGCAGTTGGCATGTCTAATGTACTACAGTTGCCATGTCTAATGTACTACAGTTGCCATGTTCAAGGTACTATATTTTCCATGTTCAGACAAAATGTATTTCTATTTACATGACAACATAAGGTGCTACCAAAAAATATCGCATGATAGTTTAACAGAAAACACACAAAACTTGTAGATTCCAGGAAGAAATAAAGCGTGCCAGCATATTCACGGCTTTCCAGGTGGATGAACATACGTTCAAGGTGTGTTCTATTTTGGGCATGTCAGATTCAGAACCTGAAGACCCGGACAAAGGAAGGAACTACTTCGTGAAAGCCTTAATCAGACAAGGCGGATACTACTGCCAATGCTGCAAGTTTGAACGGGACGGCATTGTGTGCTGTCACATACTTGTTGGAAATATGCCCTAAAGGCAATAATAAAATGATTATTATATTTCCTTGTTCATGATGATTGTCTATTATTCATGCTATAATTGTGTTATCCGGAAATCGTAATGCATGTGTGAATACATAGACCACAACATGTCCCTAGTGAGCCTCTAGTTGACTAGCTCGTTGATCAACAGATAGTCATGGTTTCCTGACTATGGACATTGGATGTCATTGATAACGGGATCACATCATTAGGAGAATGATGTGATGGACAAGACCCAATCCTAAGCATAGCACAAGATCGTGTAGTTCGTTTGCTAGAGCTTTTCCAATGTCAAGTATCATTTCCTTAGACCATGAGATCGTGTAACTCCCAGATACCGTAGGAGTGCTTTGGGTGTACCAAACGTCACAACATAACTGGGTGACTATAAAGGTATACTACGGGTATCCCCGAAAGTATCTGTTGGGTTGACATGGATCGAGACTGGGATTTGTCACTCTGTATGACGGAGAGGTATCTCTGGGCCCACTCGGTAATGCATCATCATAATGAGCTAAATGTGACCAAGTGGTTAGTCACGGTATCATGCATTAAGGTACGAGTAAAGTGACTTGCCGGCAACGAGATTGAACGAGGTATTGGGATACCGACGATCGAATCTCGGGCAAGTAACGTACCGATTGACAAAGGGAATTGTATACGGGAAGGGTCCCGGGGGTCCACCGGGTGGGGCCACCTATCCCGGAGGGCCACGTGGGCTGAAGAGGGAAGGGAACCAGCCCCTGGTGGGCTGGTGTGCCGCCCTTGGGCCTCCCCTGCACCTAGGATTGGAAACCCTAGGGGTGGAGGGGCGCCCCACTTGACTTGGGGGGCAAGTCCCCCCCCTAGGCCGCCCCCCTCCCCCTTGGAGATGGGATCTCTAGGGGCCGGTGCACCCCGTAGGCCCCCTATATAAAGAGGGGGTGAGAGAAGGCAGCCGCACCCTAGTCCCTGGCGTCTCCCTCTCCCCCCATACCACCTCTCCCTCTCGCTGAGCTTGGCGAAGCCCTGCCGAGATCACCGCTGCTTCCACCACCACGCCGTTGTGCTGCTGGATCTCCATCAACTTCTCCTTCCCCCTTGCTGGATCAAGAAGGAGGAGACATCTTCCCCAACCATACATGTGTTGAACGCGGAGGTGCTGTCCGTTCAGCACTAGGATCTTTGGTGATTTGGATCACGACGAGTACGACTCCCTCAACCCCGTTCTCTTGAACGCTTCTGCTCGTGATCTACAAGGGTATGTAGATGCACTCCTCTCTCTCGTTGCTAGATGACTCCATAGATTGATCTTGGTGAAGCGTAGGAAATTTTTTATTTTCTGCAACGTTCCCCAACAGTGGCATCATGAGCTAGGTCTATGCATAGTTTCTATGCACGAGTAGAACACAAATTTGTTGTGGGCGTAGATGTTGTCAATTTTCTTACCACTACTACTCTTATCTTGTTTCGGCGGCATCATGGGATGAAGCGCCCCGGACCGACCTTACACGTACGCTTACGTGAGACAGATTCCACCGACTGACATGCACTAGTTGCATAAGGTGGCTAGCGGGTGTCTGTCTCTCCCACTTTAGTCGGATCGGATTTGATGAAAAGGGTCCTTATGAAGGGTAAATAGAAATTGGCATATCACGTTGTGGCTTTTACGTAGGTAACGAACGTTCTTGCTAGAACCCTATTGCAGCCACGTAAAACATGCAACAACAATTAGAGGACGTCTAACTTGTTTTTGCAGCATATGCCTTGTGATGTGATATGGCCAAAAGGTTGTGATGAATGATATATATATGTGATGTATGAGATCATGTTCTTGTAATAGGAATCACGGCTTGCATGTCAATGAGTATGACAACCGGCAAGAGCCGTAGGAGTTGTCTTAATTATCGTATGACCTGCGTGTCAATGATTAAATGCCATGTAATTACTTTACTTTATTGCTAAACCGTTAGCCATAGTAGTAGAAGTAATAGTTGGCGAGCAACTTCATGGAGACACGATGATGGAGATCATGATGATGGAGATCATGGTGTCATGCCGGTGACAAAGATGATCATGGCGCCCCGAAGATGGAGATCAAAGGAGCTATGTGATATTGGCCATATCATGTCACTATTTGATTGCATGTGATGTTTATCATGTTTTTGCATCTTATTTGCTTAGAACGACGGTAGTAAATAAGATGATCCCTCATAATAATTTCAAGAAAGTATTCCCCCTAACTGTGCGCCGTTGCGAAAGTTTGTTGTTTCGAAGCACCATGTGATGATCGGGTGTGATAGATTCCAACGTCCACATACAACGGGTGTAAGACAAATTTACACATGCAAAACACTTAGTTTAACTTGACGAGCCTAGCATGTACATACATGGACTCGGAACACGAGAGACCGAAAGGTCGAACATGAGTCGTATGGAAGATACGATCAACATGGAGATGTTCACCGATGATGACTAGTCTGTCTCACGTGATGATCGGACACGGCCTAGTTGACTCGGATCATGTATCACTTAGATGAGTAGAGGGATGTCTAATATGAGTGGGAGTTCATTAAATAATTTGATTAGATGAACTTAATTATCATGAACTTAGTCTAAAAACCTTTGCAAAATGTCTTGTAGATCAAATGGCCAACGCTCATGTCAACCTCAACTTCAATGCGTTCCTAGAGAAAACCAAGATGAAAGATGATGGCAGCAACTATACAGACTTGGTCCGGAACCTGAGCCGCCAAGAAAGCATATATCCAAGAAGCACCACTAGGTGAAGCACCCATCCCAAAGAACCAAGATGTTATGAACGCTTGGCAGTCACGTGCTGATGATTACTCCCTCGTTCAGTGCGGCATGCTTTACAGCTTAGAACCGAGGCTCCAAAAGTGTTTTGAGCAACACGGAGCATATGAGATGTTCGAAGAGCTGAAAATGGTTTTCCAAGCTCATGCCCGGGTCGAGAGATATGAAATCTCCGACAAGTTCTATAGTTGTAAGATGGAGGAAAATAGTTCTGTGAGTGAGCACATACTCAAAATGTCTGGGTTGCACAACCGCTTGTCCCAGCTGGACATTGACCTCCCGGACGAGGCGGTCATTTACAGAATCCTTCAGTCGCTCCCACCTAGCTACAAGAGCTTTGTGATGAACTACAATATGCAGGGGATGGTGAAAACTATTCCTGAAGTATTTTCAATGCTGAAATCAGTGGAGATGGAAATCAAAAAGGAACATCAAGTGTTGATGGTGAATAAAACCACTAGTTTCAAGAAAGGCAAGGGTAAGAAGAACTTCAAGAAGGATGGCAAGGGAGTTGCCGTGCCCGGTAAGCCAGTTGTCGGGAAGAAGACAAAGAATGGACCCAAGCCTGAGACTGAGTGCTTTTATTGCAAAGGGAAGGGTCACTGGAAGCGGAACTGCCCCAAATACTTAGCGGACAAGAAGGCCGGCAACACTAAAGGTATATGTGATATACATGTAATTGATGTGTACCTTACCAGTACTCGTAGTAGCTCCTGGCTATTTGATACCGGTGCAGTTGCTCATATTTGTAACTCAAAGCAGGAGCTGCGGAATAAGCAGAGCCTGGCGAAGGACGAGGTGACGATGCGCGTCAGGAATGGTTCCAAGGTCGATGTGATCGCCGTCGGCACGCTACCTCTACATTTACCTACAGGATTAGTTTTAAACCTCAATAATTGTTATTTAGTGCCAGCTTTGAGCATGAACATTGTATCTGGATCTCGTTTAATACGAGATGGCTACTCGTTTAAATCCGAGAATAATAGTTGTTCTATTTATATGAGAGATATGTTTTATGGTCATGGCTCGCTGGTCAATGGTTTATTCTTAATGAATCTCGAACGTGATGTTACACATATTCATAGTGTGAATACCAAAAGATGTAAGATTGATAATGATAGTCCCACATATCTATGGCACTGCCGCCTTGGTCACATTGGCGTGAAACGCATGAAGAAGCTCCATACAGATGGACTTTTGGAGTCTCTTGATTTCGAATCATTTGACACGTGCGAACCATGCCTCATGGGTAAAATGACCAAGACTCCATTCTCCGGAACAATGGAGCGAGCAACCAACTTATTGGAAATTATACATACTGATGTGTGTGGTCCAATGAGAGTTGAGGCTCACGGTGGCTATCGTTATGTTCTCACTCTCACTTATGACTTAAGTTGATATGGGTATGTCTACTTGATGAAACACAAGTCTGAGACCTTTGAAAAGTTCAAGGAATTTCAGAATGAGGTACAGAATCAACGTGACCGAAAAATAAAGTTCTTACGATTAGATCGTGGAGGAGAATATTGAAGTCACGAATTTGGTACGTACTTAAGGAAATGAGGAATTGTTTCACAACTCACGCCGCCTGGAACACCTCAGCATAACGGTGTGTCCGAACGTCGTAATCGCACTTTATTGGATATGGTGCGGTCTATGATGTCTCTTACCGATTTACCGCTATCATTTTGGGGATACGCTTTGGAGACAGCTACATTCACTTTAAATAGGGCACCGTCTAAATCCGTTGAGACGACACCGTATGAATTATGGTTTGGGAAGAAACCTAAGCTGTCATTTCTAAAAGTTTGGGGATGTGATGCTTATGTCAAGAAACTTCAACCTGAAAAGCTCGAACCCAAGTCAGAAAAATGCGTCTTCATAGGATACCGTAAAGAAACCATTGGGTATACCTTATACCTTAGATCCGAAGGCAAGATCTTTGTTGCCAAGAATGGGTCCTTTCTGGAGAAAGAGTTTCTCTCGAAAGAAGTAAGTGGGAGGAAAGTAGAACTCAATGAAGTACTACCTCTTGAACCGGAAAGTAGTGCAGCTCAGGAAGATGTTCCTGTGGTGCCTACACCGACTTGAGAGGAAATTAATCATGATGATCAAGGTACTTCGGATCAAGTTGCTACTGAACTTTGTAGGTCCACAAGGACACGTTCCACACAAGAGTGGTATGGCAACCCTGTCCTGGAAATCATGTTGTTAGACAACGGTAAACCTTCGGACTATGAAGAAGCGATGGCGGGCCCAGATTCCAACAAATGGCTTGAAGCCATGCAATCCAGATAGGATCCATGTATGAAAACAAAGTATGGACTTTGACAGACTTGCCCGATGATCAGCGAGCGATATAAAGCTCGACTTGTCGCTAAGGGTTATCGGCAAGTTAAAGGGGTTGACTACGATGAGACTTTCTCTCCCGTAGCAAAGCTGAAGTCCGTCCGAATCATGTTAGCAATTGCCACATACTATGATTATGAGATATGGCAAATGGACGTCAAAACGGCATTCCTTAACGGTTACTTAAGGAAGAACTATATATGATGCAGCCAGAAGGTTTTGTCGATCCTGAGAATGCTAACAAGGTATGCAAGCTCCAGCGATCCATTTATGGGCTGGTGCAAGCATCTCGGAGTTGGAACATTTGCTTTGATGAGATGATCAAAGCATTTGGGTTTATGCAGACTTATGGAGAAGCCTGCGTTTACAAGAAAGTGAGTGGGAGCTCTGTAGCATTTCTCATATTATATGTAGATGGCATACTTTTGATGGGAAATGATATGGAACTTTTGGACATCATTAAGGCCTACTTGAATAAGTGTTTTTCAATGAAGGACCTTGGAGAAGCTGCTTACATATTAGGCATCAAGATCTATAGGGATAGACCGAGACGCCTCATAGGTCTTTCACAAAGCACATACCTTGATACGATATTGAAGAAGTTCAATATGGATCAGTCCAAGAAGGGGTTCTTGCCTGTGTTGCAAGGTGTGAAATTGAGCTCGGCTCAATGCCCGACCACGGCAGAAGATAGAGAAAAGATGAGTGTCATCCCCTATGCCTCGGCTATAGGGTCTATTATGTATGCCATGCTGTGTACCAGACCTAATGTAAACCTTGCCGTAAGTTTGGTAGGAAGGTACCAAAGTAATCCCGGCATGGAATACTGGACAACGTTCAAGAATATCCTAAAGTACCTGAAAAGGACTAAGGACATGTTTCTCGTTTATGGAGGTGACGAAGAGCTCGTCGTAAAGGGTTACGTTGATGCTAGCTTCGACACAGATCTGGATGACTCTAAGTCACAAACCGGGTACGTGTATATTTTGAATGGTGGGTAGTAAGCTGGTGCAGTTGCAAGCAAAGCATCGTGGCGGGATCTACATGTGAAGCGGAGTACATGGCAGCCTCGGAGGCAGCACATGAAGCAATCTGGATGAAGGAGTTCATCACCGACCTAGGAGTCATACCCAATGCGTCGGGGCCGATCACTCTCTTTTGTGACAACACTGGAGCTATTGCCCTTGCCAAGGAGCCCAGGTTTCACAAGAAGACCAGGCACATCAAGCGTCGCTTCAACTCCATTCGTGAAAATGTTCAAGATGGAGACATAGATATTTGCAAACTACATACGGATCTGAATGTCGCAGATCCGTTGACTAAACCTCTTCCGCGAGCAAAACATGATCAACAGCAAAACTCTATGGGTGTTCGATTCATCACAATGTAACTAGATTATTGACTCTAGTGCAAGTGGGAGACTGTTGGAAATATGCCCTAGAGGCAATAATAAAATGATTATTATATTTCCTTGTTCATGATGATTGTCTATTATTCATGCTATAATTGTGTTATCCGGAAATCGTAATACATGTGTGAATACATAGACCACAACATGTCCCTAGTGAGCCTCTAGTTGACTAGCTCGTTGATCAACAGATAGTCATGGTTTCCTGACTATGGACATTGGATGTCATTGATAACGGGATCACATCATTAGGAGAATGATGTGATGGACAAGACCCAATCCTAAGCATAGCACAAGATCATGTAGTTCGTTTGCTAGAGCTTTTCCAATGTCAAGTATCATTTCCTTAGACCATGAGATTGTGTAACTCACAGATACCGTAGGAGTGCTTTGGGTGTACCAAACATCACAACGTAACTGGGTGACTATAAAGGTATACTACGGGTATCCCCGAAAGTATCTATTGGGTTGACACGGATCGAGACTGGGATTTGTCACTCCGTATGACGGAGAGGTATCTGTGGGCCCACTCGATAATGCACCATCATAATGAGCTCAATGTGACCAAGTGGTTAGTCATGGGATCATGCATTATGGTACGAGTAAAGTGACTAGCCGGTAACGAGATTGAACGAGGTATTGGGATACCAACGATCGAATCTCGGGCAAGTAACATACCGATTGACAAAGGGAATTGTATATGGGATTACTTGAATCCTCGACATCGTGGGTCATCCGATGAGATCATCGTGGAACATGTGGGAGACAACATGGGTATCCAGATCCCGCTGTTGGTTATTGGCCGGAGAGCTATCTTGGTCATGTCTACGTGATTCCCGAACCCGTAGGGTCTACACACTTAAGGTTCAGTGACGCTAGGATTGTAGAGATATTAGTATGCGGTAACCCGAATGTTGCTCGGAGTCCCAGATGAGATCCCGTACGTCACAAGGAGTTCCGGAATGGTCCGGAGGTGAAGAATTGTATATAGGAAGTCCAGTTTCGGCCACCGGGAAAGTTTTGGGGGTCACCGGTATTGTACCGGGACCACTGGAAGGGTCCCGGGGGTCCACCGGGTGTGGCCACCTATCCCGGAGGGCCACGTGGGCTGAAGAGGGAAGGGAACCAGCCCCTGGTGGGCTGGTGCGCCCCCCTTGGGCCTCCCTTGCGCCTAGGGTTGGAAACCCTAGGGGTGGGGGGGGGGGGCGCCCCACTTGACTTGGGGGGTAAGTCCCCCCCCTAGGCCGCCGCCCCCCCTTGGAGATGGGATCTCTAGGGGCCGGCGCACCCACTAGGCCCCCTATATAAAGAGGGGGAGGGAGGGCAGCCGCACCCTAGTCCCTGCGCCTCCCTCTTCCCCCGTACCACCTCTCCCTCTCGCTGAGCTTGGCGAAGCCCTGCCGAGATCACCGCTGCTTCCACCACCACGCCGTTGTGCTGCTGGATCTCCATCAACCTCTCCTTCCCCCTTGCTGGATCAAGAAGGAGGAGACGTCTTCCCCAACCGTACGTGTGTTGAACGCGGAGGTGCTATCCGTTCAACACTAGGATGTTCGGTGATTTGGATCACGACGAGTATGACTCCCTCAACCCCGTTCTCTTGAACGCTTCCGCTCGCGATCTACAAGGGTATGTAGATGCACTCCTCTCTCTCGTTGCTAGATTGATCTTGGTGAAGCGTAGGGAAAATTTTATTTTCTTCAATGTTCCCCAACAATACTAAAAGTAATGGACATGAACGTTGTGACACGGATGCCCCGCCATTTCATAAGGCGGCGATGGACTTGGGACGCTGACGACGCGTTGGTGCCGCAGACAACAAACACAGTTCTGGCTGTGCATGACGAGAGACCTGAGTCAACCATGGAAGCCGTGAGGCACGTTGTGCTGACAAAGAACTATGCTGACCTAATTGATGAAGCGTGTAAGAGTGATGAGGCAGCAAGAGTCACAAAAAAACAGAGGAAGGCCCTGAAAAAAGAGCTTGATGAGATCAAGAAGAGGAAAGCTGAGGAAGCCTTACACAGGTTCCCCTGCACATCAAGTGTGCCTTCGTCTGAAAACTCGAAGATAGGATCTGGAACAGCAAGCACACAAACCCAGGTCAGGAACCCGCCCCGTTCCATCACAAAGGTGCGTCCAAAAGAGATAAGGTACAAATCTGGATTGGAGATTCAAGCAAAACACAAGAAAACGAAGAAAGGGACGGGCAATCCGTAAGCAAAATTGGGGCGCTGTGACATGGTCCTTGTGGACATTTTCTTTTGTAACCTAGATGTTGTGATTTTTTTTAAATTGGGAGAATGGCTCTTGAGGGGCATCAGAAGTAGAAGGAAAAATACATTGAATGGATAACTGCAGTTGCCATGTTGTGGGTACTTAATCTGCCACGCTATTTTATACTAAATATGCCATGCTATTTTATACTAAATATGCCATGCTATTTTGTACTAAATATGCCATGATATTTTGTACTAAATATGCCATGATATTTTATATTGGATCTGCCATGTTAGTGAAGGAAATATGCCCTAGAGGCAATAATAAAGTTATTATTTATTTCCTTATTTCATGATAAATGTTTATTATTCATGCTAGAATTGTATTAACCGGAAACATGATACATGTGTGAATACATAGACAAACATATAGTCACTAGTATGCCTCTACTTGACTAGCTCGTTGAATCAAAGATGGTTGTGTTTCCTAGCCATAGACATGAGTTGTCATTTAATTAACGGGATCACATCATTAGGAGAATGATGAGATTGACTTGACCCATTCCGTTAGCCTAGCACTTGATCGTTTAGTATGTTGCTATTGCTTTCTTCATGACTTATACATGTTCCTGTAACTATGAGAATTATGCAACTCCCGTTTACCGGAGGAACACTTTGGGTACTACCAAACGTCACAACGTAACTGGGTGATTATAAAGGAGTACTACAGGTGTCTCCGAAGGTACATGTTGTGTTGGCGTATTTCGAGATTAGGTTTTGCCACTCCGATTGTCGGAGAGGTATCTCTGGGCCCTCTCGGTAATGCACATCATTATAAGCCTTGCAAGCAATGTGACCAAATGAGTTGGTTACGGGATGATGCATTACGTAACGAGTAAAGGGACTTGCCGATAACGAGATTGAACTAGGTATTAGATACCGACGATCAAATCTCGGGCAAGTAACATACCAATGACAAAGGGAACAACGTATGTTGTTATGCAGTTTGACCGATAAAGATCTTCGTAGAATATGTAGGAACCAATATGGGCATCCAGGTCCCGCTATTGGTTATTGACTGAGAATGGTTCTAGTTCATGTCTACATAGTTCTCGAACCCGTAGGGTCCGCATGCTTAATGTTACGATGACAGTTTTATTATGAGTTTATAAGTTTTGATGTACCGAAGTTTGTTCGGAGTCCCGGATGTGATCATGGACATGACGAGGAGTCTCTAAATGGTCGAGACATAAAGATTGAATATTGGACGACTATATTCGGACACCGGAAGTGTTCCGGGTGATTTCGGAGAAAACCGGAGTGCCGGGGGGGGGGGGTTACCGGAACCCCCTGGGAGAGTATTGGGCCTTATGGGCCTTAGGGGAAAGGAGACAGGGGCGGCCAGCATGGGCCGCGCGCCCCCTCCACCCTATGGTCCGAATTGGAGTAGGAGGGGGGGCGCCCCCCCTCTTTCCTTCCCCCTCTCCCCCTTCCTTCCCCCTCCTAGTAGGAGTAGGACAGATTCCTCCTCCCTTGGCGTGCCCAAGGGGCCGGCCGGCCTCCCTCCTCCCTCCTTTATATACGGGGGCATGGGGGCACCCCATAGACACACAAGTTGATCTACGGATCATTCCTTAGCCGTGTGCGGTGCCCCCCTGCACCATATTCCACCTCGGTCATATCGTCGCGGAGTTTAGGCGAAGCCCTGCGTCGGTAGAACATCATCATCGTCACCACGCCGTCATGCTGACGGAACTCATCCCCGAGGCTTTGCTGGATCGGAGCCCGGGGATCGTCATCGAGCTGAACGTGTGCTGAACTCGGAGGTGCCGTAAGTTTGGTGCTTGGATCGGTCGGATCATGAAGACGTACGACTACATCAACCGCGTTGTCATAACGCTTCCGCTTACGGTCTACGAGGGTACATGGACGAACACTCTCCCCTCTCATTGCTATGCCGTCACCATGATCTTGCGTGTGCGTAGGAAATTTTTTTGAAATTATTACGTTCCCCAACAGTGGCATCCGAGCCAGGTTTTATGCGTTGATGTTATATGCACGAGTAGAACACAAGTGAGTTGTGGGCGATACAAGTCATACTGCTTACCAGCATGTCATACTTTGGTTTGGCGGTATTGTGACATGAAGCGGCCCGGACCGACATTACGCGTACGCTTACGCGAGATTGGTTTCACCGTTGCGAGCACTCGTGCTTAAAGGTGGCTAGCGGGTGTCTGTCTCTCTCACTTTAGCTGAATCGAGTGTGGCTACGCCTGGTCCTTGCGAAGGTTAAAACAGCACCAACTTGACGAACTATCGTTGTGGTCTTTATGCATAGGTAAAAACGGTTCTTGCTAAAGCCCATAGCAGCCACGTAAAATTTGCAACGACAAAGTAGAGGACGTCTAACTTGTTTTTGCATGGCATGTTGTGATGTGATATGGTCAAGACGTGATGCTATATTTTATTGTATGAGATGATCATGTTTTGTAACCGAGTTATCGGCAATTGGCAGGAGCCATATGGTTGTCGCTTTATTCTATGCAATGCAATCGCCCTGTAATGTTTTACTTTATCACTAAGCGGTAGCAATAGTCGTAGAAGCATAAGATTGGCGATACGACAACAATGCTACGATGGAGATCAAGGTGTCACGCCGGTGACGATGGTGATCACGATGGTGCTTCGAAGATGGAGATCACAAGCACAAGATGATGATGGCCATATCATATCACTTATATTGACTGCATGTGATGTTTATCCTTTATGCATCTTATCTTGCTTTGATTGACGGTAGCATTTTAAGATGATCTCTTACTAAAATTATCAAGAAGTGTTCTCCCTGAGTATGCACCGTTGCCAAAGTTTGTCGTGCCCAGACACCATGTGATGATCGGGTGTGATAAGCTCTACGTCCATCTACAACGGGTGCAAGACAGTTTTGCACACGCGGAATACTCAGGTTAAACTTGACGAGCCTAGCATATGCAGATATGGCCTCGGAACACGGAGACCGAAAGGTCGAGCGTGAATCATATAGTAGATATGATCAACGTAGTGATGTTCACCATTGAAACTACTCCATCTCACGTGATGATCGGACATGGTTTAGTTGATTTGGATCACGTGATCACTTAGATGACTAGAGAGATGTCTGTCTAAGTGGGAGTTCTTAAGTAATATGCTTAATTGAACTTGAATTTATCATGAACTTAGTCCTCGTAGTTTTTTGCAAATTATGTTGTAGATCAATAGCTTGCGTTGTTGCTTTCATATGTTTATTTTGATATGTTCCTAGAGAAAATTGTGTTGAAAGATGTTAGTAGCAATGATGCGGATTGGATCCGTGATCTGAGGTTCATCCTCATTGCTGCACAGAAGAATTATGTCCTTAATGCACCGCTAGGTGACAGACCTATTGCAGGAGCAAATGCAGACGTTATGAACGTTTGGCTAGCTCAATATGATGACTACTTGATAGTTTTGTGCACCATGCTTTATGGCTTAGAATCGGGACTTCAAAGACGTTTTGAACGTCATGGACCATATGAGATGTTCCAGGAGTTGAAGTTAATATTTCTAGCAAATACCCGAGTTGAGAGATATGAAGTCTCCAACAAGTTCTATAGCTAAAAGTTGGAGGAGAATCGCTCAACTAGTGAGCATGTGCTCAGATTGTCTGGGTACTACAATCGCTTGAATCAAGTGGGAGTTAATCTTCCAGATAAGATAGTGATTGACAGAATTCTCTAGTCACCATCACTGGGTTACTAGAACTTTGTGATGAACTATAGTATGCAAGGGATGACGGAAACGATTCCCGAGCTCTTCGTGATGTTGAAATCGACGAAGGTAGAAATCAAGAAAGAGCATGAAGTGTTGATGATTGACAAGACCACTAGTTTCAAGAAAAAGGGTAAACGGAAAGAAAGGGAAACTTCAAGTAGAATGGCAAACAAGTTGTCACTCCCGTGAAGAAGACCAAAGCTGGACCAAAGCCTGAAACTGAGTGCTTACACTGCAAAGGAAATGGTCACTAGAAGTAGAAATGCCCTAAATATTTGGTGGATAAGAAGGATGGCAAAGTGAACAAAGGTATATTTGATATACAGGTGTTTGATGTGTGCCTTACTAGTGTTTATAGTAGCCCCTGAGTATTTTGATACTTGTTCGGTTGCTGAGATTAGTAACTCGAAACAGGAGTTACATAATAAACAGAGACTAGTTGAGGGTGAAGTGACGATGTGTATTGGAAGTGGTTCCAAGATTGATATGATCATCATCGCACACTCCCTATACCTTCGGGATTAGTGTTAAACCTAAATAAATGTTATTTGGCGTTTGCGTTGAACATGAATATGATTTGATCATGTTTATTGCGATACGGTTATTCATTTAAAGTCAAAGAATAATTGTTGTTCTGTTTACATGAATAAAACCTTCAATGGTCATACACCCAATGAAAATAGTTTGTTGGATCTCGATCGTAATGATACACATATTCATGATATTGATGCCAAAAGATGCAAAGTTAATAATGATAGTGCAACTTGTTTGTGGCACTGCCGTTTGGGTCATATCAGTGTAAAGCGCATGAAGAAACTCCATAAAGATGGATTTTCGGAATCACTTGGTTATGAATCATTTGATGCTTGCGAACCGTGCCTTTTGGGCAAGATGACTAAAACTCTGTTCTCCGGAACAATGGAACAAGCTACTGACTTATTGGAAATAATACATACCGATGTATGCGATCCAATGAGTGTTGATGCTCGTGGCAAGTATCGTTATTTTCTGACCTTCACAAGATGATTTGAGCAGATATGAGTATATCTACTTAATGAAGCACAAGTCTGAAACATTTGAAAAGTTCAAAGAATTTCAGAGTGAAGTGAAGAATCATCGTAACAAGAAAATAAAGTTTCTGCGATTTGATCACAGAGACAAATATTTAGTAATGAGTTTGGCCTTCATATAAAACTATGTGGAATAGTTTCACAGCTCACGCCACATGGAACACCACAACGTAATGGTGTGTCCGAACGTCATAACCGCACTTTATTGGATATGGCGCGATCTATGATGTATCTTACCGATTAACCACTATCATTTTGGGGTTGTGTATTAAAGACAGCTGCATTCACTTTAAATAGGGCACCATCTAAATCCGTTGAGATGACACCGTATGAACTATGGTTTAGCAATAAACCTAAGCTGTCGTTTCTTAAAGTTTGGAGTTGCGATGCTTATATGAAAAGGGTTTTCAACCTAATAAGCTCGAACCCAAATCGAAGAAGTGCGTCTTCATAGAATACCCAAAGGTAACTATTGGGTACACCTTCTATCACAGATCTGAAGGCAAGTTATTCGTTGCTAAAATGGATCCTTTCTAGAGAAGAAGTTTCTCTCGAAAGAAGTGAGTGGGAGGAAAGTAGAACTTGATGAGGTAACTGTACCTGCTCCCTCATTTGAAAGTAGTTCATCACAGAAATCTGTTCCTGTGACTACTACACCAATTAGTGAGGAAGTTAATGATGATGATCATGAAACTTCAGATTAAGTTACTACAGAATCTCGTAGGTCTTACAGAGTAAGATCCGCACCAGAGTGGTACGGTAATCCTGTTCTGGAAGTTATGTTACTAGACCATGACGAACCTACAAACTATGAAGAAGTGATGGTGAGCCCAGATTGCACAAAAGGGCTTGAGGCCATGAGATCTGAGATAAGATTCATGTATGAAAAAAAGTATGGACTTTGATTGACTTGCCCAATGATCGGCGAAACATTGAGATTAAATGGATCTTCAAGAGGAAGACGGACGCTGATAGTGTTACTATCTACAAAGCTAGAATTGTCGCAAAAGGTTTTCAACAAGTTCAAGGTGTTGACTACGATGACAGTTTTTCACTCGTATCTATGCTTAGGTCTGTCTGAATCATGTTAGCAATTGCCGCATTTTATGAAATCTGGCAAATGGATAAAGAAAACTGCATTCCTTAATGGTTTTATTAAAGAAGAGTTGTATATGATGCAACCAGAAGGTTTTATCAATCCTAAAGGTGCTAACAAATTGTGCAAGCTCCAGCGATCCATCTATGGACTGGTGCAAGCATCTCGGAGTTGGAATATATGCTTTGATGAGTTGATCAAAGCATATGGTTTTATACAGATTTTTTGAAGAAGCCTGTATTTACAAGAAAGTGAGTGGGAGCTCTGTAGCATTTCTAATATTATATGTGGATGACATATTGTTAATTGGAAATGATATAGAATTTCTGGATAGCATAAAAGGATACTTGAATAAAAAGTTTTTCAATGAAAGACCTCGGTGAAGCTGCTTACACATTGAGCATCAAGATCTATATAGATAGATCAAGACGCTTGATAATATTTTTCAATGAGTACATACCTTGATAAATTTTTGAAATAGTTCAAAATGGAATAGCCAAAGAAGGAGTTCTTGCCTGTGTTACAAGGTGTGAAGTTGAGTAAGACTCAAGACCCGACCATTGCAGAAAATAGAAAGAGAATGAAAAGTCATTCCCTATACCTCAGTCATAGGTTCTATAAAGTATGCTATGCTGTGAACCAGACCTATTGTATACCTTGCTCTGTGTTTGGCAAAGGAATACAATTTTGATCTAATAAGTAGATCACTGGACATGGGTCAAGAATATCCTTAGTGAAGCATAAGGATATATTTCTCGATTATGGAGGTGATAAAAGAGTTCGTCGTAAAGAGTTACATCGATGCAAGCTTTTACACCGATCCAGATGACTCTAAGTCTCAATCTGGATACATATTGAAAGTGGGAGCGATTAGCTAGAGTAGCTCCGTGCAGAGCATTGTGGACATAGAATACTTGCGAAATACATACGGCTCTGAATATGAAAGACCCGTTGACTAAGCTTCTCTCACGAGCAAAACATGATCATACCTTAGTACTCTTTTGGGTGTTAATCACATAGCGATGTGAACTAGATTATTGACTCTAGTAAACCTTTTGGGTGTTGATCACATGACGATGTGAACTATGGGTATTAATCACATACCGATGTGAATATTGGTGTTAAATCACATAGCAATGTGAACTAGATTATTGACTCTAGTGCAAGTGGGAGACTGAAGGAAATATGCCCTAGAGGCAATAATGAAGTTATTATTTATTTCCTTATTTCATGATAAATGTTTATTATTCATGCTAGAATTGTATTAACCAGAAACATGATACATGTGTGAATACATAGACAAACATATAGTCACTAGTATGCCTCTACTTGACTAGCTCGTTGAATCAAAGATGGTTGTGTTTCCTAGCCATAGACATGAGTTTTCATTTGATTAACGGGATCACATCATTAGGAGAATGATGAGATTGACTTGACCCATTCCGTTAGCCTAGCACTTGATCGTTTAGTATGTTGCTATTGCTTTCTTCATGACTTATACATGTTCCTGTAACTAT
Source organism: Triticum dicoccoides (assembly GCF_002162155.2). Classification (NCBI taxonomy): domain Eukaryota; kingdom Viridiplantae; phylum Streptophyta; class Magnoliopsida; order Poales; family Poaceae; genus Triticum; species Triticum dicoccoides. The sequence goes on from NC_041389.1 coordinate 583,975,315, forward strand.
GAGAATTATGCAACTCCCGTTTATCGGAGGAACACTTTGGGTACTACCAAACGTCACAACGTAACTGGGTGATTATAAAGGAGTACTACAGGTGTCTCCGAAGGTACATGTTGAGTTGGCGTATTTCGAGATTAGGTTTTGTCACTCCGATTGTCGGAGAGGTATCTCTGGGCCCTCTCGGCAATGCACATCATTATAAGCCTTGCAAGCAATGTGACCAAATGAGTTGGTTACGGGATGATGCATTACGTAACGAGTAAAGAGACTTGCCGGTAACGAGATTGAACTAGGTATTAGATACCGACGATCAAATCTCGGGCAAGTAACATACCAATGACAAAGGGAACAACGTATGTTGTTATGCGGTTTGACCGATAAAGATCTTCGTAGAATATGTAGGAACCAATATGGGCATCCAGGTCCCGCTATTGGTTATTGACCGAGAATGGTTCTAGGTCATGTCTACATAGTTCTAGAACCCGTAGGGTCCGCACGCTTAACGTTACGATGATAGTTTTATTATGAGTTTATAAGTTTTGATGTACCGAAGTTTGTTCGGAGTCCCGAATGTGATCACGGACATGACGAGGAGTCTCGAAATGGTCGAGACATAAAGATTGATATATTGGACGACTATATTCGGACACCGGAAGTGTTCCGGGTGATTTCAGAGAA
>NC_041389.1:583976390-584018961 GCF_002162155.2 Triticum dicoccoides
TCTCCCCCTTCCTCCCCCCTCCTAGTAGGAGTAGGAAAGGAGGAGTCCTACTCCTACTAGGAGGAGGATTCCTCCTCCCTTGGCACGCCCAAGGGGCCAGCCGGCCTCCCCCCTCCCTCCTTTATATACGGGGGCAGGGGGGCACCCCATAGACACACAAGTTGATCTACGGATCGTTCCTTAGCCGTGTGCGGTGCCCCCCTCCACCATATTCCACCTCGGTCATATCGCCGCGGAGTTTAGGCGAAGCCCTGCGTCGGTAGAACATCATCATCGTCACCACGCCGTCGTGCTGACGGAACTCATCCCCGAAGCTTTGCTGGATCGGAGCCTGGGGATCGTCATCAAGCTGAATGTGTGCTGAACTCGGAGGTGCCGTACGTTCGGTGCTTGGATCGGTCGGATCGTGAAGACGTACGACTACATCAACAGCGTTGTCATAACGCTTCCGCTTACGGTCTACGAGGGTACGTGGACGAACACTCTCCCCTCTCGTTGCTATGCCGTCACCATGATCTTGCGTGTGCGTAGGAATTTTTTTGAAATTATTACGTTCCCCAACAGTTAGTTATACTGGATCTACCATGTTAATTGTACTGGATCTGCCATGTAGTTTATGCTGAATCTGCCGTCTTGTTTGTACTGAATCTGCCATGTTAGCTGTACTAAAATATGCTATGTTATTTGTAATGACTCTGCATCGCATATATTTCCATGTTAATTCGACGCGGTTTAGTCACACATAGTGTGTTGTGTGCAAATGTATGGAAACAAGTTGAAAAAAGCGTAACGTGCATCAACCGCAGGAAAGGTTCCAGCTACATGATCAAATTACCATGCTAGCCGGTGCAGTTAGCAATGAAAAAGAAAGAAGCAAAACAGCCAAATGAAAAACGATAATGACTTTCACTAACCATATCTGACGAACTACATTTTCCATGTTTTAAAATGTCATAGACGCATTCGAAGCAGCAAACTGGTGCTACAAACGATGAAACCATAATAATAATGACAAACATAAAACATATCTTCTGTCACGCCTAAATAGGTTCACATCCACACATACATTACAGAAAATATTCAAATGTCGCTTACACACCACCACTACATACTAGGCTACGCAGGGTTGCAGTCATAACATAGCACACGGACATAGTTTTGACAAGAACAAAGATAGTACCTTACATTCCTCGGCAACAGAATGTAAGCTATGCGTCCGGTGTGTAACTCCACGTGACCACTTGTACTTCTTGATGACTTTCTTGATAGCTTCCTCCATGAACTCGCGTGCTCCGGACCGCTTGTTGAAATCTTCATTCGTCAACCAGTTCCATGTGTAAATTTTCCGGAGCTCAACGACCGTTGCAGCTCTGACAGCAGGAACAAGTCTACCTTCCCACTTTGCAAAGTATTCCAACGTGTGAAAGCCACAGTCCGTCCTGCACAAGAAAAAGAGTGAGGTGAACTCGCAAAAAGGACAAACATAGCAATGTTAAACTTCAATTCAGATGTAACAACAAAGAGGGGTGGGATTGATGTGAATGGCACATGAAGGCGGGGGGTAGGAAATTACGTGTTCCCTTGATTCGTAGTCGCCATGTACTCCATTGGGAAATGTTGGACCTTTGAGTTTTTGTAGTGACGGTTCCATGTCTCTTTGACGTTGTTGATGAAGAATTCAGCATGCGAAGTAAGGTCTGCATCAGCTGCCGAACGCATTGAATCAAGCACCTCAAAGCGTTGGTTCTTCAGGTCACGACAGATCGCGTAGTGGTGACCACACTTGTCGTGTGGGTCGTGTGGTGCAAGCTCCTGGAACATGGGGAACATGACCTGCAAGTAAAAATGAAGGAAATGAGAAGCAAAGTTCACATGAAGAACAACAGAGGGACAAAAAAAAGTAGAATCACGTAGAATGTTTAGTTATAGTGGGTAGTTGAAAGAAAGTTGTCGTCCATGTATGAACAAAATTTGCCGTGTATTTTACTTTGAAGTTGCCACATAGTTTGCACGGGATGCAAAAATCAGAAAGTCAGTTTGCATGGCAGCTGATGCCACATGAAACAATTGCCACATAAACAGAGTGCAGATAATGGCAAAAAACCATACCATGTGAAAAAAAGTGCAAACAGGGAAGGAGTACTCACATATTTTTTCACTGTGAGCTTGAATTCACCATGTTGAGAAAAATTCTTCCTCAGGATTTTGTGGTGGAAGTCACCTTCCCATATTTTGCAGGTCACACTGTAATGCATGATTGTTTTGTCGGGAGACATATCCATATGCTTGTTGATGTAGTCAATCCCACATGCAACTACATTCGTCGAAATTTTACCGTTCGGCCTCATGGAATCAACAAGATCACCCAGGTCGATGAACGTCGCTTCGCATTGAATGACCTTGGTTCTGTCCAAACATGAGCTGTATGAAAATGACATAACATGAAAGAATCATGTCTACTAAGTAAAAAAGGAAGAACTAAAACATAAGCAGATCATATCTAGAAAGTAGAAAAAATATGAATGGTAGAAAGAGCAAAGCAAAATGTGGTCATTACGCTTTCAGCTCCTTCATGTGCTTGCTGCTAGCCCTTGCATTACCAAATCGCTTGACAATATTGTACAGCTGGGTCTATTCCTTTGTGGCCCTGACTTCGGTCTCGTAGTCTTCCGCGGGAGGTGGGTGAACTACCCTCTGCTGCCTCACAGAACCAGGGGTGGCACTCCTAATGGTATCCTCAGATACCGTATCTGCAGGAACATTGGAACTTGATTGCCCCTGACCTCGTGAGGACCTCCTCTGCAATGCTGCCTCCTCGATCCTGCGGTAAGCTTCATCAAGTGACGGTGAAATCTCCTCAAGGGTTCCTGCAAGGATCAAAAAAGTGGGTTAGGATACCTGAAAAACAAAACAAATGGAATGTGAAAAGATAGGGTGCATGATGTGAAATGTAGGTACAAAAAGTAGGGAGTTGCCATGTGGGGGCAAATCCAGTTTCCATGTGTAGTGCACTATAGTTGCCATTTGACAGCAACTACAGTTGCCATGTTGTGTCAACTCCAGTTGCCATGTGGTTGCCAAATGAAAAATGCAGCATGGAAACAAAAATACAGGTGACATGGTGCTGCAAATCCAGTTGCCATGTGTATTGCACTGCAGTTGCCATGTGACAACAACTACAGTTGCCATGTTGAATCAACTTTAGTTGCCATGTGATTGCCGAATGTAAAATGCACCATGGCAACAAAATTGTAGGTGACATGGTGCAGCAAATCCAGTTGCCATGTCATCACATAACAGTTGCCATCACAAGTGAGAACCCCAAAAAGAATGCTTGGTACAAAAGTCAGACTACACAGATGTATACAAGAAAATGATAAGCACATAAGGAATGTACCTTGGACGATCGCCTCTGCGAACTTGACAGCCTTCCTTCCCTCGACCATTGGCTGCGCCATCATTGCGGGCATGCCTCCCGGGAAAGCAAAGGCAACTGGTATAGGTTCTGGCACCACTGGTTGATCTTGACTGATGCCAAGGCTGAAGCTCGGTGGGGTGAAGGCCATTGGGTGCCTCTCATGCCTACTGGCCGGACCGCGAACAACTTGCGGGGCAGAATCCAAGGGTGAAAGATCAACAAACATATCTGAATCGGCTGCTACAGAATGATCGGGCTTATTTGTAGGGCGGGCGTGTTGTCAGAGGTATCAGCCGCAGCTTTCTTGACAATCTTCTTGTTTGGGATGTAGGGGACACCAACATTGACTGGGAGCCTGGAAGAGTGCAGATTTAACCTGGGGATTTCCACTGCGGGTAAAGGCGCAGTCTGCTCCGGACGTTCACCTTTGTCACTCGTGCCCAGCTTGACACCTGCATCAGTTGTGCTCCGGTCTTCCAGTTTCTCCATCACATTGCTTTTGGCAGGTGGCGGGAACAGTGTGGACGCAGGAACATAACCAGACTCATCTCTGCTACTCCTAGCTACAACTGGTGCGTTGGGTATGTCTGTTGATTGCTTGCGGGGGCTATGACGCCTAGGTGGAAGACCAGCACGCGAAATAGTCACCTTAGCAGTATCTGCACCGACAGGAGCTGGATCTATTGTGCCAAGACTCTCACCTGTAGATGGCATATCATTATGAACTGCTGCCTCAGCCACTTCTGTCGTGGACACAAGAGTGCCACCACGCACACGCTTGGAATCAGTGTCAGATGAGCGGGAATCTTCCTTGCTTAGGTTGGTCTCGGGAGCATCCACTTCAATGCTTGCTGATGGGGTGGCATGGCTCACAGCAACATCCTTCATTGCTAGGAGAGTTGGCAATATTTTAGCTGTCCTGGCAGATACCGACTCGTCACTCCCCGATGTACGGATGCCTGTTGTTCTAACCTGCACATCTGTAACCGACGGAAATGGTCGGCCACTTGCGTCATAGTTAGTGGGAACAGTTGACGGTTCAGCAGCAGTTTTGTCGACTGGCGCCTCATGAACATCTGAGTTTCCCCCTGTTGACAACTTTGAATGAAGGCGTTCGAGTGGGTCCCTAATGATATGCTTGGCCCCGCGTGCAGTAGTCTTCTTCACCCTGCAAAAAAAGAAAGCACATGAAAAAGGTATTAAAAAAGAACAAACAATATTTGCCATGGTAGGAGTCTAAAAAAATGAAAAAATAGGTGGAAAAGCTGGTAGTTGCCATGTAAGGGGAATATGAGTTGCCATGTGGCCTAGCTAGCAGTTGCCATGCAAATCCAGCAAGAGTTGCCATGATAGCCAACTTGAAGAATGATAAAAATGTATGATGTACCAGGAATGCAATTTCAAAACTAGGTATGGGATGAGCACACAAGCCAATGGAAAAATGGCACTTGCCATGTAGGTACAATAAGAGTTGCCATTTGGCCTAGATAGCAGTTGCCATGTAAAAGCAAGAAGGAGTTTGCCATGTAGTTAAAAAGGAAGAAAATCATTTGAAAAACAGCAGTTGCCATATGGGGATGATGATAGAAGCCCATGTGACAAGTTGAACGGATGCATTGAAAAATCAAAAATATAGCACTATGTCAATGAAAGCACATGGCAAACCTACTTCTTGACTATCTTTCTTAGGTCTGGCAACACGGCAGGATCCCCGGTGTTGGACGTTGTTGTACGAGGAGATGACCTGGTGGAAGGGGTGTCACCAGCAACGGGGGCACCTTTGTTCAATCGAGCCGAAACACGGGTTCGCGTTGGTGCCTGTTTCTTCGTAATGGCTCGTCCACCAGCTGTCGCCTCACTGAACGTATAAGATGGAGGAAAAAAGGGTGGCAATTGTAAGACAACAAACTCGTTGCCGCGCTTAGCAAAAACAAATGCGAAAAGGGATCACTCTGTTCCAAAAATATAGACAAAACAAAAAACTAAAATTAAAGTCGAACCTCCTCCTAGCAGCTACGGGATCGGTCCTAGACCTCTTGCCGGTAGAACCCTGCCCAACATCCTATGGAGCCCTCCCCCTCTTTGATGGCCACGCGCCATCGCCTCTCGCCGCCATATGTTCTTTGACTTTCTCCGGTGGGGGGGCATCTGGTGCATCCTTGCCCTTCTTACCACCTGCAAAAACTTCAACATGTTCATCATCATCGGTGTCCTCTTGCACGTTCTCCATGTCATCATCGTCATCCTTGTCGAGACCAGCGTCTCCATCTAGGTCATCTTGTGTGTCAGCGAGCTCTTGGGAACTGTTGTAGTCATACCGGCCACGACAACCAGTTGGCCGATGTGTCCGGTCTGGGACAAATGTAGTGAACAGCATCGCAACCACATCGCTGTCAGAGCCATTAAGGGACGTCCACCCCTCAACCAACTTCCCGAGCAAGCCGGTCATTCCGGATGCAAACTGTCCAATTATAGTCACTTGCACGAGATCAAAAAATAATCCAAGGCAACCATAGATATATATCTTTGATTACCTCAGTAGGGCAAGACGGAGCTGAGTGCACGTCCATCCACTTTCCAAAGTTTTGAGGCCCCCCAAACACACTATAGTCTACAGCATGCTTGGCCATCAGCTAGAAAAAACCAAAAAAATAGCTAGGATGTAAGATAGAGAATGATGAACACTGACTAGCAGTTCATGTGTTGCAAAATACAACAAAAAAGAAGATATGAATATAAGTTTCAGCACGAATGACAGAGTTGCCATGTGGAGTGAGACATGGATACCGTACGCAGACAACCATGGATAACAAAGGTAGTCATCTCTTGTTAACCACAGTCGGTTGCCACATCATGATTTTTCATATGTTATGCCGCAAAAATTTGTAAGAATGTCGTGTAGAGAAAGAAACCAGGACTAACCAGCAGTTTTCCATATTTTGTATCAGTTACCCAGTCTGCAGCAAGCACAGCCTTGACAGCATCGATAGTCCATGCAGAAATAGCAAACTTGTGCGTAGGCGGCGGGCCTCCTATCCAAGTGAAATCCACGGTGGACAGATCAAGATAGTCGACGTACATGAGCTGATGTACAACAATTTTAAAAAGAAAGAAATATCAGTTGCCATCATGGTATTTTGCGAAAAAATAGGATAATATATGTTCCTACAATCATCAAGTTGAAGTGCATGAAAAAAGAGAAAAAGAAGAAGTTGTCATCTGTATGTGCTAATTGCCATCATAGTGTGATGGCAGTTGCCATATTGTCATGATGGCAGTTGCCATCATAGTATCATGGCAGTTGCCATCTTGTTATGATCAGGTTGCCATGCATGAAAATAAAAGGTGTTAAACAGAGTGTTCACAGAAAAGGACTAGTGAAAAAATACCATTAAATGCAGTCGACAACCCTTCTGGTACATCTTGCTTGAGAATGCATCATGCAGGAAGTTTGCAATGAACTTACACAATTCATGTTCTTCACATCTTTCAGTTTCGCCTGCACCGCACAATTTTCAGGACAACGAGTTGCCGCATCAGAAACCAAATGGAAAAAAACATCAAAGAACACTGGCAGTGACTAGCTTGCACATGACATCGGAAGCCAAAAGATTGAAGGAAAATAATGTAGTAAAGATAGATCATTCACCAGGATGGGGAAGCATTTGTTGCTTGGGCGAAGAGAAGTGGTCGGCGCGAAAACAGCTAAGATGAGGTACATGAGTAGTTTCATCTTAAAAACCTTGCCATGGGTTGTCATTGCCTGCAGCGAATCTGCCAGTACAGACGTGTTCGGCATGGATTCCAACCCAGGAAACAAACGGGCGAACAACGCTTCCTCGATCTTGTTATTGACCTCATACGGGACTTTGATATGTCCACGGGGCACACCCAAAGTGCAGAAAACGGATTCCTCGTTCAACGGTAGTCTTCCACGTCCCGGAATCACAAATTCCATGGAGGCGGGGTCGTAAATCTCACCAAGCCAGTCGCATACAGGGTAGACTAGATTCGTGCACCGGACATTCATCACAGCCTGCATACCAATCTGAGCAGCAGCTCCCTTCTGATCATCGGTAAATCTGTCAGTCAATGAAGTCAGTCGTTCCTGGGAGGCCCTGTTACGAGTACGTTTCTTCTTCTGCAAAAAACAGACAAATGATCAGTTGTTGCCGTGTTTTCACTGTCATGAAATTTTAGTTCATGACAGACGACTGCAAGCTCGAGGTGGTAACCAATGACATATGCAGGAGCAGGAGGTTGTGTGGACAGTTACCTCATCGCCCTCTTTTCTCCGTCCAGTTGCCCGATTCTACTGTGGTGGATCCATGAAATCATCATCATCGTTTTGATGATCACCGTGAGCCATTCTGCTGAGGTAAGAACAGACCAAATTATCACGGTGGAAATGAAAATGCAAGAAGTAGGCAGTTGCCACCTAACAGAATGTCCTTGCCGCATGGGCTCGAGTGAAAATGTCAACTAGTGAATGCAAAATATCACATGGACACGCACGCACCCCCTCTATGATTGTCGAAAACATAAATGTGGCAATTAAGCACATTGGTTACATTTGAAAAAAATGTACAGATCGTAAATGCACTTAAAAACAAAATTTTGAAGTTGCCATGTTAGCACAAGATAGTACGAAAGAAAGTCACAAAATCCTCCACTGCACAAACCTAAGATGTGGCAGCTCACACCCTGTCCTCATGCAACAATGACTTGACATGTGTTCAATGGCAAAAAATGTGCTAGGTTGAAATTGCCATGTTAAAATGCAACACAGAATTAAAAAAAGCGATGAAAAACATCTAATGAACAACCTAAAATTGCCACAGTGTGTTCAGATATCACAAGTCATCATGGCAAAACACGAAAAATTGAGTCTGTCGTACAATGAATTTGCCACATTGTACTGACTGTAACATGGCAACAGATATGCTGTGTTCAGACAAATACTTGCCACATGGAAAGCATGTATATGGCATCTGACAGAATTGATGTGCAAATTAGTTGCCATGTTATGCAACCAATTTGCCACATTATCCTGTCTACAACATGGCAACAGCCACAGTGTGTTCATAGTCTATTTGCCACAAGAATATACTATCCATGTGGCAACAGATACAGTTGATGTGCAGATTAGATGCCATCTAGTGCAATTGGTTGCTGAAACTGCAGTGACTACCGATTTACTACACTTTACCATTCCTACAGTGTGGCAACTATCACAATCATTCAGGAAAATTAGTTGCCACACGGAAAAGCATGTTTGTGGCAACTACCATAGTCATTCAAGAAATTAGTTGCCACATAGAAAAGCATGTTTGTAGCAACTATCATTGTCATTCAAGAAATTAGTTGCCACATGGAAAAGCATGTTTGTGGAAACTAACACAGTCATTCAAGAAATTAGTTACCACATGAAAAAGCATGCTTGTGGCAACTATCCCAGCCATTCAGGAAATTAGTTGCCATATAGTCATGACATTTACTCAAACTACCACGTTTGCCTTCATACTGCAGTTTGAAAAACAACTAACTAGATCTAGGGTTCAATGGCAACTATAGTGACTTGAAATTCATCCCCAAAATTCTCCCCGAACCGATCGCAAACACCAATTCGAAGCAATGCACAACTATCAGACTGGAAAACAACGGCCCAATCCCAAGGCACAACCAGTGTGTGTCTCCGAACAGGCAGAGCCACACCGGCGAGACCGCCACCGCGGCGGCAACGAAACTGCCCAGTGCCACCGAAAACAGCAAGCACAGGACTCCACCGCCGGCGGGAACGCCGGCACATCGCCAAATCGCCTGAATCTCTACGAATCTCGAGCGAAGCATCGAAAACGGAGGGAGGGGGAGAAAATGCAGGCAAGGATTGTGAGAGTGGGAGCGAGCATTACCTTCAACCTGTAGGCGCTCCGGCGAAGCCGCACCGGTCCGGCGAGCACAACCGATGGTCGCGAACGCTGTCGACTCTTCCGCCTCTGCCATCGCGTTCTCCCCTCATCTTCTCCTCCAATCGTCTGAAATGCGAAGTGGGTTGTGCGTGTAACTGTGGGGATGAGTAAATGGAACCGTGAGGGGGAGGGGGGCGAAGTGCGACGTGTTTGATGTCAACCACGGTCGGCGCGTGGCGTGCGGGCGCATAGCAGTTCCACCGCACGCCCCCGAGTGGCAACCGCTGACCGTGGTGTGGCAACCAACGTGCGGGCGAACTATGTCACACACCACATACACACCTTGTCCTACGTGGCATAGAAAATCAGCCAGATTGTGCCAAGATTCATGCATAAAGTACTGGACGGTGATGGATGCGTGTGGTCGAGATGGTCAGCGCCCACACGTGTGGGCATTAACATTTCTGTTCAAAAAATTGTTTCCCTGTGTTCAGATCAGGCTGGGCTTCGCCTCTCTCTTTTGGCTAATGGTGAACAAAATTAGTTTTTGGCATGATCTCTGGGTGGGAGATTCTTCCCTTTTTGGATAAAAAAGGCAGGCCACAGTCTACCTTATACTCCCTCCGTTCGAAAATACTTGTCATCAAAATGGATAAAAAGAGATGTATCTAGAACTAAAATATGTCTAGATACATCCCATTTTATCCATTTTGATGACAAGTATTTCCGTATGGAGGGAGTATATTTCAAAGCCAAACCAGAAGGCCTGAGATTGTTTGAGTACAAGAGGATGCTAGTGAGGCCACTGTATCAAAAAAGCAATACACCAGAAGAAAAGAACCAGCCTAAGAAGCAGTTGAAAGGGAATCTACTTTGCACATAAGAAAAGTTTGCAAAGAGCTGTCGTTCGTTCTTTTTGAATGTTGGTAGTTCAGCTACCAAATTCATTGATCAATGAGGAGGAAAGAGAGCTACAGCGAAGGTGGGTCAGCGCCAAGTGGCTGCACTAAGAGACACAAAAGGAAAAGAAAAAATACAAGAGAAAGCACTCAGCCTGGGTCGAACGGAATAGCCGCCAGATTCCACAGCTTGATTTCATCTCTCACTCTTTGTACAAAAACTTCGTGTCTCATGAACTCCTGTTGAAATACTCTTCTGTTCCGCTCCCGCCATAGCTCCCAGGACATCAACTGGATCATGGATAATAACGTTCCTTTCTTCGCCTCTTTTGTTGCTCTGCCGAAACAGCTTGAAAGCCAGTCTTTAATATTAGCCAATCTGTTCCATGATTCAGGCAACAGCTCCGGCATGCGTGACAGGGTGGCAATTTTCTGCCAAGAATATCGAGACCAAGGGCATTCGATCAATAGGTGTGGTGCTGTCTCAAGGTTTGGCTCGCAGAGGGGGCAGAAATAGTTATTTTCCCAGCCACGACGCAGCAGGGCGTCCGCTGTCAGAACCTTGCCCAACATGGTAGTCCAAAGGAAGAAACGGCATTTTCCGGGTACCCATGCCGCCCATATTAGGTTGTATCCTTCCATAGGAATTGCACCTTAGAACTGTAGCAAGTATGGGGATCTCGCGGAGTACTCGTGGGATAGCGTGAACCGCCTAGTAATGGTATCCGACTGCCCCTCCAGCAGCACCACTTCATCAAGCATCGTAGTGAAATGATTCAGGTCGGGCAAATGTTCGTCAGATAGGCCAAAACCAAGGTCTAAGAGCCAAGTTTCAGCTCTCATGGCTTCTTGAACGGTGTGATTCTTTCGAGTGGAAATCTTGAAAAGTGATGGCACAAGGACCACTAGTAGAAAAAGGACCTAATGTGAGACACATTAGTCTCGATTCAATTTTGGCCCGGTACAAATGGTACTATTAGTCCCGGTTCGAATGGCTATGCATTAATGCCAGTTCGTGTTGAACCTTTAGTACCGGTTCGTGCCATGAACCGTTACTAAAGGGGTGGTGGCAGGCTGGCGTCAGGCCGGGGCCCCACGATCCCCTTTAGTCCCGGTTCGTGGCACAAACCGGCACTACAGGGCTAACCTTTAGTACCGGTTTGTGCCACGAACCGGGACTAAAGGGGTCTAACCTATAGTCCCAGTTGGGGACACAAACCGGGACTAAAGGGCCCATTTTCAAACTCTAGCCCCCTGTGGATTGCCTTTTCAGTTTTGTAAAAAGCAAAAGAAAATGATAAAAACTTCAAAAATTAAAATCCTTCGAGATGTAGTTATGTACATCTACTAGTTAGGAAAATTAAAAATTTAAATTTGGACATGTTTTGCAAAAAAAGTGTTATGAAAATGTAAAATGGCCATATCTTTTGCATACGATGACGAAAAAAATGCATAATATATCAAAAAAATCAGCACAAAAATCCGCATCCAATTTTGGCCGCCTACGACCTGTTTGCAATTTTTTAGAATCGTCAAATTCTAAAAGGAAAAAAAGATATGCTCAAATTTCAGTTTTTTTAATTTTCGTTAAATATGGTCAAATTGTGGTCAAACTAATTATTCAAGAAATATTGGTGTTAATAAATAGTTATTTTAGTTTTTTTGACTTTTGGTCAAACTGTGGTCAAACTATGGTCAAACTACTTATTCAAGAAATATCTCGGTTACTAAATAATAATTATTTTTTAGAATAATAGTTTGAAACTAAAACGGTGAAACATGTGACTTCATGCTCAAGTTAAATTCCTGAGGGTTAATAGGATTGATAGCTTACTATTGTCATGTAAACAACATGTGCAGACTTGGAAACTAGGGGGAATAGAACTCGAAAGTTAAGCATGCTGAGGCTGGAGTAGTGAGAGGATGGGTGACCGGCCGAGAAGTTAGACGATTTGGAATGATGAGGGGTGATTAGAGCAATAATGAGCGGTGATTAGAGACAAAATCATCAAATAATTCAGAAATTTGTAAATCCGAAAAAAATTCAATTTTTTTAAAAAAAAATAATAAAAAAATTGAAAAAAGCCTTTGGTACTGGTTGGTGTTACCAACCGGTACTAAAGGTCCCCCAGATCACCACACGGGCTCGTGCCATGTGGTGGGCCTTTGGTCCAGGTTCGTGCGGAACCGGTAGTAAAGGTGGAGACCTTTAGTCTCCACCCTTTAGTGCCTGTTACGGAACCGGGACTAAAGGCCCTTACGAACCGGTGCTATAGCCCGGTTCTGCACTAGTGGACCTTTGGGCACTGTCCACCCAGCCAGCGGTCATGCCAAAAATTGGTTTTCCTGCCATCTCCAAGTGTTATCTCAGTTGCCATTGCAAACAGTGTCCGGTCTTTTTCATCACATGGCAGAGGCGAGCGTGACCATGGTCAAGGTGGGTCTTGCCAAGTGAGCCAGAGCCACCGAAGGCGTAGGAAAGTGCCAAATTTTGCGAGGTGCATCACTCCAAAGTCGCCAAGGTGCTTTGGTCGACAGATCTGGTTCCAACTGACCCTGCATTTGCCACCAGCGTAGGTGTTCTCACTGCTCCAGAGCCATGCATGACAAAGTTGGACCAGTCTCTTCAATGCCCAAGCCGAGAGTTTGTGCACCGTCATCATATAAATTACAAGCGCGGTGAGACCTGACTTCAGGAGCACAAGACGACTGCTTTTCGCCATGAGACCTCCTTTCCATGTGGCGGTCTTGTTGCCAAATTTGGCGAACAGCGGGTCGAGATCAACCTTGGAAAGATTCTTAAGGGATTGTGGCATTCCTAGGTAAGTGATTGGGAAGCTCTTTCAAGGGATGCCATGTGGTGCCAGGATGTCATCTAGATTGATGGAGCCACATCTAATGGGTATGGCTGAGCCCTTGGAGGCATTGATATGAAGGCCTGAGACTTGGGCAAAGCATGACAATATTAGCTGGATCGTTGCAGCATCGCTCTTCTTTGGGTTCATGAACATCGCCACGTCGTCGGCATAGAAGGAACATTGCATTAGTGGTGTCCGTCCTGGGAGCTTTGTGAGAACGCCGCAAGAGGTGGCCAAGTTCATCATTCTTTGTAGAGGGTCCATGGCTAATATGAAAAGGAAAGGGGATATGGGATCCCCTTGTCTTAGTCCTTGCCGGTGTTGAATGGCCTCTGAGCATTGCCCGTTTATGAGTACCCGGGAGGTTGATGTTTTGAGCAACATGGCAATCCACTCACGCCAACGCATGCCGAAACCTCTTGCCTCAAGCATCTCCAATAGGTAAGTCCAAGATAGAGAGTCAAATGCCTTGCCAATGTTTAGCTTTAGAAATATTGAAGGTTTCTTTGATTTGTGCAGCTTCCGAATAGTGTTCTGCACGTATAGGAAACTCTACTGTATACAACGCTTCTTCCTGAAGGCACTTTGACATTGGTCTATTATACATCTCCATCGTATCTACTTTTCCAAATACTTTTGCCCTTATTTTGGACTCTAACTTGCATGATTTGAATGAAACTAACCCGGACTGACGTTGTTTGCAGCAGAACTACCATGGTGTTATTTTTGTGCAGAAATAAAAGTTCTCGGAATGACCTGAAACTCCACGGAAGTTATTTTTGGAATTAATAAAAAATACTGGCGAAAGAATCAAGGCCAGGGGCCCACACCCTGCCCACGAGGGTTAGGGGCGCCCCCTCTAGGGCGCACCCCTACCTCGTGGGCCCCCTAGAGCTCCATCGACCTCATCTCCAAGTCCATATATTCACGTTCGGGGAGAAAAAACCAGGGAGAAGGATTCATCACGTTTTACGATACGGAGCCACCGCCAAGCCCTAAACTCTCTCGGGAGGGCTGATCTGGAGTCCATTCAGGTCTCCTGAGAGGGGAATCCATCGCCGTCGTCATCATCAACCATCCTCCATCACCAATTTCATGATGCTCATCGCCGTGCGTGAGTAATTCCATCGTAGGCTTGCTGTACGGTGATGGGTTGGATGAGATTTACCATGTAATGGAGTTAGTTTTGTTAGGGTTTGATCCCTAGTATCCACTATGTTCTGAGATTGATGTTGCTATGAATTTGCTATGCTTAATGCTTGTCACTAGGACCCGAGTGCCATGATTTTAGATCTGAACCTATTATGTGTTCATGAATATATGTGAGTTCTTGATCCTATCTTGCAAGTCTATAGTCACCTATTATGTGTTATGATCCGTTAACCCTGAAGTGACAATAATCGGGATACTTAGCGGTGATGACCGTAGTTTGAGGAATTCATGTATTCACTAAGTGTTAATGCTTTGGTCCGGTACTCTATTAAAAGGAGGCCTTAATATCCCTTAGTTTCCAATAGGACCCCGCTGCCACGGGAGGGTAGGACAAAAGATGTCATGCAAGTTCTTTTCCATAAGCACGTATGACTATATTCGGAATACATGCCTACATTACATTGATGAACCGGAGCTAGTTCCATGTCACCCTATGTTATAACTATTACATGAGGAATCGCATCCGACATAATTATCCATCACTGATCCAATGCCTACAAGCTTTTCACATATTGATCTTTGCTTAGTTACTTTACCGTTGCTACTGTTACAATTACTGCAAAACCGCTATCGTTACTTTTGTCACTGTTACCATTACTATCATACTACTTTGCTACTAAATACTTTGCTGCAGATACTAACTTATCCATGTGTGGTTGAATTGACAACTCAACTGCTAATACTTGAGAATATTCTTTAGCTCCCCTTGTGCCGAATCAATAAATTTGGGTTGAATACTCTACCCTCGAAAACTGTTGCGATCCCCTATACTTGTGGGTTATCAAGACTATTTTCTGGCGCCGTTGCCGGGGAGCATAGCTCTATTATTTGAGTCACTTGGGATTTATATCTCCTGATCACTATGAGGAACTTGAAAGACGAAAGAATTAAGATTTTCCCCTCAACTGCGAGGGGAGGTAATGAACTGCCATCTAGCTCTACACTTGATTCTCCTTCTGTTTTAAGTAAGCTTGCGACACCTAAACCTTCTTCTGCTATTAATTCTGATATGCCGCATGTTATTGATGATGCCACTTCTGCTATGCATGATACTTATGATGAAACTACTTCTATGCTTGATACTACTGTACCATTAGGTGAATTTCTTGATGAACAACTTGCTAGGGCTAGAGAGAATGAAACTATTAAAACTGATAATATTGATGAAAGTGATGATGAAGATTCTCCCCCTAAATATGAATTGCCTGTTGTGCCCGAGGGTTATGTTATGGATGAAGAAACTGCTAGAGGTTTTCTTGCTTGCAATGATAGATCTGATCTTAAGAAGTTACTAACCAAGCTTAAAGAAAAGTCTCTGAATGGTAGAATGAAATATGACCCTACTTTTGCTACTTCACCTATTTGTGCTACTGATAAGGATTATGATTTCTCTGTCGATTCTGAGATAATTACTTTGGTTGAATCTGATCCTTTTTATGGCTATGAATCTGAAACTGTCGTGGCACATCTTACTAAATTGAATGATATAGCCACCCTATTCACTAATGATGAAAAAACTCATTACTATTATATCCTTAAGATATTTCGGTTCTCATTAAAGGGTGATGCTAAAACATGGTTTAATTCTCTTGGTCCTAGTTGTGTGTGTAGTCCCCAGGATATGATTTATTACTTCTCTCCTAAATATTTCCCCGCTCATAAGAAACAAGCTGCTTTAAGGGAAATATATAATTTTGTGCAAATTGAAGAAGAGCGTCTCCCACAAGCTTGGGGGAGGCTTCTCCGATTACTTAATGCTTTGCCTGATCATCCACCCAAGAAAAATGAAATACTTGATATCTTTTATAATGGACTAACCGATGCTTCCAAGGACCACCTGGATAGTTGTGCTGGTTGTGTTTTCAGGGAAAGAACAGTTGATCAAGATGAATTGCTATTGAATAATATGTTGACAAATGAAAACAATTGGACACTACCTGAGCCAACTCCTAAGCCAACTCCGAAGAAAAGAGGTGTTCTATTTCTCAGTCCTGAAGATATGCAAGAGGCAAAGAAATCTATGAAAGAAAAAGGTATTAAAGCTGAAGATGTTAAGAATTTACCTACCGTTAAAGAAATACATGGCCTTAATGTACCACCTGTTGAAGAAATACATGGTCTTGATAACCCGACACAGGTAGTGAAGGTAAATCCTCTCTATAGATATGATAAAGTTGAAATCCCGTCTACTAATTTTGCTAGCCAATGCTTGGATGAGTTTGATGACTTCATGGCTAAACAAGAAAACTTCAATGCTTATGTTGGTAGACAATTGAAAAGTAATGCTTATATGATTGGACACTTGAGTGATTATATGTCTAGAGTTAAGGGTGAACTTAAACTCATTAGTAAACATGCTTCTATGGTTACCACTCAAGTAGAACAAGTTCTTAAGGCTCAAAATGATTTTCTCAATGAATTAAATGATAAGAAAAAATGATAATGATGTTAGAGTTATGACTAGAGGTGGTAGAATGACTCAGGAACCTTTGTATCCTGAGGGCCACCCTAAGAGATTTGAGCAAGATTCTCGGAAAATTAATGCTGATGCACCTAGTCCTTCTAAGAAGAAGAAGAAAAATGATAGGACTTTGCATGCTTCTAGTGAACCTGTTGTAGAAACACCTCAGAATCCTAATGGTATTTCTATCTCTGATGCTTAAACACAATCTGGTGATGAACATGAACCTAGTGATAATTTTAATGATAATGCTAATATAGATGCTCAACCTAGCAATAATAATGAGGTAGAGATTGAACCTGTTGTTGATCTTGATAACCCACAATCAAAGAATCAACGTTATGATAAGAGAGACTTCGTTGCTAGGAAGCATGGTAGAGAAAGAGAACCATGGGTTTGAAGGAAATATGCCCTAGAGGCAATAATAAATTTATTATTTATTTCCTCATATCATGATAAATGTTTATTATTCATGCTAGAATTGTATTAACCGGAAACATGATATACGTGTGAATACATAGACAAACATAAAGTCACTAGTATCCCTCTACTTGACTAGCTCATTAATCAAAGATGGTTATGTTTCCTAACCATAGACATATGTTGTCATTTGATTAATGGGATCACATCATTAGGAGAATGATGTGATTGACATGACCCATTCCGTTAGCCTAGCACTTGATCGTTTAGTATGTTGCTATTGCTTTCTTCATGACTTATACAAAGTTCCTGCAACTATGAGATTGTGCAACTCCCGTTTACCGGAAGAACACTTTGTGTGCTACCAAACGTCACAACGTAACTAGGTGATTATAAAGGTGCTCTATAGGTGTTTCCGAAGGTACATGTTGGGTTGGCATAATTCGAGATTAGGTTTTGTCACTCCGATTGTCGGAGAGGTATCTCTGGGCCCTCTCGGTAATACTCATCACCTAAGCCTTGCCAGCATTGTAACTAATGAGTTAGTTATAAGATGATGTGTTACAGAACGAGTAAAGAGACTTGCCGGTAACGAGATTGAACTAGGTATTGGATACCGACGATCAAATCTCGGGCAAGTAACATACCGATGACAAAGGGAACAACGTATGTTGTTATGCGGTTTGACCGATAAAGATCTTCGTAGAATATGTAGGAACCAATATGGGCATCCAGGTTCCGCTATTGGTTATTGACCGAGAATAGTTCTAGGTCATGTCTACATAGTTCTCGAACCCGTAGGGTCCGCACGCTTAACGTTACGATGACAGTTTTATTATGAGTTTGCAAGATTTGATGTACTGAAGTTTGTTCGGAGTCCCGGACGTGATCACGGACATGACGAGGAGTCTCGAAATGGTCGAGACATAAAGATTGATATATTGGACAACTATATTCGGACACCGGAAGTGTTCCGGGTGATTTCGGAGAAAACCGGAGTGCCGGAGGGTTACCGAAACCCCTCCCAGAGAGTTAATGGGCCACATGGGCCTTGGTGGGAAGAGAGAGGGGCGGCCAGGAAGGGCCGTGCGCCCCCTCTCCCTCTGGTCCAAATTGGACTAGGGGGGGGGCTGCGCCCCCCTCTTTCCTTCCCCTCCTCTCCCCCTTCCTTCCCCTCCTAGTAGGAGTAGGAAAGGAGGAGTCCTACTCCTACTAGGAGGAGGACTCCTCCTCCTGGCGCGCCCAACAAGGGCCGGCAGGCCTCCCCCCTCCATCCTTTATATACGGGGGCAGGGGGCACCCCATAAACACACAAGTTGATCTACGGATCGTTCCTTAGCCGTGTGCGGTGCCCCCCTCCACCATATTCCACCTCGGTCATATCATCGCGGAGTTTAGGCGAAGCCCTGCGCCGGTAGAACACCATCATTGTCACCACGCCGTCGTGCTAACGAAACTCATCCCCAAAGCTTTGCTGGATCGGAGCCCGGGGATCGTCATCGAGCTGAACGTGTGCTGAACTCGGAGGTGGCGTACGTTCGGTGCTTGGATCGGTCGGATCGTGAAGACGTACGACTACATCAACCGCGTTGTCATAACGCTTCCGCTTACGGTCTACGAGGGTACGTGGACGAACACTCTCCCCTCTCGTTGCTATGCATCACCATGATCTTGCGTGTGCGTAGGAATTTTTTTGAAATTACTAAGTTCCCCAACAGGGTTCAGAAACCCATGCCTTTTCCTCCTAAACCATCCAAGAAAAAGGATGATGAGGATTTTGAGCGCTTTGCTGAAATGATTAGACCTATCTTTTTGCGTATGCGTTTGACGGATATGCTTAAAATGAATCCTTATGCTAAGTACATGAAAGATATTGTTACTAATAAAAGAAAGATACCATAAGCTAAAATTTCCACCATGCTTGCTAATTATACTTTTAAGGGTGGAATACCAAAGAAACTAGGAGATCCAGGAGTACCAACTATACCATGCTCCATTAAAAGAAACTATGTTAAAACTGCTTTATGTGATCTTGGAGCCGGTGTGAGTGTTATGCCTCTCTCTTTATATCATAGACTTGAATTGAATAAGTTGACACCTACTGAAATATCTTTGCAAATGGCCGATAACTCAACTGCTACACCTGTCGGTATTTGTGAGGATGTGCCTGTTGTGGTTGCAAACGTTACTATATTAACGGACTTTGTTATTCTTGATATTCCCGAGGACGATAGAAGGTCGATTATCCTTGGTAGACCCTTTTTGAATACTGCAGGGGCTGTTATTGATTGCAACAAAGGCAATCTCACTTTTCATGTTAATGGTAATGAGCATACGATACACTTTTCGAGGAAACAACCTCAAGTTCACAGTATAAATTCTATTTGAAAAATTCCATCGATTATTATTGGAGGGTTTGAATTTCCTCTTCCTACTTGTCAAGAAGAAATATGATATTCTTATTATTGGGGATGTACATATCCCCGTTGAGATAACCTAGTGCTATTCGAAAATTCTCCGGTTTCATGCGATTCGGAATGAGTTTGTTAACAAGACTTGATCAACCTTGTTAGTGGATTCCTTTTGATGAGCATGAGATGGATGAAGTTAGAAGACACAACTCTCTGTACCCTCCTTTTACTTTCATTTACTTAGATTTAATAAAGCAAAAATAGTATTTTCTGACTGTTTTCTAAATTATCCTTGCAATAAAAATACCCCGAAAATAAAAATTCTCCAAATGTCCCAAAAATGAAATATGATTTTTTCTAGAATATTTAAGAATATTTGGCACTGAGAACACATCAGGGGGAGCCAGTACCTGGCCACAAGGGTCCAGGGCACGCCCCTGCCTCGTGGGCCCCTGGTGGCTCCCCTCCACTCATTCCTGCACCCACACACTCCTTCTTCCTCCCAAAAAAATCACCAACCAGCTCAAGCACGAGTTCTAGCTCATCTTGCTGCCATTTTCAATCTCCTTACTCAAAGCTCCATTCACGAAACTGCTTTGGGAGATTGTTCTT
Source organism: Triticum dicoccoides (assembly GCF_002162155.2). Taxonomy (NCBI): domain Eukaryota; kingdom Viridiplantae; phylum Streptophyta; class Magnoliopsida; order Poales; family Poaceae; genus Triticum; species Triticum dicoccoides. The sequence continues at coordinate 583,996,591 of NC_041389.1, forward strand.
TGGTATGTAAGTCCTCCAATGGTCCAATTAGTTTTTGTTCTAGTTCTTTATTCATTACAAAATTTTGCTGCTAAGGTGATCCTGTTCTTGAGCTTGCATGTCAAATTTAATTGGTCCCAAGTAGTTCTAATGCATGATATAGTCTCTAGGCACTTGTGGGAGTAGTTGCTATCAATTTTGTTGAGTTTGGTTCACTTTTATTTTGAGTTACTAATAATTGCGGAAATTTTCAGAAAATGATAAAGAGATTTTTGAGAATCTCTTCGAGCCAAAACTCAAAGGATAAACAAAAGGAGGAGAATAAAAAGCCCAAATTTAATTTCCCTCGTACCGCGGAGGTTCGGCCATGTGAATGGCCTTGCGATGAGTTCTTGAAAGCAACCAGGATTCATGATGACTTTTGTCACTTGGCTGAGAATGCAGGCCTCACCCACTTCCTCCACGACTAGCTCGACCAGTATCTCCTACTCACTAATACTTTCGTGCAATTTTTTTCCTTTCATGCTAAGAAATCACCACCTTCAGTGGAGTTTAATTTATATGATGAGGTTAAGGAGATGTCACTATGTGATTTCTGTGCGGTTTGCCAGATACCCTTCGAGGGCAGCATAGAGGAACCACATCATAGTGTTGTGGATGGGTTTATTGATATGATTGCTGTAGGGGAAACGAGGAAGGTTTCTGATGCAAGAATTACTAGAATACACTTTCCTGTTCTACGTTACTTTGCAATATTTGCTAGTAGATGCTTAATTGGTCGACGGAACTGTGGAAACCTTAGTGCCCCTGATATTGTTATTTTGTGTCATGCTTTGTTTCACGATAACACTGTTAGTTTAGGCGCTATTTTTGCTAAACAATTAAGTCTAAATCATACAAAGGGCCCCATCTTTGGAGGCATCTTTGCTTCACGCCTTGCTAAACACTTTAGGATACCTATTAGGCATTATGAGAAAGAGGAAAAGTTGCTGCCATTATAAGAGTATGGTAGCACATGAATTTATTGTTAAAAATAATGAGATGATGCTTAACTATAATTTGAGATTTAATAAAACTCATAGTGAGACTATTATCTTGCCTGCACCCTCTTTGTTTGACTTATCTGCAGGCACATACCTCATCTTGCTAGAGGCTGTTTATGCATACCGGAGCCCGACACCAGCTCCAGAGCCCGAGCTGGAACCACCACTTGACCCTTATCGACAATCCTTTTATCAGTGGGATCCGGAGGAGATCGCCAACCAGTGGCAATCAGATGACACTCCCCAGTACACCGGAGAGAGTAGCTCTTATCCATGGGCATAGACCAACTTAAGCCAAAAGCCTAAGCTTGGGGGAGTATGTATTTCTCACTGACATTACATTCATGTTCACACACTCATTCTAGTTGTCGGTGCTCATACTTTTTCATTATACTATCCATGCTAGTTTATTTTCTTTTCTTGTTTTCTTCTTGTGTGTTTAAATAACCTTAAGAGAAACCAAAAAAAATTAGTTATAGCTTTTAGCTAGTTTACTTTCCATGCTTGTAGTAGTAGTAATTAAAAGAAACCCAAAAAGATTTCTTGTTCTTCTTTTGCTTGTTGGGAGCTTTCCCGTGTAAATAGTTTTATTTCTATTTCTTTTCTTTGGGGGTCGAAAGGAGAAGACATGATGAAAATGTTGAGTGGCTCTTTTATGCATTATTGATTGATCTAACCAAGAGCCCATATTACCTTGCCTTCTCCCTTGAATTGAATGCTCGCAGATTCCAGCTTAGTCCAATGCATGTTCACTATTATTATTATCCCCACCGTTCGGTCGTGCAAGTGAAAGGCAATAATGACGATATATGATGGACTGATTGAGATGAGAGAAGCTGGTATGAACTCGACCTATCTTGTTTTTGTAAATATAATTACTTCGTCGTTCCTGATTCAGCCTATTATGAATAAACATGTTTGCAATGACAATTAGAGATTATAGTTGCTTATGTCATGCTTAATTAGCTAGGAGTTTATAATGGTTTACCTTGCGTGCCAACATGCTATTAAAATGGTTGTGGTGTGGTATGATAGGGCGTTATCCTCCTTTGAATGATTCGAGTGATTTGACTTGGCACATGTTCACGCATGTAGTTGAAACAAAATCAACATAGCCTCTATGATATTTATGTTCATGGTGGATTATATACTACTCATGTTTGCACTCAGTGTCTATTAATTTTAATGCATGTTCATGACTGTTGTCGCTCTCTAGTTGGTCGCTTCCTAGTCTTTTTCTAGCCTTCACTTGTACTAAGCGGGAATACTGCTTGTGCATCCAAAATCCTTAAACCCCAAAGTTATTCCATATGAGTCCACCACACCTTCCTATATGTGGTATCTACCTGCCGTTCCAAGTAAATTTGTATGTGCCAAACTCCAAACCTTCAAAGGAAATTCTGTTTTGTATGCTCGAACAACTCATGTATCAACTAGGGATGTCTGTATCTTCCATGCTAGGTGGGTTATTCTCAAGAGGAGTGGACTCCGCTCCTCACTCACGAGAAAATGGCTGGTCACTGGGATGCCCAGTCCCATGCTCAAATCAAATCAAAATAATTTCAAACAAAACTCCCCCAGGATTGTTGTTAGTTGGAGGCACCCGTTGTTTCGAGCAAGCCATGGATTGATGCTTGTTGGTGGAGGGGGAGTATAAACTTTACCATTCTGGTTGGGAACCGCCTATAATGTGTGTAACATGGAAGATATCGAGATTGTCGGATGTTGGGTTCTAGCAGACCCTTGAGGTTAGAACTCTGGGGTGTGCGCAAAGATCTCTCCACCACTGACCCACGTCCCAAAGCCTCGCCAAGAATCTAGGCTAGCAAGATGAACAACACATGGGACACGGAGTTTATACTGGTTCAGGCCACCATTGTGGTGTAATACCCTACTCCAGTGTGTGGTGTGTGGATTGCCTCGGGGGCTGATGATGAACAATACTAAAGGAAATATGCCCTAGAGGCAATAATGAAGTTATTATTTATTTCCTTATTTCATGATAAATGTTTATTATTCATGCTAGAATTGTATTAACCGGAAACATAATACTTATGTGAATACATAGACAAACAGAGTGTCACTAGTATGCCTCTACTTGACTAGCTCGTTAATCAAAGATGGTTATGTTTCCTAGCCATAGACATGGGTTGTCATTTGATTAACGGGATCACATCATTAGAAGAATGATGTGATTGACTTGACCCATTCCGTTAGCTTAGCACACGATCATTTAGTATGTTGCTATTGCTTTCTTCATGACTTATACATGTTCCTATGACTATGATATTATGCAACTCCCATTTACCAGAGGAACACTTTGTGTGCTACCAAAGGTCACAACGTAATTGGGTGATTATAAAGGTGCTCTACAGGTGTCTCCAAAGGTACTTGTTGGGTTGGCGTATTTCGAGATTAGGATTTGTCACTCCGATTGTCGGAGAGGTATCTCTGGGCCCACTCGGTAATGCACATCACTTAAAGCCTTGCAAGCATTGCAACTAATGAGTTAGTTGCGGGATGATGTATTATGGAACGAGTAAAGAGACTTGTCGGTAACGAGATTGAACTAAGTATTGAGATACCGACGATCGAAACTCGGGCAAGTAACATACCGATGACAAAGGGAACAACGTATGTTGTTATGCGGTTTGACCGTTAAAGATCTTCGTAGAATATGTGGGAGCCAATATGGGCATCCAGGTCCCGCTATAGGTTATTAACCAGAGACGTGTCTTGGTCATGTGTACATAGTTCTCAAACCCGTAAGGTCCACACGCTTAATGTTTCGTTGATGATATAGTATTATATGAGTTATGTATGTTGGTGACCGAATGTTGTTCGGAGTTCCGAATGAGATAATGGACATGACGAGGAACTCCCGAATGGTCCGGAGAAAAAGTTTAATATATGGGTTAATAGTGTTTGATCTCCGGAAGGGTTCCGGAATTCACCGGAAGGGGTTCCGGATGTTTCCCGAAATGTTTGGGTACGAGAACACGTTATTTGGGCCAAAGGGGAAAGCCCACGAGGCTTTTGGAAAGTGCAAAAGGAAGTTTTGCGGAGACCGGAGGCTAGACGCCAGGAACCCTGGCGTCTAGCCCTGGAGTCTAGGTAGGACTCTTGCCTTTAAGGCAAAACCGACTTTGAGGAGGCTTTTACTCCAAGTTTCGACCCCAGGGCTCAACATATAAATAGAGGGGCAGGGCTAGCACCAAAGACACATCAAGAAACACCAAGCCATGTGCCGGCAACCCCGTCCCCTCTAGTTTATCCTCCGTCATAGTTTCCATAGTGCTTACGAGAAGCCCTGCGGAGATTGTTCTTCACCAACACCGTCGCCACGCCGTCGTGCTGCCGGAACTCATCTACTACTTCGCCCGACTTGCTGGACCAAGAAGGCGAGGGCGTCATCGAGCTGAACGTGTGCAGAACTCGGAGGTGCCGTGCGTTCGGTACTTGGATCGGTCGGATCGTGAAGACGTACGACTACATAAACTGCGTTGATAAACGCTTCCGCTTAGATACACTCCCCCTCTCGTTGCTATGCATCACCATGATCTTGCATGTGCGTAGGATTTTTTTTGAAATTACTACGTTCCCCAACAGTGGCATCCGAGCCTGGTTTTATGTGTAGATGTTATATGCACGAGTAGAACATAAGTGAATTGTGGGCGATGCAAGTCATACTGCTTACCAGCATGTCATACTTTGGTTCAGCGGTATTGTTGGATGAAGCGGCCCGGACCGACATTACGCGTACGCTTATGCGAGACTGGTTCTACCGACGTGCTTTGCACACAGGTGGCTGGCAGGTGTCAGTTTCTCCAACTTTAGTTGAACCGAGTGTGGCTCCGCCCGGTCCTTGAGAAGGTTAAAACAACACTAACTTGACGAACTATCATTGTGGTTTTGATGCATAGGTAAGAACGGTTCTTGCTCAGCTCGTAGCAGCCATGTAAAACTTGCAACAACAAAGTAGAGGACGTCTAACTTGTTTTTGCAGGGCATGTTGTGATGTGATATGGTCAAGACGTGATGCTAAATTTTATTGTATGAGATGATCATGTTTTGTAACCGAGTTATCGGCAATTGGCAGGAGCCATATGGTTGTCGCTTTATTGTATGCAATGCAATCGCCCTGTAATGTTTTACTTTATCACTAAGCGGTAGCAATAGTCGTAGAAGCATAAGATTGGCGATACGACAACAATGCTATGATGGAGATCAAGGTGTCGCGCCGGTGACTATGGTGATCATGACGGTGCTTCGGAGATGGAGATCACAAGCACAAGATGATGATGGCCATTTCATATCACTTATATTGATTGCATGTGATGTTTGTCTTTGATGCATCTTATCTTGCTTTGATTGACGGTAGCATTATAAGATGATCTCTCACTAAATTTCAAGATAAAAGTGTTCTCCATGAGTATGCACTGTTGCCAAAGTTCGTCGTGCCCAGACACCATGTGATGATCGGGTGTGATAAGCTCTACGTCCATCTACAACGGGTGCAAGCCAGTTTTGCACACGCAGAATACTCGGGTTAAACTTGACGAGCCTAGCATATGCAAATATGGCCTCGGAACACTGAGACCGAAAGGTAGAGCGTGAATCATATAGTAGATATGATCAACGTAGTGATGTTCACCATTGAAAACTACTCCATTTTACGTGATGATCGGTTATGGTTTAGTTGATTTGGATCACGTGATCACTTAGATGATTGGAGGGATGTCTATCTAAGTGGGAGTTCTAAGTAATATGATTAATTGAACTTTAATCTATCATGAACTTAGTCCTGGTAGTATTTTGCAAATTATGTTGTAGATCAATAGCTCACGTTGTTGCTTTCATATGTTTATTTTGATATGTTCCTAGAGAAAACTGTGTTGAAAGATGTTAGTAGCAATGATGCGGATTGGATCCGTGATCTGAGGATTGTCCTCATTGCTACATAGAAGAAATATGTCCTTGATGCACCGCTAGGTGACGGACCTATTGCAGGAGCAGATGCAGATGTTATGAACGTTTGGCTAGCTCAATATGATGACTACTTGATAGTTTAGTGCACCATGCTTAACGGCTTAGACTCGGGACTTCAAAGAAGTTTTGAATGTCATGGTCCATATGAGATGTTCCAGGAGTTGAAGTTAATATTTCAAGCAAATACCCGAGTTGAGAGATATGAAGTCCCCAACAAGTTCTATAGCTAAAAGATGGAGGAGAATTGCTCAACTAGTGAGCATGTGCTCAGATTGTCTGGGTACTACAATCGCTTGAATCAAGTGGGAGTTAATCTTCCAGATAAGATAGTGATTGATAGAGTTCTCTAGTCACCATCACCAAGTTAGTAGAACTCTGTAATGAACTATAGTATGCAAAGGATGACGAAAACGATTCCCGAGCTCTTCGCGATGTTGAAATTAATGAAGGTAGAAATCAAGAAAGAGCATCATGTGTTGATGATTGACAAGACCACTAGTTTCAAGAAAAGGGCAAAGGGAAAGAAAGGGAACTTCAAGTAGAATGACAAGCAAGTTGTCACTCCCGCGAAGAATCCCAAAGCTGGACCAAAGCCTGAAACTGAGTGCTTACACTGCAAAGGAAATGGTCACTGGAAGCGGAAATGCCCTGAATATTTGGTGGATAAGAAGGATGGCAAAGTGAACAAGGGTATATTTGATATACAGGTTATTGATGTGTACCTTACTAGTGTTTATAGTAGCCCCTGAGTATTTGATACTTGTTCGGTTGCTAAAAATTAGTAACTCGAAACTGGAGTTACAGAATAAATAGAGACTAGTTGAGGGTGAAGTGACGATGTGTGTTGGAAGTGGTTCCAAGATTGATATGATCATCATCGCACACTCCATATACTTTCGGGATTAGTGTTAAACCTAAATAAATGTTATTTGGCGTTTGCGTTGAGCATGAATATGATTTGATCATGTTTATTGCAAAACGGTTATTCATTTAAAGTCAGAGAATAACTGTTGTTCTGTTTACATGAATAAAACCTTCAATGGTCATACACCGAATGAAAATAGTTTGTTGGATCTCGATCGTAGTGATACACATATTCATAATATTGATGCCAAAAGATGCAAAGTTGATAATGATAGTGCAACATATTTGTGGCACTGCCGTTTGGGTCATATCGGTGTAAAGCGCATGAAGAAACTCCATAAAAATGGACTTTTGGAATCACTTGATTATGAATCATTTGATGCTTGCGAACCGTGCCTTATGGGCAAGATAACTAGAACTCCGTTCTCCGGAACAATGGAACGAGCTACTGACTTATTGGAAATAATACATACCGATGTATGCGATCCAATGAGTGTTGATGCTCGTGGCAAGTATCGTTATTTTCTGACCTTCATAGATGATTTGAGCAGATATGGGTATATCTACTTAATGAAACACAAGCCTGAAACATTTGAAAAGTTCAAAGAATTTCAGAGTAAAGTGGAGAATCATTGTAACAAGAAAATAAAGTTTCTACAACCTGATCGTGGTGGAGAATATTTGAGTTACGAGTTTGGCTTTCATATAAAACAATGTGGAATAGTTTCACAGCTCACACCACATGGAACACCACAGCGTAATGGTGTGTCCGAACGTCATAACCGCACTTTATTTGATATGGTGCGATCTATGATGTATCTTACCAATTTACCACTATCGTTTTGGGGTTATGCATTAGAGACAGTTGCATTCACTTTAAATAGGGCACCATCAAAATCCGTTGAGATGACGGCTTATGAACTCTGGTTTGGCAAGAAACCAAAGTTGTCGTTTCTTAAAGTTTGGGGCTCCGTTGCTTATGTGAAAAAGTTTCAACCTAATAAGCTCGAACCTAAATCGGAGAAGTGCGTCTTCATAGAATACCCAAAGGAAATTGTTGGGTACACCTTCTATCACATATCCGAAGGAAAAATATTCGTTGCTAAGATGGATCCTTTCTAGAGAAGGAGTTTCTCTTGAAAGATGTGAGTGGGAGGAAAGTAGAGCTTGATAAGGTAATTGTACCTTCTCCCGAATTGGAAAGTAGTTCATCACAGAAATCAGTTCCAGTGACACTACACCAATTAGTGAGGAAGCTAATGATATGTATCATGAAACTTCAGATCAAATTACTACCGAACATCGTAGGTCAACCAGAATAAGATCCGCACCAGAGTGGTACGGTAATCCTGTTCTGGAAGTCATGTAACTAGACCATGATGAACCTACGAACTACGAGGAAGCGATGATGAGCCCAGATTCCGCGAAATGGCTTGAGGCCATGAAATCTGAGATGGGATCCATGTATGAGAAGAAAGTGTGGACTTTGGTTGTCTTGCCCGATGATCGGCAAGCCATAGAAAATAAATGGATCTTCAAGAGGAAGACAGACGCTGATAGTAGTGTTACTATCTACAAAGCTCGAATTGTCGCAAAAAGGTTTTTCGACAAGTTCAAGGTGTTGAACGATGAGATTTTCTCACTCATATCGATGCTTAAGTCTGTCCAAATCATGTTAGCAATTTCCACATTTTATGAAATCTGGCAAATGGATGTCAAAACTGAATTCCTTAATGGATTTATTAACGAAAAGTTGTATATGATACAACTAGAAGGTTTTGTCAATCCTAAAGGTGCTAACAAAGTGTGCAAGCTCCAACAATCCATCAATGGACTGGTGCAAGCATCTCGGAGTTGGAATATACGCTTTGATGAGTTGATCAAAGCATATGGTTTTATGCAGACTTTTGGAAAGGCCTGTATTTACAAGAAAGTGAGTGGGAGCACTACAGCCTTTCTGATAAGTATATGTGAATGACATATTTTTGATCGGAAATAATGTAGAATTTTCTGGAAAGCATAAAGGAGTGTTTGAAAGGAGTTTTTCAAAGAAAGACCTCAGTAAAGCTACTTACATATTGAGCATCAAGATGTATTGAGATAGATCAAGACGCTTGATAAAATTTTCAATGAATACATACCTTGACAAGATTTTGAAGTACTTAAAAACGGAACAGTCAAAGAAAAAGTTCTTGCCTGTGTTGCAAAGGTATGAAATTGAGTAAGACTCAAAGCCCGACCACGGCAGAAAATAGAAGAGAATGAAAGTCATTCCCTATGCCTCAGTCATAGGTTCTATAAAAGTATGCCATGCTATGGACCAGACCTATTGTATACTCTGCCCTGGTTTGGCAAGGGAGTACAATAGTGATCTAGGAGTAGATCATTGGACATTGGTCAAAATTATCCTTAGTGGATAAGGATATGTTTCTCGATTATGGAGGTGACAAGAGGTTCGTCGTTAAGGGTTACATCGATGCAAGTTTTGGCACTGATCCAGATGACTCTAAGTCTTAGTCTGGATACATATTGAAAGTGGGACCAATTACCTAGAGTAGCTTCGTACAGAGCATTGTAGACATAGAATATTTTGCAAAATACATACGGCTCTGAATGTGACAGACCCGTTGACTAAACTTCTCTCACAAGCAAAACATGATCATACCTTAGTACTCTTTGGGTGTTAAATCACATAAACGATGTGAACTAGATTATTGACTCTAGTAAACCCTTTGAGTGTTGATCACATAGCGATGTGAACTATGGGTGTTAATCACATGGTGATGTGAACTATTGTTGTTAAATCACATGGCGATGTGAGCTAGATTATTGACTCTACTGCAAGTGGGAGACTGAAGGAAATATGCCCTAGAGGCAACAATGAAGTTATTATTCATGATAAATGTTTATTATTCATGCTAGAATTGTATTAACCGGAAACATAATACTTGTGTGAATACATAGACAAACAGAGTGCCACTAGTATGCCTCTACTTGACTAGCTCGTTAATCAAAGATGGTTATGTTTCCTAGCCATAGACATGGGTTGTCATTTGATTAACGGGATCACATCATTAGAAGAATGATGTGATTGACTTGACCCATTCCATTAGCTTAGCACACGATCGTTTAGAATGTTGCTATTGCTTTCTTCATGACTAATACATGTTCCTATGACTATGAGATTATGCAACTCCCATTTACCAGAGGAACACTTTGTGTGCTACCAAACGTCACAACGTAACTGGGAGATTATAAAGGTGCTCTACAGGTGTCTCCAAAGGTACTTGTTGGGTTGGCGTATTTCGAGATTAGGATTTGTCACTCCGATTGTCGGAGACGTATCTCTGGGCCCACGCGGTAATGCACATCACTTGGTAATGCATATCACTTAAAGCCTTGCAAGCATTTCAACTAATGAGTTAGTTGCAGGATGATGTATTATGGAACGAGTAAAGAGACTTGCCGACAACGAGATTGAACTAGGTATTGAGATACCGACGATCGAATCTCGGGCAAGTAACATACCGATGACAAAGGGAACAACGTATGTCGTTATGCGGTTTGACCGATAAAGAACTTCGTAGAATATGTGGGAGCCAATATGGGCATCCAGGTCCCGCTATTGGTTATTGACCGAAGATGTGTCTCGGTCATGTCTACATAGTTCTCGAACCCGTAGGGTCCGCATGCTTAACGTTTCATTGACGATATAGTATTATTTGAGTTATGTATGTTGGTGACCGAATGTTATTCGGAGTTCCGGATGAGATCATGGACATGACGAGGAACTCCGGAATGGTCCGGAGATAAAGTTTAATATATGGGATAATAGTGTTTGATCTCCGGAAGGGTTCCGGAATTCACCGGAAGGGGTTCCGGATGTTTCCCGAAATGCTTGGGTACGAGAACACGTTATTTCGGCCAAAGGGGAAAGCCCACGAGGCTTTTGGAAAGTGCAAAAGGAAGTTTTGCGGAGACGAGAGACTAGACGCCAGCAACCCTGGCGTCTAGGGGGTAGACACCGGGAACCCTGGCGTCTAGCCCTGGAGTCCGTGTAGGACTCTTGCCTTTCGGGCAAAACCGACTTTGAGGAGGCTTTTACTCCAAGTTTCGACCCCAGGGCTCAACATATAAACAGAGGGGCAGGGCTAGCACCAAAGATACATCAAGAAACACCAAGCCGTGTGCCGGCAACCCCGTCCCCTCTAGTTTATCCTCTGTCATAGTTTCCATAGTGCTTAGGAGAAGCCCTGCGGAGATTGTTCTTCACCAACACCGTCACCACGCCGTCATTCTGCCGGAACTCATCTACTACTTCGACCGTCTTGCTGGATCAACAAGGCGAGGACGTCATCGAGCTGAACATGTGTAGAACTCGGAGGTGCCGTGCGTTCGGTACTTGGATCGGTTGGATCGTGAAGACGTACGACTACATCAACCGCGTTGATAAACGCTTCCGCTTAGCGATCTTCAAGGGTATGAAGATACACTCCCCCTCTCGTTGCTATGCATCACAATGATCTTGCGTGTGCGTAGGAATTTTTTTGAAATTACTACGTTCCCCAACAAATACAAGGGAAGAACAGCCTCGCGAGGGATGTTCTTGTGGTGGTGTGGTGAGGCTCTGCTTGGGAAGGATTCGATCCCAGATGCCTGATGTGTCCCCCCGCCTACTCTGGTAGCTAGCCCTATATATAGAGGCCCTGGCCTTCTTCCCAAATATTGAGTGGGAAGGGCGCCAACAACGGCCATTTTGAAGGGGAACATCTAGTACACTTATCCTGACTAAAGTTGTTCTTCGACTGCCAAAGACTGACGATGATGCCATCTTGGGCTCCACTGTGACCTCCATCCTGCCGCTCTGCTGGTCTTGGTCTTGTTGCACCGAAACGGTAGCCTTTTCCTGATGCCTTGGTCTGTGCTTGCTCCCTTTGCACCAAAGATGAAACAAGGACACTCCACTGGCCGACGCCCGCCTGGCGCCTGCCTTGTCTCGATCGTGATGGCTTGCGTCATGAGCACCTCGTGAGGTACCCTTGCCTTGATCCCTCCGCCTCCTCGCGAGCCTGCCTGATGAGGCTATTCCTAAGGAAGCTTCCTGTCGTCTGCCTCACGAGGCTTGGCCCCTCGCGAGGGTCTTGAGCTTGAGTCGATGAGGATGGGCCGCACTGGGCCACTGCACGAGCCATGCCGCAGCCGCAGGCAGGCAAGTCTGGGGACCCCCGTTCCTAGAACGCTGACAGTAGCCCCCGGGCCCAAGGTGTGCCCGGACTTGGCTAAGCAGGGAAGCGAAAGGATAAGTGCGAAGCGCCGTGGGCCCCAATAGCCTGCAGCCTTGGCCGCCGCGTGGAGGTTGATTAGACGTGAGCGTCTCCGCTTCCCCATGATGCCTCGGCAACTGCCCGACATGACAAGTCCCTGCATGCAAAATGAGTCATGATTACCAATGGTCGTGGAGGTCGACGGTTGGCCTCCTCCGGCTATAAGTACGGAACGGTGAGAGCCCTTCTAGTCCATCTCTCCTCGCTCTGCCTCTTCTTCTTTGCACCTCCTCTCTTTCGACGACAATGGAGCCGATTCGCCGGTTCTCCGCCGAAGAGAAGGGGAAGGCCCCCCGAGAAGGGCCCGTCCCACTCCCACTGAAGAAGCGGCCAGTCCCCTGTGGCCGTGACGAGGGTGCTCGACAGGAGACGTCAAGGCCTTTTTACGAGCGGCCTCCTCCCTGGTATCCATTGCCCTTGTACGCCCAGGTTGAAGGTCCTGGGGAAGAAGGCGCTGAGCGGCACCGCCCGCGCCGCCGACGGCGCCGGTGGATCACGGCGATGCGTGTCGTCCCCCCTGGAGTCCATTCCGCGGACTCTTCCTGCGAGCTTGTGCTTCACGCCGCCATGCCTCGAAACTCTTGGATCCGCCTTCCTGCTTCCTTCGCCTTCGAGATACTGTCAAGGAGGCCTCAGGAGCTCTGGCTGCAGCATGCCGACTGCAGCACCCCCGTTTACCGGAGCGGAGGTCGAGGTCCTCGCTCCGGGCAAGGTCTTCATGACCCGAGGCTGGGGCGAGATCGCGAGGGTTTTCCGAACAGGGGGTGCCTTCGTTATCCATCTGGAATACGACGGCGCCTCCCTGATGTTCTTCAAGGTCTTTGACATGGAAGGACGCTAGCTGGAGTGCTGCCCCAAGGACAGCAGCCGGAGCTCTGGAGCGGTGAGGACCAAGCCTGCCACCCGCTTCTCCAGCAGCTCCTCAAGTAGCAGTGAACATGCCGGGGGGTCCAGCGATTCCCCTGAGCTTCTCCTGACTCCGGAGACGAGCGACGATAGCTACGAGCCCCCGAGCTCGCGTCGTGCCCGGAGCAGAGCTGGTGCACCCGGCGGTCAGCGCGGCTGATCTGGATGGGGTTGGCGCTGGCCTCACATGGCCCACTGTTGATGATGGCATCTGCCGCTGAGGTACCTATAGTTAGGGCTCCTTAGGGTTTGCGCCTTTTGTTCCCTGCGAGGAACCAAGGAAGTACCCCGTGGGGGCATGTAAAGCGTTTGTAATCTCTTCCGTTAATATGATCCTTATCGTGAAGCAGTGCGAAATGCTTGTCTTGTCTTGGCTTGGTTCCTCCTTTCTAACCTCACGAGGGCTTGGTGCTCTGCGCTGACAGGTCCCGGTCCCCAGGCAGGCTCCAGCCGTCGCTGGTATGCTAGGCCGTGATGCCATTGTCAAGGCCAGGAGGTGAGCGGCCCGAGGTCCAGTAAGAGCCCCCGAGGCGCGATGCTCAGGAGGTCCCCCTTAGCGCTCAAGCAGCAGTCGCTCGGTGAGAAAGGAGTGCAACATCGCCATCACAGGGTCGCATTAGGTGCAGAGCTGGTGTTTGTGTTAGCTAGCATTTCCAGAGAGTGACTTTTCTCAGGAGCCTGAAGCCATTCCTTGGCGAGGCGCCGGACCCGCGCGTCAGCAGCTGGGGAGTTGCCTAGCGAGGTCCTTGCGAGCTTCCCCCCTCTCCCCCGCACTCTCCTGGTGCTCTACGTCCTTGGGTCCCGGTGTAACGCCCCGGATGTAACTTTCCATATTCGTAACTCCTACTCTTGCCTTTTCCGGAGATGTGATATATTATTTCCTTCGTGGTTGGGTTTTTGTCTTTTGTTTTGCATTTTATTCATGTCATGCATCTCATCTCATAGCATCATGCGCATTGCATCTGCATGTTTTCATAAAAACTCATAGCCGTTAGTAGTTGCCGCTTCTCCACTTGGTTTCATGGCACGTTGTCAGACCGTTTATCTCCGTTGACCTTTCTCAGACCAACCGTGTTTTTGTTTCCCTCTTGTCAATCCACCTAACCTCTCCGCCTCCCGCCAACGAACCCCTCTTGCGCGCGTCCGGAAACTGCCCCGAACCCGACCTGCTCAGTCATCACCGTTGGATTCGGATCATCCCCAAACATCCGTAGAATATCTCCGTTTTCGTATTTGGACTCCCTATCTATTATTTTCTCGACCGTCCGATTACAATCGGAAGGTCCTAACCTAGTTCTATTTCCCTATATATAGTCCACCTACTTACCAAATCTGTCTAACCCTAGCCTAACCCTATTCCCGCACATGCGCCGCCACCCACTCTCGCATGTTCCTCGGGATCCTTCCCCGACTAACCCCCCTTCTTCCTCGGGATTCCTCCCGATCTCTCCACCCAACCAGCGAGCCTCCTCCCGATCCCTCCCAAATCAATCGCAGCAGCCTCGCTCTGTTCGAGAGGAGATCAGCCCCGAGACATCCTTGCCTCGTCGCCCGCCCGCATGCTTGAGGACGCTCGAGGCCGTGCCTCCTCTTCCCTCCTCTGCTCGATCTTGAGTGGATCACTCAAGCCCAGTGCCTCCCCGCCGCCTTGTGCGTCCACGCCACCGGCGACAGCAGCAGCAGTAGGTCATGCTGCCGGCCTCATCCCGCCCCTCTCCTCCCCTGTATCTCCCTTCCTCCCTGTGCTTCTCTCTCTCACGTCTCCCTCTCGTTTCTCTGGCAGGAAACCCCATGACCGCGCCTGACCCGCGCTAAGCTCCGCCGCCGCCGTCCCGTGCGTGCCTCCGGTCTTCCCCGCCTGGATCCGGCGCCCTTCGTCCGTCCTCGCCGGAGTCACACCAGGTTCCCCTGTATCGAGCGGGACAACCCCGCGTTGACCCCGCGCCTCGCCCATTCCAGTCGAGACGCTCGAACCTCCTCTGCTTCCCGCTCGCCCGCACGTGACCGCATCGACCTCCCCTGCTCCATTCGTCGCTGTCTCTGCCAGATCCGGCGAGTCCCTACACCCCGGCCTCATTTCTGGCTCCAGGTCGCCGCGCCGCCCCACCGGAGACCGCCAAGTCCATCGCCGGCCTCCCCTGCTTCTGCGTGCGAGCACGCGAGGATGATGACAGCAGTGCCAAGTCCCGCTCGATTTAGCCCGCTCGTTGACCGCGCCTCCAGTGACCTCCAAGTCGCCCGCGCCAAGGCCCAACCTCTCTTCGCCAGGTCCGCCGGCCTGCCAGGCCTCTCCACCAGCTGGGCCGAGGCCCATGGTGAGAAACTCCCCCAGCGCCCATGTCCTGTTTCGGCCTGTGCTCTAATTCAGCCCGCATGCGTTTTTTTACTGCTGTGAATTTAACATTATCCATTGTATTACAGATTTTGCAGAAAAACCCTTGCTGTTCATGCATTTAATAACTAATTAACCATGCATCATATGTAAATAATTTGTATATGGAAAATGCTTAGTTTTTCATCTAGTTTCATAATCTGCTATTTTCATCCATGTTTAAAATGTTTAAAAATGTTGTTTGTTTAAATTTGCTCAAATGCCATGTTAAAATGATTTATTTCATAACTAAATAACTGTAGCTCCATTTTAAATAAACTTTATATGTAAATGGGGTTGAAAAATGCATAGCTTAACATGGTAGCACTATTTGGCATGTTAACAACTCTAAAATTGTGTATAGGGTAGAACAGTACCAAATTCAAAATATGCATAATGTTTGATTTTCCGGAATTGTTGTTTGTTGTTCTGGGCTCATTTAAACTTGCCTAAATAATTAGTTTACTTATGCTTCACCCCTTGCCATGTTTAACAACATTTAATATTGTTTGGTAGCTGAAACGAGAATAAACTAAATATGTCAATGTGGTGTTTTGTCAATATGCAACGGTTTGCATATTGATCTCCACTTAACTTGTAGTATTGTTTGTTGCACTTGCCATGCCATGCCTCATTAAACCGGACATGCATCATACTTGTTTGTGCATCATGTCATGTTTATGCTTGTGCATTTACCATGTTGTTTGCTTCTTTCCGGTTTGCTTCTCTTGTTAGCTTCGATTTCGTTCTGGAGTTGTGAGGATTCGTTCGACTACGTTCGTTTGACTGCTTCATGGACTCGTTCTTCTTCCTAGCGGGATTTCAGGCAAGATGACCGCTACCCTGGATCTCACTACTATCATTGCTATGCTAGTTGCTTCGTTCTATCGCTTTGGTGTGCTACCTATCATTTGCTCTTCAAGCCTCCCAATTTACCATGTCAGCCTCTAACCTTTTCACCCTTCCTAGCAAACCGTTGCTTGGCTATGTTACCTCTTTGCTCAGCCCTCTTATAGCGTTGCCAGTTGCAGGTGAAGTTGAAGATTGCTCCATGGTGGACAGGATTATGTTGGGATATCACAATATCTCTTATTTAATTAATGCATCTATATACTTGGTAAAGGGTGGAAGACTCGGCTTTATGCCTGGTGTTTTGTTCCACTCTTGCCGCCCTAGTTTCCGTCAAACCGGTGTTATGTTCCCGGATTTTGTGTTCCTTACGCGGTTGGGTGATTTATGGGACCCCCTTGACAGTTCGCTTTGAATAAAACTCCTCTAGCAAGGCCCAACATTGGTTTTACAATTTGCCTCATCTAGCCCTTTTTCCCTTGGGTTTCCGGAGGCCGAGGGTCATCTTTATTTTAACCCTCCCCCCAGGACCAGTGCTCCTTCGAGTGTTGGTCTGAAACGAGCAACCTGCGGGGCCACCTCGGGGCAACTCGAGGGCTGGTTTTACTCATAGCTTGACTTATCCGGTGTGCCCTGAGAACGAGGTATGTGCGACTCCTATCGGGATTTGTCGGCACATCAGGCGACTTTGCTGGTCTTATTTTACCATTGTCAAAATGTCTTGTAAACTAGGCCGAGTCTGATCGGGTCTTCCTGGGAGAAGGTATATCCTTCGTTGATCACGAGAGCTTATCATGGGCTAAGTTGGGACACCCCTGCAGGGTATAAACTTTCGAAAGCTGTGCCCGCGGTTATGGGCAGATGGGAATTTGTTAATGTCCGGTTGTAGATAACTTGACACCAGAATTGAATTAAAATGCATCAACCGCGTGTGTAGCCATGATGGTCTCTTTTCGGCGGAGTCCGGGAAGTGAACACGGTTTCTGGGTTATGTTTGACGTAAGTAGGATTTCAGGATCACTTCTTGATCATGGCTAGCCTCACGACTATTCCATTTGCTCTCTTCTCGCTCTTATTTGCGTATGTTAACCACCATATATGCTTAGTCGCTGCTGCAGCCTCACCACTTTACCCCTTCCTTTCCCATTAAGCTTTCTAGTCTTGATACCCATGGTAATGGGATTGCTGAGTCCTCGTGGCTCACAGATTACTGCAACAATACTAGCAGGTACAGGTATTGCGATGATCATGACGCGAGAGCGATGTTTGCTTGTTTTGGAGTTCTTCCTCTGCTTCTTCTTTGATCAGGGAATAGGTTCCAGGTCAGCAGCCTGGGCTAGCAGGGTGGATGTCGTTTGAGTTTCTGTTTGTGTTTCATCCGTAGTCGGGTGATGCTATTATGTATTGTGATGTTGTATTCGTGTGGCATTCTATGTCTCTTGTATGTATCCCCATCTATTATGTAATGTTGATGTAATGATATCCACCTTGCAAAAGCGTTTCAATATGTGGTTCTATCCTTGGTGGGACCTTCGAGTCTCTTTAGGATAGTATCGCAAATTGGGCATGACAAGTTGGTATCAGAGCCTCGACCGACCATAGGAGCCCTGTCGGTGTCAAAACCGGCGGATCTCAGGTAGGGGGTCCCAAGCAGTGCGTCTTAGGATCAATGGTAACAGGAGGAAAGGGACACAATGTTTACCCAGGTTCGGGCCCTCTCGATGGAGGTAAAACCCTACTCCTGCTTGATTAATATTGATGATATGGGTAGTACAAGAGTTGATCTACCACGAGATCAGAGAGGCTAAACCCTAGAAGTTAGCCTATGGTATGATTGTTGTTGTATGTCTATCAACTAGCCTGGCCCCGGTTTATATAATGCACCAGAGGCCTAGGATAACAAGAGTCCTAGCCGAATACGCCGGTGGGGGAGGAGTCCTTGTCTTGATCGCCAAGTCTTTTGGATTCTTCCTGGTATGCGGCAGCTGTCCGGACTGGCCCATGAGTATACGGCCATGGGGATCCTCGGCCCAATCCAACTGATCGGGAGACGACGTGTTGAGTACCCCTAATCCAGGACACCGTCAGTAGCCCCCTGAACCGGTCTTCAAGTTAGGGACGCTCCTCGATTCTTTCGAACTATTCTTCATCTTCGGTTGCCGGTCTTGAAAACTGGTTCACCAAATCTTCTCATCTTCTATCTTGAGGATCACCGAAATGCATTCGACGAGTTTACACGTCGGGTATCCGAGGAGCCCCATTAAGTTTTCGACCTTTATCAATGCCTTGTTGTTTTTATGCCACACCTCGGGTTTGAAGTTGTTCCCGGGCGGCAGCGTCCTCTTGCATCCGAGCTCCAACACCGGACTACATTCGAGGTATCTTTTGCAGCCGAGCACCAATGTCGGACTGCTTTCGAGCTCCAACACCGAAATGTATCCGAACTCCAATGCCGGACTGTGTCCAAGCTCTAACGCTAGACTATATCCAAGATGTCATAGATCATCTTGGACCAAAAAAGTTGAAGGAGTTTAGCCGAGCTTAATGCCGGAAATGCCCTCTAAGGAGCCAGCCACTTGCTTCCGAGCTATATGCCAAACTGCTTCCGAGGTGGTTAAGCACCTCGGTCATGGGCTGATTTTTGGTCAATGTTTTTTATTGATGCAATTTATTCTCTGACGAGATATATTGTAACACCCACGATGCGGCTATATCTCCCACGTGTCGAAGCACGACTTAGAGGCATAACCGCATGGTGGTTTTGTCGCAAGAAGGGTCATCTTCACACAATCCCATGTAATGAACAAGAATGGGATAAAGAGAGTTGGCTTACAATCGCCACTTCACACAATACATAATTTAAGCTCATACATCATTCAAAGTACACTCATAGACCGGCTACGGTCAAGTTCAAATGAAAAGAAGACAACCCCAAATGCTAGATCTCCGATCGTCCTGACTGGGCTCCTCTACTGATCATCTGGAAACGATACATAGTAACGACCAAGGTCCTCATCAAATTCCCACTTCAGCTCAGTTGCGCCATCTGCGCCAGTATCCTCGGCACCTGCATCTGTTTCGGTAGAATCTGTGAGTCATGAGGACTCAGCAATCTCACACCCGCGAGATCAAGACTATTTAAGCTCATAGGTAGGTAAGGGGTAATATGGTGGAGCTGCAGCAAGCACTAAGCATATATGGTGGCTAACATACGCAAGTGAGAGCGAGAAGAGAAGCAACGCATCGGTCGAGAAACTAGAAGTGATCAAGAAGTGATCCTGAACCTACTTACGTCAAGCATAACTCAAACCGTGTTCACTTCCCGGACTCCGCCGAGAAGATACCATCACGGATACACACACGGTTGATGCATTTTAAAGAGGTCAAGTGTCAAGTTATCTACAACCGGACATTAACAAATTCCCATCTGCCTCATAACCGCGGGCACGGCTTTCGAAAGATTATATACCCTGCAGGGGTGTCCCAACTCATCCCATCACAAGCTCTCACGGTCAACGAAGGATAAACCTTCTCCCGGGAAGACCTGATCAGTCTCGGAATCCCGGTTCGCAAAACATTTCGACAATGGTAAAACAAGACCAGCAAAGCCGCCCGATGTGCCGACAAATCCCGATAGGAGTCGCACGTATCTCGTTCTCAGGGCACACCGGATGGGCAAGACGTCGGGTTGGTATAGGCCCTGGTTGCCCAGGGGACTCCGGACATCGCCCAGGTTGGACCAACACTCGAAGGAGCACTGGCCGGGGTGGGGGGGGGTTAAATAAAGATGACCCTTGGGCTCGCGAAAACCCAAGGGAAAAGGGCTTAGGTGGCAAATGGTAAAACCAAGGTTGGGCCTTGCTGGAGGAGTTTTATTCAAAGCGAACTGTTAAGGGGGTCCCATAAATCACCCAACCGTGTAAGGAACGCAAAATCAAGGAACATAACACCGGTATGACGGAAACTAGGGCGGCAAGAGTGGAACAAGTCACCAGGCATAGGGCCGAGCCTTCCACCCTTTACCAAATATATAAGGTGCATTAATTTAAACAGGAGATATTGTGATATCCCAAAATATCCGTGTTCCGCCCAGGAACAAACTTCATCTTCACCTGCAACTAACAATGCTATAAGAGGGGCTGAGCAAAAGCGGTGACATGGCCAAACAACGGTTGCTAGGACAGGTTGCTTAGAGGTTTAACATGGCTATAGGGAGGCATGGTAACAGTGGCAGGTAGAACTAACATAGCGATAGAGCGAGTACTAGCAAGCAAAAATAGAAGTGATATCGAAGGTATGGTCATCTTGCCTGCAAGGTTCTCAGAGTTGTCGAAGGCTGGATCCTCGTTAGCGTACTCAATAGGTTTCTCGTGCACGTACTCGTCTCCCAGCTCTACCCAAAGCAAGAACACAAGCAAGGAACCACAATAAATCACGGTGCAATGCACAAGCAACATGATGCAATACATGTCATGCTATGCGAGATGTGGTATGCAATGCATATGCGTGCTTCGGAAGGAAAGATGATGAACAAGGCATCAACTTGGCAAACCAAGTATGCCGCTGGAAAGATGAGATGATTTTGGTTGAAATCGATATAAAGATCACCGGATTCGGATGCACGGTTTGCAAATAGCAAGCAAGACAAGTATGGCACAAAGCTGCGATTAACAGCACGATGCTACTTAGCCTGCAACAATAAATTATGCTGCAGCACCCCAACATAAAAACAAAGCATATGGCAATGATTGAAAGGAGATGCTTTACAAAAGAGGAACACTGAGCTACGGCTAAATCACATCATAATAGGTTCAAACAAGCATGGAGAAAGTGCAAAAAAATATATCAGGTTGGACATGGCATAAACAACATCACGAAGCAATGTTCAGAGCAGGTTATCAACATGCTACAGGAACTTATAATAGCAAAACAAGACATGGCATGAATCTACTCAAAGCATAGATCAAAAGTCCCTTACTGACCATAAGCCAAAAAGGATCAGAATATGTGATGGCACCCACGTAAACATAGCAAGTTTCGTTAATAGATTTCAGCAAACAAAACATGGCATTGACATAATTACGAGGGCACCTTCGTAAGCTCGATGCACTCACTACAGAGCATCCCATGATAATCTAAGCATACATCCATCAAGAAGACATGTCATAGATGTTATACATGGCAAGAAACAACGTCATAGCATATCCGGACCAACTACAACAACCTTGGCCAAATTGAATAACATGTAAACAATCTGCCAGGAAACATTTTTAAGCAAAAGTAGAGCAAGAAAATGATATGCTAGACTACACCATAATTGCAACCAGGACCACGGATGGATAGAGCAAAACCATGTTTTGAAAACACCCTTACTGAAGTATCTCAAATTATGCATGGATCTCTCTGTAGCAACATGTTTACATGGCATCAAAATTATAGCAGAACAGGAACTAAAATCAGCATTATCACGAAGCCTAGTTTGCATGCTTGTGCTAGTCACCACATTTATCACAAAAATACATGGTAAGCACCTATGTAAAGAAGACATAGCCTAGTTCAAAACACATTTAGGGATCAAGTCCATAGGATGCACACATGAATCATGGCAAAAATGACAAAAGAGCTCGTGCTGATAAGAATCTGAAACTAACATTATGAAGCCCTCTTCCAACAGCATTTCGGGCATCAAGATGAGCTATGATGCAATGGAATGAAATGATGTACACTTCGAGACGAACAAATTGGTATATCACACGCCCAAAACGGAGCCACGGGTGCGAAGATGTGATGCGATGAAGATGCAACAAAATTACAGCAGTTTAAGGACTTAGACGAAAAAATGGGGGGAAGAAGTCAACCGAGCTGTTCCAGATCAGATCTGGCCGGATCGAGGTCGCCGGCCGGAGTTGGAACCGGAGGGGGGGGGAGGACGGCGACGGCGGCCGGAGATGGCGTCGACCGGAGGCGGCAGACGGGCGGCCGGCTGCGGAGGGGCGGCAGAGATCCACGGCGGCGGAGCGCCGAGGCGGCGACGACGGAGATCCGC